>NW_026712383.1:11872863-12450363 GCF_030504385.1 Musca domestica | reverse complement strand
TAACCCTCATTTTCGTTGTGAATGTGTGCGTGTGTGTTTTTTGGGGAGATGCATGGCATCCCCCATTTTGCAAAATATATTCACTGCATGTTTTATGTTGAATATACCCACCTAGTTTTTTTGTTTTTGTTTTTTGGTGTTGTTTTGTTTTGGTACAGTGTGTGATGAATGAAATGACAAAAATGGGAAGAACAATAACAACAACTGAAAACCGAATGCAAGCAATCTAGAATTTTTTATTAAATACGACGCAATTTAGGAAAGAAACTATTTTTATGGGAATTGTTTCGTTTCGCTTTTTATTTCTTGATTTTTGCAAAAGCTGTCGAGGTATAGAATTTCACGTGGAGTCGGGGATATGGAATGGAATTTTTGAGAATTTTTTAAAGGAAAAAAATTAAAAAATTGTCGAATACTTTTATTTTAAAAGGTAGCATAGTGTTGAGAAGAAGTGCACTGCTTTAATCGAGAATTCCAAAGGGCAATTGGGGGAGTAAAATAATCTGTAATCAGGAGCTGTAAGCGAAAAACTGGCGTAAAAATACAAAAAATATATATTCTTCAACATCGCTAAAGTCGATTATTTCCCGACAACAGTATTAAGCACCATCGGGTAATATGAACCCTTTTATTCGCCAAAAAAGTAAAAAACTTAAAAAATGCGAGAAAAATTGGGATATCTTCGACCACCAGTCCGGTATTCGACCACCAGTCCGGTATTCGACCACCAGTCCGGTATTCGATCACCAGTCCGGTATGCCGAATGTTGACGTTATATTAGGGTCTATACGACGACGTTGAACTGCATAGGCAACTTTTGTCATAAACAATTACAATATTTGAATGCGAAACTTAAAAAAAAATCGGAATAATGTAGTTAAAATAATAAAAATACCGAATATCGGAAGGTATCCTTATATGGGAGCTATACGAAGACGTGGGCCTGCATAGCCAATTTTCTGTCACAGGCTGTAGAATCCATTACGAACTTCAAACACCAAATTTGAAATAATTCCGGTGAATAATGTCGCTAAAATCATCAAAATACCAAATACCTGGAGGTACCGTTATATGGGGGCCATACGAAGACTTGGACCTGCACAGACAATTTTTTTTCATAGGCTGTAGTATCCGTTACGAACTTCAAATACCAAATTTGAAACATTTTCGGTTAATAATGTCGCTAAAATCATCAAAATACCGAATATGGGGAGGTACCGTTATATGGGGGCTATACGAAGACGTGGTCCTGCAGAGAAAATTTTCTGTCATAGGCTGTAGTATCCGTTACGAACTTCAAATACGAAATTTGAAACAATTCCGGTGAATAATCTCGCTAAAATCACCAAAATACCGAATATCGGGAGGTACTGTTATATGAAGGTGAATAATCATCAAAATACCGAATATCGGGACGTCCCGGTATGTGGGGGCTATACAAAGGCGTGAAACTGCACGGCCAATTTTCTTTCACAGACTGTAGCACCCATTACGAACTCTAAATATGAAATTTGAAACAACTCCGGTGAATATAGGGAGGTATAGGGAGGCAACATATCCCAGCAATGCTGAGCGATTTGGAGTAGAATATCCAATTACTGAAATTTAAGCACTTGGCAAGGAATAAGAATCAATTCCTGAAGGTTTGAAAAGACCGCTCTCAACCACTGAGGAATTCAGGTGGAAAAATAAGCAAGATATCCTCATGAGGAAACGGAATAAGAGATAAGTCAAGAAAGAGCTGTCTGTCATCTAGATAAAGACGAAAAAGAACGAGGGTCATCTGCGACACTGGAATAAAAAGGATGTTAAAATTGCCGAGGAGATGAAACTTCCACTTGAAGTAGGAGCAGCCAGACAGGATCAGAAATGGATGGCTGCCATCGACAGAGGAAAGATGAGCATTTCAAAGCCACAGAAGGATGAAGCGGACAAAGAAAAAAATGAAGGAAAGGCTTGTCTCAGAAGGACGAAGAGGATTCAGTTTAGAAGTTAAAGCCCAAAAAAAATTAGGTGGAGCCAATGAAGAATGCTGGTGGTCAATTAAATATGATGTCCTACTGATGTGGAGATAGGAGAAAGAAAGAAATCCCTGAAATGATAAGATGCACAAGGAAATTCAATTTGTCAGGAAGAAAAGCTCCCACTTGGGGAAGTTGCAGCCAGAGAGAAGCATATATAAGAGTCAGAAATTTATGACTGTTTTCCTCGGAGAAAAGATGAGAAGTCAAAGGACAGAGAATGATGGAGCAGCTAGAGAAGTAAGTTGAAGCAACAATAGTCTCAGAAAGGCTTAACCTGAAGAGAATTCAGTGCGGAAATTGAAGCTGGCAGACTAGGGAGGTTAATCCTTCAAAAGAGATTGACTGGAACCTCCAACCACTGAAGAATGCATGTGGACAAAGATTTCCCATTCATGTGAAAAGGGAAGAAAGAGGGAGATCACGGATGGTCATGTGCGATGCTGGAATTATATGATACTCAAGGAGTTTCAAATTGTCAGGAAGAAGAAACTGCCACTTGAAATAGGTAAATAGGTTCAGCTTCAACGCAGGATAGATTAGCAGTCTAATGTCGTAGAAGTATGAAGCTGCCGGAGAAGAATAATTGGCCTCAGAATGAAGACACATGAAGAGAAGAAAGTCAAGAATGACCGTCTGCGTCACTGGAATGATAAGCTGCTCAAGGAAGCTCCAATTGTCAGGAAAAAGAAGCTGCCACTTGTATAAGGTACAGCCTGAATGAAGCTGGTCAAAGTGTCAGGATGGCTATCATTGATTCAGGAACGATAAGCAATCCAAGGCCTTAGCAGCATAGAGCTGCCAGAAAAGAGTGATTGATCTTCGAAAACCTACAGATGAAGAAATTTCAGTTTGGATGTTGAAGCCGACAGATCAGGAGAGATTAACTGAAACCTCCAACAGTTGAAGAAGGCAAGTGGATCATAATGCCGTACTCATGTGGAAACGAATGAAATTTAGCAAAGGCCATATGCGACGCTGCAATGATAAATGCTCAAGGAGGCTCAAAATGTTAGGAAGAATAGGCTGTCATTTGCAGAAAGAGAGACTCCCATTTGGAAGGAAGAGAGGCTGCCAAGAAGTCAAAAATGAACGACTATCCTCGACGGAAGAATGATGATCCAGGCTCAAAGAAGGATGAAGTTACCAGAGAAGTTAGAACTGATTGGCCTCAGAAAAAATGACACACGAAGGGGATTCAGTTTGAAAGTTAAAGCAGGCCGACACAGGAGACGGAACCTTCAAGAGAGATCGATTCCGAAATTTAAAAAATCTTAAAATAGATAAGTGCTCAAAATGTTAGGAAGAAATGGCAGCCTACATTTACAGAGAGGCTCCCATTTGGAAGGAAGAATGAATGAAGTGTCTGGATTGTAAAGCTGCTACCTGGAGTTACGATGTACGTTTAGAATTCACTGAAAGAGCAACAAGACAGTAGCCTGGGCTATCCTAAGGATTCCGCAAATCCTCCTCATTTCTTTATATCAAGAATAATTAGGCATCAGATAGATAAGTGCTCAAGGAGGCTCAAAATTCTAGGAAGAGTAGGCTGTCATTTACAGAAAGAGAGACATTTGGAAGTAAGAGCGGCTGCCAAGGAGTCAAACATGGAGGACTTCCTCTACGGAAGAATGAAGATCCATTCTCAATGCCAGGGAAGGTTGAACTGAATGGCCTCAGAAAAAATCACACACGAAGAGGATTCAGTTTGAGAATCGGAAGTCTATAAAGAGAGATCGATTCCGAAAATAAAAAAAAATCTTCAAAAATTCTGGTTGGAGAACCACTCCACTTCAAGGTTTTAATATTACAAAACTAAAAATCAACAAAATTAATAAAAACAACCGAGAGCATGTAACTCAGAACAAGTTCTATAAAATAACAGCAACAACAACAACAACCATTAAAATATTCTTTAAGAATAAGGTAAATAGCATGAAGATAAAACAATAAAAAAACAAAATAAAGTTAAGTATTTGTTTTGTATTTTTTTCACAGTTGTAACACAGTTGGTTGGATGTGGGTTTGTTGGCTGTAGGCTGTAGTATCCGTTACGAACTTCAAATACGAAATTTGAAACAATTCCGGTGAATAATCTCGCTAAAATCACCAAAATACCGAATATCGGGAGGTACTGTTATATGAAGGTGAATAATCATCAAAATACCGAATATCGGGACGTCCCGGTATGTGGGGGCTATACAAAGGCGTGAAACTGCACGGCCAATTTTCTTTCACAGACTGTAGCACCCATTACGAACTCTAAATATGAAATTTGAAACAACTCCGGTGAATATAGGGAGGTATAGGGAGGCAACATATCCCAGCAATGCTGAGCGATTTGGAGTAGAATATCCAATTACTGAAATTTAAGCACTTGGCAAGGAATAAGAATCAATTCCTGAAGGTTTGAAAAGACCGCTCTCAACCACTGAGGAATTCAGGTGGAAAAATAAGCAAGATATCCTCATGAGGAAACGGAATAAGAGATAAGTCAAGAAAGAGCTGTCTGTCATCTAGATAAAGACGAAAAAGAACGAGGGTCATCTGCGACACTGGAATAAAAAGGATGTTAAAATTGCCGAGGAGATGAAACTTCCACTTGAAGTAGGAGCAGCCAGACAGGATCAGAAATGGATGGCTGCCATCGACAGAGGAAAGATGAGCATTTCAAAGCCACAGAAGGATGAAGCGGACAAAGAAAAAAATGAAGGAAAGGCTTGTCTCAGAAGGACGAAGAGGATTCAGTTTAGAAGTTAAAGCCCAAAAAAAATTAGGTGGAGCCAATGAAGAATGCTGGTGGTCAATTAAATATGATGTCCTACTGATGTGGAGATAGGAGAAAGAAAGAAATCCCTGAAATGATAAGATGCACAAGGAAATTCAATTTGTCAGGAAGAAAAGCTCCCACTTGGGGAAGTTGCAGCCAGAGAGAAGCATATATAAGAGTCAGAAATTTATGACTGTTTTCCTCGGAGAAAAGATGAGAAGTCAAAGGACAGAGAATGATGGAGCAGCTAGAGAAGTAAGTTGAAGCAACAATAGTCTCAGAAAGGCTTAACCTGAAGAGAATTCAGTGCGGAAATTGAAGCTGGCAGACTAGGGAGGTTAATCCTTCAAAAGAGATTGACTGGAACCTCCAACCACTGAAGAATGCATGTGGACAAAGATTTCCCATTCATGTGAAAAGGGAAGAAAGAGGGAGATCACGGATGGTCATGTGCGATGCTGGAATTATATGATACTCAAGGAGTTTCAAATTGTCAGGAAGAAGAAACTGCCACTTGAAATAGGTAAATAGGTTCAGCTTCAACGCAGGATAGATTAGCAGTCTAATGTCGTAGAAGTATGAAGCTGCCGGAGAAGAATAATTGGCCTCAGAATGAAGACACATGAAGAGAAGAAAGTCAAGAATGACCGTCTGCGTCACTGGAATGATAAGCTGCTCAAGGAAGCTCCAATTGTCAGGAAAAAGAAGCTGCCACTTGTATAAGGTACAGCCTGAATGAAGCTGGTCAAAGTGTCAGGATGGCTATCATTGATTCAGGAACGATAAGCAATCCAAGGCCTTAGCAGCATAGAGCTGCCAGAAAAGAGTGATTGATCTTCGAAAACCTACAGATGAAGAAATTTCAGTTTGGATGTTGAAGCCGACAGATCAGGAGAGATTAACTGGAACCTCCAACAGTTGAAGAAGGCAAGTGGATCATAATGCCGTACTCATGTGGAAACGAATGAAATTTAGCAAAGGCCATATGCGACGCTGCAATGATAAATGCTCAAGGAGGCTCAAATGTTAGGAAGAATAGGCTGTCATTTGCAGAAAGAGAGACTCCCATTTGGAAGGAAGAGAGGCTGCCAAGAAGTCAAAAATGAACGACTATCCTCGACGGAAGAATGATGATCCAGGCTCAAAGAAGGATGAAGTTACCAGAGAAGTTAGAACTGATTGGCCTCAGAAAAAATGACACACGAAGGGGATTCAGTTTGAAAGTTAAAGCAGGCCGACACAGGAGACGGAACCTTCAAGAGAGATCGATTCCGAAATTTAAAAAATCTTAAAAATAGATAAGTGCTCAAAATGTTAGGAAGAAATGGCAGCCTACATTTACAGAGAGGCTCCCATTTGGAAGGAAGAATGAATGAAGTGTCTGGATTGTAAAGCTGCTACCTGGAGTTACGATGTACGTTTAGAATTCACTGAAAGAGCAACAAGACAGTAGCCTGGGCTATCCTAAGGATTCCGCAAATCCTCCTCATTTCTTTATATCAAGAATAATTAGGCATCAAGATAGATAAGTGCTCAAGGAGGCTCAAAATTCTAGGAAGAGTAGGCTGTCATTTACAGAAAGAGAGACATTTGGAAGTAAGAGCGGCTGCCAAGGAGTCAAACATGGAGGACTTCCTCTACGGAAGAATGAAGATCCATTCTCAATGCCAGGGAAGGTTGAACTGAATGGCCTCAGAAAAAATCACACACGAAGAGGATTCAGTTTGAGAATCGGAAGTCTATAAAGAGAGATCGATTCCGAAAATAAAAAAAAATCTTCAAAATTCTGGTTGGAGAACCACTCCACTTCAAGGTTTTAATATTACAAAACTAAAAATCAACAAAATTAATAAAAACAACCGAGAGCATGTAACTCAGAACAAGTTCTATAAAATAACAGCAACAACAACAACAACCATTAAAATATTCTTTAAGAATAAGGTAAATAGCATGAAGATAAAAACAATAAAAAAACAAAAATAAAGTTAAGTATTTGTTTTGTATTTTTTTCACAGTTGTAACACAGTTGGTTGGATGTGGGTTTGTTGGCTGTAGGCTGTAGTATCCGTTACGAACTTCAAATACGAAATTTGAAACAATTCCGGTGAATAATCTCGCTAAAATCACCAAAATACCGAATATCGGGAGGTACTGTTATATGAAGGTGAATAATCATCAAAATACCGAATATCGGGACGTCCGGTATGTGGGGGCTATACAAAGGCGTGAAACTGCACGGCCAATTTTCTTTCACAGACTGTAGCACCCATTACGAACTCTAAATATGAAATTTGAAACAACTCCGGTGAATATAGGGAGGTATAGGGAGGCAACATATCCCAGCAATGCTGAGCGATTTGGAGTAGAATATCCAATTACTGAAATTTAAGCACTTGGCAAGGAATAAGAATCAATTCCTGAAGGTTTGAAAAGACCGCTCTCAACCACTGAGGAATTCAGGTGGAAAAATAAGCAAGATATCCTCATGAGGAAACGGAATAAGAGATAAGTCAAGAAAGAGCTGTCTGTCATCTAGATAAAGACGAAAAAGAACGAGGGTCATCTGCGACACTGGAATAAAAAGGATGTTAAAATTGCCGAGGAGATGAAACTTCCACTTGAAGTAGGAGCAGCCAGACAGGATCAGAAATGGATGGCTGCCATCGACAGAGGAAAGATGAGCATTTCAAAGCCACAGAAGGATGAAGCGGACAAAGAAAAAAATGAAGGAAAGGCTTGTCTCAGAAGGACGAAGAGGATTCAGTTTAGAAGTTAAAGCCCAAAAAAAATTAGGTGGAGCCAATGAAGAATGCTGGTGGTCAATTAAATATGATGTCCTACTGATGTGGAGATAGGAGAAAGAAAGAAATCCCTGAAATGATAAGATGCACAAGGAAATTCAATTTGTCAGGAAGAAAAGCTCCCACTTGGGGAAGTTGCAGCCAGAGAGAAGCATATATAAGAGTCAGAAATTTATGACTGTTTTCCTCGGAGAAAAGATGAGAAGTCAAAGGACAGAGAATGATGGAGCAGCTAGAGAAGTAAGTTGAAGCAACAATAGTCTCAGAAAGGCTTAACCTGAAGAGAATTCAGTGCGGAAATTGAAGCTGGCAGACTAGGGAGGTTAATCCTTCAAAAGAGATTGACTGGAACCTCCAACCACTGAAGAATGCATGTGGACAAAGATTTCCCATTCATGTGAAAAGGGAAGAAAGAGGGAGATCACGGATGGTCATGTGCGATGCTGGAATTATATGATACTCAAGGAGTTTCAAATTGTCAGGAAGAAGAAACTGCCACTTGAAATAGGTAAATAGGTTCAGCTTCAACGCAGGATAGATTAGCAGTCTAATGTCGTAGAAGTATGAAGCTGCCGGAGAAGAATAATTGGCCTCAGAATGAAGACACATGAAGAGAAGAAAGTCAAGAATGACCGTCTGCGTCACTGGAATGATAAGCTGCTCAAGGAAGCTCCAATTGTCAGGAAAAAGAAGCTGCCACTTGTATAAGGTACAGCCTGAATGAAGCTGGTCAAAGTGTCAGGATGGCTATCATTGATTCAGGAACGATAAGCAATCCAAGGCCTTAGCAGCATAGAGCTGCCAGAAAAGAGTGATTGATCTTCGAAAACCTACAGATGAAGAAATTTCAGTTTGGATGTTGAAGCCGACAGATCAGGAGAGATTAACTGGAACCTCCAACAGTTGAAGAAGGCAAGTGGATCATAATGCCGTACTCATGTGGAAACGAATGAAATTTAGCAAAGGCCATATGCGACGCTGCAATGATAAATGCTCAAGGAGGCTCAAAATGTTAGGAAGAATAGGCTGTCATTTGCAGAAAGAGAGACTCCCATTTGGAAGGAAGAGAGGCTGCCAAGAAGTCAAAAATGAACGACTATCCTCGACGGAAGAATGATGATCCAGGCTCAAAGAAGGATGAAGTTACCAGAGAAGTTAGAACTGATTGGCCTCAGAAAAAATGACACACGAAGGGGATTCAGTTTGAAAGTTAAAGCAGGCCGACACAGGAGACGGAACCTTCAAGAGAGATCGATTCCGAAATTTAAAAAATCTTAAAAATAGATAAGTGCTCAAAATGTTAGGAAGAAATGGCAGCCTACATTTACAGAGAGGCTCCCATTTGGAAGGAAGAATGAATGAAGTGTCTGGATTGTAAAGCTGCTACCTGGAGTTACGATGTACGTTTAGAATTCACTGAAAGAGCAACAAGACAGTAGCCTGGGCTATCCTAAGGATTCCGCAAATCCTCCTCATTTCTTTATATCAAGAATAATTAGGCATCAAGATAGATAAGTGCTCAAGGAGGCTCAAAATTCTAGGAAGAGTAGGCTGTCATTTACAGAAAGAGAGACATTTGGAAGTAAGAGCGGCTGCCAAGGAGTCAAACATGGAGGACTTCCTCTACGGAAGAATGAAGATCCATTCTCAATGCCAGGGAAGGTTGAACTGAATGGCCTCAGAAAAAATCACACACGAAGAGGATTCAGTTTGAGAATCGGAAGTCTATAAAGAGAGATCGATTCCGAAAATAAAAAAAAATCTTCAAAAATTCTGGTTGGAGAACCACTCCACTTCAAGGTTTTAATATTACAAAACTAAAAATCAACAAAATTAATAAAAACAACCGAGAGCATGTAACTCAGAACAAGTTCTATAAAATAACAGCAACAACAACAACAACCATTAAAATATTCTTTAAGAATAAGGTAAATAGCATGAAGATAAAAACAATAAAAAAACAAAAATAAAGTTAAGTATTTGTTTTGTATTTTTTTCACAGTTGTAACACAGTTGGTTGGATGTGGGTTTGTTGATTTGTTTGACTGGCTGGCTGGCTGACTGCTGACGCTTGCATACGTAGTGTTTGTGTGTGTGTGTGTCTTGGGGACTATGACGAGTCAATCCGTCGTCTTCTGACGAGCAAAAGATGGATGTTTAAGAAACGAAAAAAAAAATGTAAACGAAACGACAAACGATGGATGGACGGATACAGTGTGGAAATGAAACGAAAATGTTGAACGAAACAAAAATGCAAAATGTCAATGTCCTCGCGACTCACTGACAATAATTCTATGCCGCTTGTTGGGCTTAATGTGCCCGGTTCTCCTACCGACCTCATCACAGCATTGCAAAACAAAACAGCAGCAACAATAAAATATGAAGTAAAAAGCAATGGAAAAACAAGAGAGTAACATTGAGAAAATTGTGTTTTGATAAAATTGCTGTATGAAAGAATTTTTGCCTTATTCTGAGAGCAGAAATCCCCAAAAGAGTGCATTAAAATGCAGGCCGTAGTGTTGGGAGCAAAACAGCCATAAAACATACGCATAGGTGTACTCACTCAGAGTGAGAGAGAGAGTCAAAATAATAAACAAGGAGAAATATAATTGGGCAAAGGGAGCCAGGAGAGTACGCGTATGGGATTTATTCATTTGTAAAATAGAGAGCTTGAAGCCATTGCTGTTGTTGTTGTTCTTTGGGGTTTCTTTATTTTGTTTTGTTGCCATCAAAAGTGCAGGAGAGTGGAGTGCCTGCCTCACACACACACACACTGAAGTGTCGTTGTTGTTATGATTATATTTGCAGAGTGTACGTGAGGGTCTGCCTGAATTGAAAATAAAATAATATTCTTGTCGGTTGTTTAATTTCATTTCGTAGTTCTTATTTTTTTGCCAAACAGTGACTGCTGCTGCTTGCTGTGTGTGTGTGTGCTTGTTCTGTTTTGCAGTGCCAAGTACTGCGTCGCAAGTTTGTATTTTTTCATTTGGTTGTTCCTCAACTCTCGGATTCGTTGGACGTTCGTTGCGAATACATTCAATAGCTACAGCCATACAAAATAAATACAATACGAAATTTTTCTTGCAGTTCTTGTAAAATATATAGTACACATTTTACTTTTGTTTTTTTTTTTTGTTTTTTGTATTCTAGTGAAACGCATTGGAACTGAAACATAATATTGTCTAAAAGAGAATTTTCATATATTTTCGTTTTGTTTTGTTTTTGCCTTTGTTGCTGCTGATGGTATGAGAGCTTTTTTATGGGTTTCCAATTGCTGCTGCCACTGCTGCGACAGCAATACAAACAGCTGCATTGTTTTAATGAAATTCCATATCGAAGAAGTGAGAAAAATATGTTTGGAAATGAAAATTTTATGTAAAAACTAATGTTTTTTGTTTTTTTAAAACAAAAAAGACCAAAGGAATCTGTGCAAAAAGCGCCAGACTTCTGGATAGTGGGACGACGTCTTCGCCAAGAAGCCTCAGAATCAGAGATGGGAACTCGGCTAAATGTGCAAGTCGAGGTGTACATAATTCCGACCACAAACTACCCCAAAATCCTTGGGGTCACATTCGATAGCATGTTCAAGTCTACAGCCCAAGCCACAGCTATCTGCGATAAACTGAAAAGTAGGAACAAGGTCCTCAATGCACTAGCCGGCAGCACTTGGGGTGCGGATAAGGAAACTTTGTTGATCTCTTATAAAGCGATAGGTCGGTCTGTGGTTAGCTATGCGATTCCATTGTGTTCTGCGAATACAAGTGCAACGCCGTGGAAAGGTGTTCAGACCTGCCAGAATGCCGCCCTGAGAACTGTAACAGGGTGTCTCCTCATGACCTCTGTGGACCATTTACATGAAGAGGCGAATGTCAGCATAATCATAAGCTTTCGTTGCAGTACCTGCTTGGGTGTTATCGTGGGAGTAATCCTAACTACTAACTCCCCCACCCAGGCGTGTCAGGAATGACCTGTATGATCTAGAGAGATAGAGAGAGAGAGAGAGAGAGGTCCATCGATATAAGAGAGAGACCCTAAATCATGAAGCTCATCAAGCGGGTCTGAATAGCATTCATACTGATGCAGACGCTGAGATCTGACACTGACGACACCCTTTTCATGAAATTTTTTGAGATTTTTGACTTAGGGTGAGATGAAAAAACTGCAACCAACTTCAGACTGCTGTCATTTCTAAGCCACTCGTCCGACAGCTGTTAAAATTATTCCAAAGACAGCTCATTATATTGTTTACAAGCGAAAGAACTTGCACTGCAACGGAAAGAAAATCGACTCAAAAGATCTAAAAAGTTGCTTCGCTTGGCCGAAAGTGGTGGTGGTCAATTTGGTTTTCTTGAGAAAACCTTCGTTGTCCAGCACTTTGTAAACAAACAAAAGGATCGTGTTTACGTGCGCACCTTCGGTTGGCCACCAGAACTCAAACGCCGACCGTGGTGATGGTGTGGGCCGCCATAACAGACGATGGTCGAACTTTGGAGGGGGAAATTACTGAACTGATTTGATGCGATACTCCGGCTTTGTTGGATGCCTGGTCATTGTTATATTGAAGAAAAGGAGAACGGTGACCAGGGGCCATAGATAGTGAGTTGTCATTTGAGTAGATGCCCAATGGCGCCCAAGTACACCTGACGAATAACGGGAATTCAATTGTAATGACTCACCAATTACAAAAAATCTTCTCAATTTCTTTAAAAGTTGAAGCCCCCAAAGAACCCCTTCTCCATTGCTTTCTTTAATCCACCTTGGATATTACCTCAGCGGATGTCAAATGTTAATATTTTTTTCTTTTCTTGGCTTTTTCCATACGTTTTCATTTATCATTTCTCTTTCGATTATATGAATTTACAAGACATGAGGGGGAATAGTAGAATAGATGGGCAGCAGAACTTTGACTATTTCTATTTTCCAACTAGTTTCTAGTGTTCTTCTCGGTTCGGCTCATTAGATATTCTAAGCAAATTCTTTAGCTAGCTAGCAATGGACGTTGACAGTGAGTGTATATGGCAACGGACGATATGGCAGGCAGGAAAGGGAAATGACAACCGACCGGGCAGACATGTAAAGGGAACCAAAATCGACCAACAACGCCGCAACATCTGTTGGTTTTCCGAGGCAAAAAGAGTGAAAAAAGTGTATGTATATGAACTATGAAAGAGTAACAAATCGGGACATTGTACGCACTTTCACAATCGATTAGAAAGAATGAAAAGAAAGAAAGACATTTCTTGCGTTTCTTGTTGTTTTTTTAGTTTGTTTCTTTCATTTGCCTTTGTGTTTTCTACTTCCATGGCAGCAACATTGTATGCCATTTACATAAATGTAAATAATATTCTGGTATTTGAAATGAACTTCTTGATAGTTTATGGCAGGCTATTGTTATGTGTTTCGGTGGATAGTTGGAGAGAGAGAAAATTTATTTTAAATTAACTGAAAACATATTCGGATAAAGAAAATAAATTGCAAACAAATTGGAATATAAGAAAGAAAGTACAGTGGGTAACAGTGGGGGACATTTATAATCATTATTTTGAAAACTTATATAACACTAACCAAAATTTTCTAAGAAATCAGAAGAAAAATCAGATTTGGGAACAGATTGCCCATTTTTGTCCTTGAATCAAAAGGTAACGGTGAAATCATCCAATTTCTCGAATTTAAAATGAGTTTAAAGTATAGAACTATTTTGAATTTCATTGAAGAAGATTGAAAGTGAATTGTACCCATCAATCTTAATAAATTCGACTACGAAGGTGTACCCACAGTAGGAGGGTCTGCAGTGTAATATAAGAGGAAGTAAATAACATAAGGAACAGAGGAATGATGGAATGACTATTACCCAAGCAAGCAATATACACCAACCTAAGAAGCCTGCATCTCCTTTCACTCTAAATTTCAGATAATGAACCTCATCTCGAGCTCTCGGAAAAATCTGAAGCGGGACTAGGCCACATGTTCCGATGACAATTAATGATATTGAAGGTCCAAGAAGTATCAACAAAAGGTTATTTCACCGAAAAGAGGCCATAATCTCCATTACAGGGTGAGATGAAAAAACTGCAGCCAATTTCAGACTGCTGTCATTCCTAAGCCACTCTTCCGCCAGCTGTTAAAATTATTCCAGTGGAAGCTCATTATATTCTTTACAAGCGTATAAAACATTTTGGTTAGGATTTTCCAGAAAAAAAGTTATTCGCGTTGGAATTCAAGCGTGATAGTGTGATTTCTTCGTATTTAGCTGCGAAACCACAAGTGACTATCGCTAGAGCACTCCATCATTAAAATCTGAATAAATCTTTTGCGTCTCGTACTATCGCTCATTACCGTGATACTGGTAGCGTAGCCAGACGTCAAGGAAGTGGATGGAAGAAAACAGCAAAATCAGCAGAAATGGTTCGAAAAGTAAAGAAGCGACTTGATCGAAACCCGCGTCGCAATGGTCAAAAAATGGCTGAATATATCGCAATATTCCATTCGGTAAATACTAAAAAATGAGCTCGGGGTAAACCTACACCACAACAGAAAGAAAATAGACTCAAAAGGACTAAAGAGTTGCTTCGCTTGGCCGAAAGGGGTGAACTGCCGAATTTAGTTTTCTCCGATGAGAAAATATTCGTTGCCCAGCGGTTTGTAAACCAACAAAATGATCGTGATTATTTGCCAAAGAGGCCACCAGATCTCAAGGGCCGGCCATGTGGGCCGCCATAACAGCCGAAGGTCGCTCTCCGCTCGTGGCATCAGAATAAATACTGAATATTATCGCGAAATTATTTTGGGGGGTGTATTAAAGCCTTGGGCACGCAAACATTTTGGCCGTAGACCTTGGACATACAACAGCACCATCGCACTCAGCACGCGCCACCCAAGAATGGTTACAAAATGAGGTTCCTCGATTCATTTCCAGCGCACAATGGCCACCAAAATCTCTGGATACCAATCCGTTGTTCTATTTTGACTGGTGTATTTTGGAAAGCAAGGTTGGCACTAAAAATATCAAAGTGTCGACCACCTCAGGCAAGCGCTTCGCCGGAAATGAGCCAAAATACCGCAGAGCAACATTCGGGCAGCGTTTGACAGTTTCATTGGCCGTTCAAAGGCCATAATTCGTACCAAAGGCTACCAATTCAAACAAATCTTAACGTATTCTAAAATTTGATGCTATTTCCGAAAATTTTTGCCTTCATTCAATAAAATTTTTAAAAATTTAAAAATTATGGCATTCGACTTTGTTGCAGTTTGTTTTTTTTATCTCATCCTGTAAATACTCCCTCATACTGTGAAGCTTATAAATTGGTATTAAGGAGGGTTATACATTGGCATAAGTACAAATTTTGTAAAATAATGGCTTATGGAATAAAGGGAATTTTAGGAAGAGCTCCGAAATTCTCAGCCATAATGAAGTACTAAGTAACACTCACTCGATTTCGAGTGCAGGAGTACTCCAGTAAGTAGAAAATAAGAAATCTATTATACTCCATTTTTCGATGCCACTCGAATAAGATCAAATGTGTTTTGCTTGTTTTTGAGAGAGAGAGAGAGAGTAAAATTTGCTCGAAAGTAGACATCATCACAAGCCATCAAACAATAGTTGTCCCTTCGATTTCACTATCAGAGTAAACTCAAATTCTCTCTTTAAGAATTGTTGACTACCACTCTTTCACTATTTGTGAACGCTCGCACATAAAATAAAAGAGTGGATTTCCTATAAAAGTCATACTCTTCGAGTACTCCAAATATTTAATTGCAATATAGTATTTCCAAATATTAAAATTTAATTTACATTTGGTCCTTCGAGTTGGAAAAATGGAAAATCCTCCCTCCCTCCTCAAAAATGTCCATATTTTTTCAATAAATATCATTCCATATGAAAAACCATAAGTATATATGTTAAAAATTCCTTTGATTTCAAACAAATCCCTTTTAAATGATTTTTTTGAAGCTCTCTAAAAAACATAGTACCTTTCCTTTCCATTCAATACGCAAAAGATAAATCCCCTGAAGTGAGTGACGCCGTTTGAATGAATGACTGAAATAGGAACGGTGTCGTTATTTGTTTACAAAACAAGTGTAGATTGTTTGGTTGACAATGTAAAGGAAAGAAAGAGAGACTGTGTGGAAAAACATAAATGTCAATGGAAAAATATTGCATGCTAGAGGGCAAGGGAGGAAAGCCTAAGGAAGAAGTCCTAAAAACTTGTTTACCCAAAGCGCTTAGCTGGCTGGATGGCATTCTGTCATGGAAACAATGACAACAAGTGTTACCTTTCGTTCTTTTATTTTGCGTATCACAATCTTTGGCTTACACCTAAACAATGGCGCAACCAAAGAAATCAATGTGAGGGGGAGCGGGAGGGGGGCGGACGACGACGCTAAGAGTGTTAAGATTTTTCGTTTAGTTTTTTTCATTCCCTTCTACAACAAAAGCGAGGGAAAACAGTAATAAAACCCAGCAGTAACATGTAGTCAACAATCAATGGAGTGTATGTAATACCGCCCGACATTAGCCTCTAGAACGCTAAAGATTTTTGTGTTTTTTTTTTATTGGCAAAGGAACACTTTGCATCATTATCGTCAGTGGTGCCGTATGTAAAAAAAGAAACAATCCGTTATGGCGTCATTTAATTTTATTATTTGCTTTCTTATTTTTAGCTATACACTCAGGTGCGTTCGCAGTGAGGTTGCTTGGCATTGCCGTTGTTTGGTTGCTTCAAACGGAATTTTCCTGCCAGGTTCTTTTTTTATACTGTTACATTGTTCCATGATGATGACGATGATGCTCATCTTCGTGTCACATTCGATCGTTAAATTTTTCCAAAAGAAGCATAAGAAATGGTAAGATGACACATAAATTGTAAGATAAACTCTTGATGATGTCAATAACTATGACAACATGATGTTAGAGTAGTTAAGTGAGTGTTAAATATGGAAATGGCTGCATAGCCCCAAGTTGGGCGCCATTTTGGAGGTAGATTGTATTTACTTTTGCGAATTATTTGTTAATTCGCACCGAAGAGCCGGAAGGGCTATGTAAAATTAACATCCTCTGTGGTTAGTTATTTAAGCCAAACCCACGTTGGTCGCCACTCCGTATCTTTTATCTATCCCCAAAAATATGGAAGTTTTGGGCAACTACTAACCTGCTGACGATGTTAATATATATGACAACATATTAAATGAGTGTTAAGAAGTGGAAATTGTTGCTAGTCCCACATTGGGAGCCATTTTGGAAGAATGTTATGTTTGCTTTTGCAAATTCTAATTTTATTTGAATATGAGAGTCAGAAGAGCAACGTTAAATTGACATTCATCAGGTTAGTTTTTCAAAGCACCTCCACGTTGGGCGCCACCCTACACCGACAAAATATTTTTTATTTCTTCATTAAAATATTGAGATTTTGGGTAACTAGTGAATTGCGAGGATAGAAAAATGCGAAAAAAGTCGGAAAATGGAAATTGTTGCATGGCCTCACGTTGGGCGTCTTTCTTGAGGCATATTTTGTTTTTAGGGACTAATTGTTTTTTTTTTAATGCGAGGAGTCAAAAGAACCTGCAGTGGGCGCCACTCGATATTAAGAAATGTGTTGGTTTCTTTCTCCCTATAAATATGAGTGTTGTTGCCGAAGCACGCTAGCTAAAACAGCAAATGGGCTTAATTTTATCCCAACAATGATCAGTTTGTTGCTGCTGTTTCCTAAATTACAATTGGTCCCAAATTTACGACACTATACCCTAAACATATCTATAATTTGTATACTGGGCATTTTCAATTGCTTAGGTAATCTTATTCAATCTATGGAAGGCCTCTATAGGGCCTTTGACAGCCTTCAAAATGGTTTTTATAAAAGGCCTCCACATGTCTTCAATAGAAGGATCCTAAGGTATTCTATATGAGGCCCCCACGGTCTTCTATAAACAGTCTCGCAAAACCATCAAAAGGGACTTACATAGAAGACTTTACAGACTTCTATAAAAAACACCTCAAAGAGGTTTCGGAGAATGTCTCAAAAGGGATTTCATAAAAGGACTCCATATGGTTTCCATAGCCTACAATAGCAGGTCCCCAAAGGCCTCTATAAAAGGCTCCCAAAGGAATTCTAAATCACTCCTATTGAAGGCTTCAAAAGAGCTTCCATAGAGGGCTTCCTCTTTAGAGCCTTTAATAGCAGAGTTCCAAAGCTTATATATAAAACCTCTCTCCAGATTCTGGTTTTCCGAATAGAGACTCGGAAGCTTAAAAATAGACGCTAACAAACAAATATTAGTTAGTGTCTTCATAAAGCAGCACAAATGTTCAAAACGCACCACATTGGGCGCCATTTTGATATCAATTTTTTATTGGAACCGTGATGTGTTATTCTAATTAATTTCCCATTCTTACAATGTAAAGTAAATATATTTCGTTTTCCTTAAATTTGATGAAAAAATATGACCCAAATGAAATCTGAACCCGATATATTTTTATGTTGAACCACACTTTGGGAGCCCAATATATTAGATACATGACATCGATGATGTGGACCACCGCCTATGAATCACAATCATGCCACAAATTTTTGAGGATCGAAATTCTTTGTAAATCGAAATCTTGAATGATAACTCCACGTTGGGCGCCATTAACTAGCAACTTTTTTATATTATCCTCAAAATCGCTTCATTGGCTTTTTCGAGTGGACTCTTATCGATGCCCTCAAAGGGCATTCTTTAAAGGTACTAAAAGGACTTCAAAAGAAGGCTTCGTATGGACTTTTGAACTCATAAAAATGGATCCTCTTATACAAGGGTACCATATTTTAAAGTCCGAAATAACTTCTGTCAAAAGCCTCAAAAGGGTGTCGATAGAATAAACTTCTCAAATTTCCCACAAAATGGCTTCAATAGAACTCATCGTGAGAGACTTCAGAAGGTATATTTAAGCGAACTCAAAAGAACCCCCATTCAAGGCTTTAAATGGGGTTGTATAGAAACCCATCAGCATCAAAACGGCTTTTGAAGGCTTCAAAAGGGTTTCTATAAATGATTTTTTCCGAAATCTATAAGGGGTTCCTATTGTCCTTAAAATACTTTTATTGTAGGTCCCAAAAAGACTTCTATAGAAAGCCTCAAAAGGGCCACTATTGAGGGCTCCGAACGAGTTTTTATACAAGTCCTTAAAAGAGCTTACTAAGCTCCCGAAATAGCTTCTATAGAAGTTTTCAAATGGACTTTTGCAGTAACTCTCTAAAGCAGCCACAAAAGACCCGAATTGAACTCTCAAAAGAGCTTGCATAGAAGGTCCCAAAGTAGAAGGCCCAAATAGGACTGCTATAGGATGGTTCAAATGGACTTCTATAGAAGGACTCAAATAGGCTTCTTAAAAAACATCAACTGGAATTCATTGTTATCAAAAGCTCATCACGTTGGGCGCCATTGTGCATCGATGATTAAGGCTTAAATGGCATGAACATAATGAGTATCAAAATAGGAATAAACATTTAGTTGTGGAAAAAACATTTATAAACAACCCAACCTTTGGCGCCATCAGGAAAACAACTGCTAAGTAGTAACATAACATTCTGTAACCATGACAAAAATTTAGCAAAATTAGGTCAGTGTAAAAATAGAACCCCACGTTGGGCGCCACTACAAATCTACAACGGATTTCGATTGTAAGGATGATAATATCTGGCGAAGAGTATTTTTTTCAATCAGACCTAAGGACTGATGTCAACTGGATTAAAATGTTGAAAAATTAGCTAGCTTTGTGTACATACAACCTTACGTTGGGCGCCACTCAATATCAATATCGATTTTCCTTTAATTTCTGGCGTACTGTATTTGTTTAAAATCAGACCTAAGGACTAATGCCCACCGGATTCAAATGTAGCTAAATGAGCTCTTTGTGAAAACTTAACCACACGTTGGGCGCCAATTAATATCAACATCGATTTTAGGTTAGGATGGTTAATTTCTGGCGAACTTGTTGGATATCAGACACACGAAATCGTGTCCACTGCACCAAAGGTGACAACGTTAAATCTTTATAAAAACACAAACTTACGTTGGGCGCCACTAAGTATCAACATCGAATTTCATTTGTGATGGTGATAATTTCTCACGAACTGAATTTGTTTGACATTGGACCTAAGGACTGATATACACTGGATTCAAGTGTAGCTAAATGAGCTCTTTGTGAAAACTCAACCACACGTTGGGCGCCACCCAATATCAACATCATTTTCGGTTGTGATGGTGATAATTTCTTGTTGCTGTATTTGTTTCCAGACCCAAGAAATCGTGGACCAAAAGGTACCAACATTAAGTCTTAATAAAAACACAACCTTACGTTGGGCGCCACTAAATACCCACATGTATTTTCGGTTGTGATAGTGGTAATATCTGCTAACTGTATTTGTTGGATATCAGACCCAAGAAATCGTGTCCACTGCACCAAACCTTACGTTGGGCGCCACTAAGTATCAACATCGATTTTCGGTTATGATCATTTCAGGGGCACTGCATTTGGATTCAAATGCAGCTAAATGAGCTCTTTGTTAAAACCCAACCACACGTTGGGCGCCACCCAATGTCAAGATGGATTTTCGGTTAGGATGGTTAATTTCTGGCGAACTGTAATTGTTTAAAACAGATCTAAGGACTGACGATCGCTGGACGAAAATATACGAAAATAAGCTCTTTGTTAGAACACAACCCTACGTTGGGCGCCACTAAATATCAACTTCAAATTACAATGCTTATTATTGTAATTTCTGAAAAATTGTATATGTTTGAAAAATACGTAAGGACTGAAGTCGGCTGGACGAAAATGTAGCAAAATCAGCACTTTGTAAAAAAAAATAATTCCACGTTGGGCGCCACTAAATGTCAGGATTGATTTTCGTATTTTTTATATGTATATTTCTTAATTAATTATTTTTTTTTTTTTTTTTTTTTTTTTTTGAGGTAGCCATAGGACTTATGACCGCCGGATAGATATGTAGCAAAATTAGCCCTTTTTTAGAACACAATCCCGCATTGGGCACCACTTAAAATCAATATCGAATTTCGATTATATTTTTGGATATTATTTCTGGTATATTCTGGATATGTTTGATATCAGACCCAAGTAAGTTTCACTGCAATTTCCGAACTCTTAGCCTGCCTGCCTGTTCTTCTCCTTTTAAGTTCTCTAATTAGAATATCACATTTTGCCATGTAATTGGAAAACAGCAACAGAGAAACAACATTCATATCAAGATAGCGCCAGTATTCTTACAAATATTCATCGTCGTCATCGTCCTCCTCATCATCATCATCTGTTGATGCAACGCAACATTTGTTGCCATGTTGCTTTGCTGCTCCAACATAAAAGTCATTATGCCAGCCAAAACAGAAGAACTTTAAATTCCAGCCATTATGGCAAACGAACAACATGACATTTATTTGAAACGAGATAAGAAACTGTTTTGGAATTACGCGCAGGCACAAGGCGAACACACACACACAGTCACACTTGCATACATGCTCGTTCAGAACATTTTAATGTTGCATGGTAAATTTAATATCTAAATTGCAGCTGTCGCCATATTAGCAACATTTGTTTGTTTTATGAGGTTGCAACAGTAATATTTTGCCATTTACTTGGTCGCCGTTTGCTGCTGCTGTTGTTGTTGTCGGCGAAGTTTTGTCGTTCGTTCGAACATGAGTGGCTGGCAAATGGTTGCTACTGTTTTTAAGAAAAACAGAAAAAAAACATTGAGGTTGTTGCATTTTGCAAAGATGCACATTTCGTGTAGAGAAGAAGCAGTTTTTCGAATTCCTATATTTCGGCTCAGTAAAATGATAATCTTTTGTTGTTGTTTCTTTTTTAGGGGGAACTAAAAACATAAATCATATCAAACAAAACGTTGAATTGGTTTTTTATGGAGACGAACTTTTTTCTGTTTGTTGTTGATATTTGTTCTTCGTTGATTCATTCTCCACGCGTTGGGGACTTTTGTTTGTGGGGGAGAGGGGAGGATGTGGCGATATATACGAGAACTTTTTTTTGTCATTTGTGGTACGTGCAAATAATGCAGTTTTGTTGTTTGCATTTAGCTGCTGTTTTCTTTTCATATTTTCACCATTTGTCGTCACATGACAGGCGATCTTTGAAATAGCCGACAGGTCGATGGCATCAATTTCCGAAAAGAACACCTCCAAAGAGATTCCAGGGAAGACTTTAAAAGGGCTTTTATAGGAAACCTCAAAAGGGCTTCTAAAAAGATCTGAAAGGGACGAATATAGAAGGCGCCCAGGGTGGGGTTGTGTTCTTACAAAAAGCTAATTACGCTACATTTTCGTGAAAGGGTCATCAGTCCTTAGGTATGTAAATACAGTTAGACAGAAATGATCATCATTGCAAGCGAATTCCATTGTAGATAAGTAGTGGCGCCCAACGTGGTGTTGTGTTTTTACAAAGAACTATGTTTGCTACATTTTCGTCATGGTTGTAGGAAGTTATGTTGGAAATCAGCTGGTGATATCTGATGGCGTCCAACGTTGGGTTGTTTTAAAATGTCCACTACTGTGTTTTTATTCCTATTTTTATACTCATTATGGTCATGCTGTTTAAACATAGATCAACCGTTCATAATGGCCCCATGTGATGACCTTAAAGAAGCCTATTTGAGTCCTTCTATAAATGTTCTATATAGGCCTTCTGTGGAAGCTCTGGGGTATTTTATGCAAGTATTTCAGGGGTCTTCTGCGGATGCATTTGAGAGTTACTACAGAAGTACTCTCGAAAACTTCCATAAATTAACACTTCAGGATCTAAGTAAGCTCTTTTAAGGTCTTGTATAAAAATTCCTTTGAAGCCCTCAATCGTGGCCCTCTTAACGATTTGTATAGAAGATTTTTGGGCCTTATATAAAAATATTTTAAAAGTATAGAAAGCCTCAAAAAGTCTGCGAAGAAGGCCCATCTATAGAGTATCTCAAACCTATGGGGGTTTCTGTGGAAGACCTCAAAATATGTTGAAGGCTTTAATAGATGGCCTCCATATGGTTTCCTAAGCCAGTCAAAGAGCCCTCTTAGGGCTAATGTTGAAGGCCTCCAAAATATATTTTAATAGGAGTCTACCAAAAAGCTTCAATAGAAGGCCTTGAAGAGTCTATTAGTGGCCTCGAAGGACTTCTATAAAATGTCTCGAGAGACCAGTGAGTGACTTTTATATAGGGACTCTAAAGAGTTATATTAAAGTCATTTATATAGGTTCTAATATAGACTTCAAATGGCTTTGGAGAATGTCTAGAAGGCCTCGATAAGGCCTTCAGAAACAGACCTCCAAAGTCTTCAAAAAAAAAAAAAAACTTTCCAAAGGCTTCAGCACAAAATCCCTCAAAATGGATACAATTGAAGGCAGGCATCCTTCAATTGATTGCAGGCATTCATAGCAGGCCTCCAAAGCTTCCGAATAAATCATTAAAAGGATCTCAAAGGACCAAGAAGGCCTTCAAAGGATTTCTATAGAAGTTTTCGGAAAAATGGCATAATTGACAATCAGACTCCCAAAGCTTCTAAATAACACCTCCAAAGGGTTTCTAAAGAAGGCATAGAAGAGACATCTATAAAGGGCTCAATGGTGATTTTATGGAATACCTGAAAGAGATTCAATGGAGTGTTAAAAGGCCTTACGTTTGATGCCTCGAAAGAACTTCTACAGAAAGCCTTGAAGAACTATGAAAGGAATTCCAACGAACTCCCGAAAAGGGCTTCTGATGAAGGTCACAAAATGGCTTCTATTAAATCCTGAAAAACGTTTTCACTAAAGGTCTTCATTATTGATTTAACAGCTTTCAACATCAGACTTCCAACGCTTTAAAATAAGACCTCCAAAGCACTTCGAAAGAAGGCCTCGAAAGAACTTCTTCAAAAGCCCTGAAGGTAGAGTTAAAAGCGCTTCTATTGGACACCTCGAAAGTGCTTCTATAGAAAGCCTAGGAAAGGACCATAAAAGAGATTCTAACGAACTTCCGAAGTGACAACAAAAGGGGTTCTACTGAAAAAATATTTCACAGAAGGTCTTCATTATCGCTTCTAAAGGGTTTCTTAAGACGGCTAAAAAGTTTTTTTGAGAGAGAGAGCTCTAAGTTGATTCTATTGGAGCTGAGCTTCTATAAGGGAAACCTCGAAATGTCTTATATATGACGCCTGGAGGAACTTCTACTGAAGACTTCATAATAGCATTCAAAGGAGGGATTCCAAAGCCTCAGTAGAAATCCTCGAAGAGCTTTTAAAGGTGGCCTCGAAGGATACAAAAGGTCTTCTAAGAATGAGCAATTTTTGAGGCGTATGTACACCATCAAATAGCTTATGTATACAAGGGATTAAAGAGGGTCTATAGAAGACCTAAAAGAGTTGTAAAGAGGGCCTCAAAAGAGACATCTGTAACAACCCCCAAAAGAGCTTCTGTTCAAAGACACAAAAGGTCTTCTAAGAAAGGGCATATTTTAAGAATTTTACAAAGGTATCCTAAGAAATCCTGTAGGAGGTTTCTAAGTGGTGTCTAAAGAAGGCTTATAAAGAACCTCCGTGTAATTCTCCAAAAAGGTTTCTATAAGAACGCTTTAAAGAACTTCAGAAAAGGGGACACAATTTCAATTGAAGGACTCTAAATGTATTTTGAGAAAAATCTTCCTTAAGGGCTCCAAAGAGGTGTATTCAGAAGCCTTATAAGAGGTTTCAAAATGGTGTCTAAAAAAGTCGTATAAAGGGCTTCAATGGAATGCTTCGAAGGAGGCATTTAAAGAACTTCTAATGGGGGATCTCCATGAAAATTCTAAAAAACACGTTGCTTTCACCCCATTATTACTTGTTTTTACCTTAGTACCATTACCTTTTTTTTACCTTAGTACCATTAATGCCATTTAATTAGAATCCCATAAAAAGGACTCCTTCATCTCCAACATTTCACTGCCATTTCAATACTTCATGTGTTGCTAAGACACCAAAAACCATTTTCCATTTTTCAAAAAAACATTCGCTTTTAATGCTCATTTTATTGCTCGATTGACACTTGGCCACTTGGAAAAGACGTTGTTGCTTGGTAGCTCTTTTATTAAGCCAAGATACCACACCTGTCACCAATCCACCACCACCAAACTCCTGCCATTATTTCAAAGATATCATCATTTCATTTATTTGGCAATAAGAAAATCCATCACAATAAACAAGAAATTTCATCTCCAATGCAACGGACGCCATAAAGAAGACATTTAACTACCAGAACCACCACCACCACTCGCATCATCTCCTTCATCCATCACGCTGCGAACATGAAGTGGTGATGAATTGTTCTACGCTGACACTGAGATGCCGATGATGATTACGATGATGCTCCTCGAACATGGTAACCAATCAAACAATCAGCTCATTTGATTGGCAATGAGGACAATACGAGGAACGAGCAACAGCAACAAATAACACAACCAAACACCAATGCAAATGTCAACACACAACCATCGTCATCATCATCGCCATCAATATAATCGAATCGCCTCGGAATGGTACGTGTTATTTCCATCGAAACATGATGTTTTGCTAATATTGAAGCCTTAAAAAGTTGTTTGACAAAAGCTTTGATGTTATTTGGTTCTCCTCTCGCCTTCTTTTATTTGTTTATTATTTTCATTGTTGAATCATCAGTTATTTCATTTTACCCATTTCAGCGTTGGGTGCCTTGGCAATGAATGGGAAGTGAAGGAATGAAGTGGTGGGTGGGTAGAAAATGGGAAAATTTCACAGAAGTATTGGATTTTTTACTTTTTTACAGGTATTTCTAATATTTTCAAGGGTTCCATCTGGAATTTTCCACAACCTAGACTGGCTTACAGAAAACGGGTTCGTACAGAACGGGATGTTTTTCCCATATAAGAGAGTACAGGGGCTCTTTGGGCTTCAGCTCGATTATGAGGACTCTCTGCTTGACAGCTTGTCTGTAGGGACTTCCTTCGCGGCTGCAGATAAAAACTACCTTCGCGGTATTTTTTATATTAAGTCTCCCTGCTCGGCAGCTCATCTATAAAGACTCCCTGCTCGGCAGATCGTCTATAAAGACACCCTTCGCTCCCGCTCGTCTTTGAAGACCTCATTGCTCGCCAGCTCGTCTATAAAGACTCCTTGTTTTACTGATTGTCTATAAAGGCTACCTGCTCAACAGCTCGTCTTTAAAGACTCCCTGTGCTCCCCAGCTCGTCCTTAAAGACTCCCTGAGCTCGCCAGCTCGTCCTTAAAGACTTCCTGTGTTCCAGCTCGTCTAAAAAGACTCCCTGCGCTTCAGCACGTCTATAAAAAATTCAGTGCTTGCCAGCTCGCCTATAAAGGTTCCCTGTGGCCCAGCTCATGTATAAAGACTCCTGTACTCCAGCTCATGTATAGACTCCTGTACTCCAGCTCGTCTATAGAGACTCCCTGTGCCACAGCGTGTTTACAAAGACTACCTGTGCCACAGCTCGTCTACTAAGACTTCCTGTTCCCTAGCTCGTCTATAAAGACTCTCTGTGAGAGAAGGGAGACCTATTTTCGACAGAACATACCAAGTGGTTTGTGTTCTCATTAGATGACGCTAATGAGTCTTTATATTTCATGGAAAGAAGGGGTTCTGAAGGGGTTCTCTCTCCCGTAGTTGGACTTAGGGCGCTTATATATTCCATACATTTTCTCAACAGAAGAGCTTACATTGCTTCGTTTTTCCATAGGGGACAGCAAAATACCTTGTTTTCGTAGAGCAGTTTATAGGGCTACTATTTTCCAAAAAGGGCAGTAAAATGATTTTCTGTGCGTAGGTTACCATACAACTTTTCTCCTCCCCATTAAAAAATGACGGCCTTTAAAAAATTCTACTGAAATCTTCTATTGAGAAAAGAAGCTCTATTGTGTATTCTACTGAAAATAGAAGGAACTCTTAGCGGTATTCTATTAAGAACACGTATTCCTTTAAAGTTTTCTGTAAAAGATACATACCTTTAAAGGCCTGTTTTTGGAATTTAATAACCTTTAAAGAGAGTTGGACAGAATTTCCAAAGTTCATTGACCTCTTCATATTTTGTGTATTGTTTTGGGCCACACATTTTTTGTTAAACTAATCTCAATCTCTCTCCCTCTCTTTCATTCGCTTGTGTGAATATCCTTTAATCGTTTCGTGTGTGTTTATTTGGTTAATATTTTATCGCACACAAAATCATATTTAATATCCGGTGATCTTTTCCGCTTTTATGTGGCGTAACTGATTGTTTCAAAAGAGTGTTTTATTTTTCAGATTTTTTTTTTGCTGTTGAGTTTTCTGTTGTCGATGTTATTTGTGGACAAATGTTCTCAAGCCATGATAGGATGAATGGTGGTGATGATGACTCAGGGAGATCGGGGGAATGGGGGCTTACAGTTCCAAAAACAAACAATGCTCCAACAATGGACTGCATCATCGCCATATGGCACTTCAAAATGTGATTCCTTGTTTCCCAACATGCGTTGCATGTCACTAATATTTCATATCATTTAATTTTTCGTTGTTCCATTCGCAAGAGAAACAAAGAGAGAAAAGGAGGGAAACAAACAAAACGAAATAATCACTAAAAATGATTTCAAGCCAGAGTGAATGAAATTGTGTGGAAGGGTCTTGGAGGGGGAAGGGAAGTAATTTTTTTTCCCAAAAAGTGGGTGGAGCTGCATTTTGTCTACTTAAGCGAAATTATCAGACGCTCCACTGCCAGCCAAAGTTAAGGTAATTATTAGTGGACAAAATGGAATTTTTTTTTGATCCAAATCACTGAGTCACTTTGTCAGACAGGCAGGCAGTCAGTCTGCCAGTCACTTAACGAGACCCACAAAATTTCATGTGCCACCAAAAATGGTTGCCTGTAAAACGCAGGGCAACACAAAAACAAGCAATTTGTTTAATTAAGTGCATTAAACCTCCAAGAGAGCCACATACACATACACACTCTCTCGTGTAGCCTCAAGGAGACAATGACCTTTTTAGCTTATAATGACCAGCAGCAGGAGAAAAAAAAAACAAAAATAATAAAAATCGTCAGAAGGAGGTGACAGAAAATGAGATGGGCAGTAAAGACACGAGTGGAACTATTTATAATTTGGGGGGCTTTCGCTTAAAAGGAGACAAAACAAACGAAATGCAGGCAGAGCACTTTAAGGCTTGGAATCATGCTCCTCACAGGCCATAAAAAAACGACTTACCCACCACGCTGACGATGATGATGACGATGACTTTGAATGACTCCTTCAAATGTGTTTATAATGAATTATCTCTTTTCCCTGTGCTGTCTTGTTTTGTTGCTGTTGTTGTTTTTGTTAATTATTGAGGTATAGCTTCCAAGTGGGTCCTGAGTTTTTCTGCTTCTGTTTTTTTGTTTCTTTTGTGGAAAAAAGTGCAAACTCTCGTTTTATGCTTTTGAATCTCTTGAAGGTGTTGATAATGTGTTGATGGCCTTTTTGTCAGTTTTGGTGTGGCTACGTTTTTTATGACTTTTAGCCACTTCAAGGCAGAATATTTAGCCATTAAGGTTTGTGTTTGGGAAGAGGGAGGAAGGTGTATATGTTTGTATTCCGACCACAAACCAATGTTCGTGTTTCAGTTTAATGAACTTATTATTATTATATGTGTTATATTTGTTTTCAGAGTTTTTTCCGCTGGGTTTCTTTGCATTTTGTTGGGATTTGACGTTTCTTTTGCAAAGGTCATAACATTTCATATTGTTTTGCGGAAATATTTCGGTGCTTCGTTTGCAAAAATTTTAGTCGCAAATTATGGTCATTAATCATTTAAATGTTAAATACATTTTTTTGGTTTTTTTCTGGAGAGAGAATCACATATATTTCCTTATTTACATTTTGATGTAAACAGAGAGACGGCAATGACAAAGAGCTGCCGAAATAGTTAATCCCGAAAAGCTCACCGGATATAAAATATGATTTTGTATGTGATAAAATATTAACAAAATAAACACACACGAAACGATTAAAGGACATTCACACAAGCGAATGAAAGAGAGGGAGAGAGAGATTGAGATTAGTTTAACAAAAATATGTGGCCCAAAACAATACACAAAATATGAAGAGGTCAATGAACTTTGGAACTTTAGCCGAACTCCCTTAAAAGGTTATTAAATTCCAAAAAAAAAAACTTTAAAAGTATATAGCTTTTAGAGAAAATTTAAAAGGAGTACGTGTTCTTAATGGAATAACGCTAAGAGTTCCTTCTATTTTCAAAAGAAGACACCAACGAGATTCTTTTTTCAATGGAAGATTTCAGCAGATTTTTTTAAAGGCCTATCATTTTTTTAATGGTGAGGAGAAAAGTTGTATGTTATCTTTATCCTTTTACCTCCCTCTTTGGAAAATCGTAGCCCTATAAACTACTCTACGGAAACAAGGTCTTTTGCTGTCCCCTATGGAAAAACAAAGCCACGTAAGCTCTTCTGTTGAGAAAATGTATGGAATATGAAAGCGCCCTAAGTTCAAGTATAGGAGAGAGAACCCCTTCAGTTCTTTCCATGAAATATAAAGACTCATTAGGGTCATCTAATGTCGAAAATAGGTCTCCCTTCTCTCACAGGGAGTCCTTATAAACGAGCTGGGGCACAGGGGGTCTTTATAGACGAGCTGGGCAGAAGGAGTTTTTATATTATTTAGGGAGTCTTTATAGACGAGCTGGAGTTCAGGGAGTCTCTATAGACGAGCTGGACTTCAGGGAGTCTCTATAGCTGAGATGGAGTTCAGGGAGTCTTTACAGACGAGCTGGAGCACAGTTATTCTTTTTCGACGAGCTGGGACAGAAGGGGTCTTTATAGACGAGCTGGAGCGCAGAGTTTTTACAGACAAGCTGGGGCACAGGAAGTCTTTATAGATTAGCTGGGCCATGGGGAGTCTTTAAAGATGAGTTTGGGCACAGGTAATCTATAAAGATGAGGTGGACTACAGGGAGTTTTTATAGACGAGCTGCAGTACAGGGAGTCTTTATAGATAAGCTGGGCCAAAGTGATTCCTTATAGACAGGGAGTTTTTATAGACGGGCTGTGGACAGAGGAAGTCTTAATAGACGAGCTGGGGCACAGGGTGTCTTTATGGGGCATAGGAAGTCTTAATAGACGACCTGGAGTTCAGGGAGTCTCTATAAACGACCTGGAATTCAGGGAGTCTCTATAAACGACCTGGATTTCAGGGAGTCTCTATAAACGACCTGGAGTTCAGGGAGTTTCTATAAACGATCTGGAGTTCAGGGAGTCTCTATAGACGACCTGGAGTTCAGGGAGTCTCTATAGACGACCTGGAGTTCAGGGAGTCTCTATAGACGACCTGGAGTTCAGGGAGGCTCTTTAGGCACGTTGGGACAGAGGGAGTCTTTATAGACGAGCTGGGGGCACAAGGAGTCTTTATAGAAGAGTTGTTGAGCAGGAAGTATCTATAGAGGAACTGCCGAGCAAGAAGTCCCTATTGACGAACTGCCGAGCAGGAAGTCCTATAGACGAGCTGCCAAGCAAGGAGCCTTCACAGACGAGCCGGCCAGCAGGGAGGCCTCATAAGCGAGCTGAAACCCAAAGAGACCCTATTCTTCTCTACTGCGAGAAAAACAACCCATTTTGTCAGAACACCAACTCGTCTTAGTTAGTTCGATTCGTCTTCTGTCCCTTACTTTGTTCTTCCCATTGCAAATAGGTTCTGTATTGGAAGCAGTAGCCCATATTCTCAAAAGTTAAGTATTTAGGGTCTTTTATGGAAAAAGTAAATCCTTTGAGGTCTTCTATCAAGAAATAGCGTTTTGAGGTTTTCTATTGGAAATATGCGGTCTTTGAACTGTTCTATCGAAGTCAATCCGGCCTTTAGATCATAATAGAAGCCCTCCTAGGTCCTGTATGACAAATATACGGCTTACCTCGAAATAGAAGTTTTTCTGGGAAATTTCCAAAAGTCGAAAATTGTTCGATGACGAAAATTGATTTTGTGTTAGGACTTTTTGTATTTTTGTGCAGCCCCTTTTATTTTAAAATAAAAGGCTTTCAGTGTCTTCTGTGGAAACGGGGAGGCCTTTAAATCATTCCATTGAAAACAGAAACCTTTTAAGATATCCTATGAAAATAGAAGCCAATTAAGCTGTGCTATGGAGACTAGAAAACCTTCGAAGTATTTTATTTGAAATATAAGTCTTTAAAGGTTTTTAATTAAGAATAGTAGGCTTTGGTGCTTTTCTATTGAAAATAGAAGCCTTGGAGGTCTCCCACACTTTTACGTATTTTAATTGTTTAATTTTTTTTTTTTTTTTCATTTTGGAAAATTTGATCCAAGGTCATTTTGAGGGCTCAGTATGCAACGTTTATTTCCATTTCAATTATATAACTTTAAAAAATCAATTACTAACAAAATCAAGCTTAAGGCCTTCCTAGCTCTCTTTTCCCTCCCCTCTTTCACTCTTGCTTCCAGGTTTTAGGAAGCACTTAGTAAAATGTATTTTTTTGTCTGTTTCGTTTTCCATTTCCTTTTTCGTTTTTCATTGTCTTGAGCGTGTAATTATTATCAGCCATTTATCTATTCTCCATGTCGTTCTTGGTATCAAGTCTCATGTTAAATGCTCATAAATTATCCAAGCTTACAATGCAAAAGTGCAAAAAACAAAGAATAAATTTACTTTCCTTCAAATTTGACCACTGTTTTTTTTTTTTGTTTTTGTTTTATATTTCTTTGGAAGTTTTTGACTCAGTTTTTTTCGTGAACTTTTTTCGTAATGTAATTTTAATGAGTTGCAGCAAACAAAAGCTAACTAGGAAATCGTCAATACCACTTCAAGTACTGATACCCTTGAGTTGTGTTTAAAACCAAACCATCGTAAACTGACCACAAAGTGATTTTATTTCAATTTGCAAACAAAAGACTTGCCGTTTATTTTCTTTTTTGTTTTGCCAGTTTTTTTTCCACTTAACACTTGGCCAAAGAGAGTTGCTTCTGTTTATTGTTGTGGTTGGTGTTTTTTGCTTGTTAAGTTTAACATTCATTTTAATTTAATTAATTACACCATCCCCCACACATTTTACTCTCCCTCACTCTCTTTCTCCCCATTGGGTCCCTTCTGAGTTTCTGTGATAGTGCACATTTACCCACCATTTGTTTTCAATTGTTAATTAACAAGCTATTATTGTTAGCTGCTTGCCAATTATTATTACAAAATTGTTATTATTTAGGAAAAAGTTTAATTAACTTGCATTAGTTAATAGATTTTTATTACGTTATAAAATTTGCACAATGAAAGTTTTTAAAATAAATTCGGGAGATTTCAACTGGATTTCGGATGCTCTACTTTATTTAGAAAATGAAAGGATGACAGTACAAAAATGTTAAGAATTATACAAATTTTAATGTTATAAGAAATGTCCCTTAAGAGTATTCCTCGATATTTTGCTCAAATACACGTGAAAGTTCCGCAATCTACACTTTATTATGTGTCCCTAGCTCTTATTTAATATTATCTTAGATGGTCGGCTCTCGAATACTTTGTAGTATTCATTAACATTTGTCCGAATCAAATATCGCCTCATTTGGTCTTCATATAAGCATTTTATAAAGTCGTACTCTAGTGCGTATGACTGTTATTAATTGTGGGTAATTTTATAAAATTGATCATTTCTCATTATTTACTCGAAGCAGAAGCGCAAATAGGCTACCGAATTAAAGCTAAGACCTTAATCCAACTGAATATGAAACACAAATTAAAATACCCAGGAAAATTTTCCTTATTTCACCCGTAGGTGCATATTATTATTAAATATACATTTTTGGTATAAATTTCAATATTTTCTTAAATGGTCGACTCTTGAATATTTTGTAATATTCATTAAAATTTGTCCGAATCAAATATTGCCTCATTTGGTCTCCATATTAGCATTTTATAAAGTTGTACTATAGTGCGTATGATTGTTATTAATAGTGAGTTGTTTGAAAAAAGCGGTCATATTTCACTATTTACTTAACATAGGAGCACAAATGGGGTAGCGAAATAAAGCTAAGACTTTAATCTAACTGAATATGAAACACAAATAAAACTTCCAGTGAAGGAAGCTGAGTAAATTTACCCAGGAAAATGTTCTTAATTTTACACATGGGTGGATATTATTATTAAATACTAGTTGTTGGTGTACATTTCAATATTTTCTTATATAATCGGCTCAAGATTATTCTGAAATATTCATTAAAATTTGTCAGTATTTAAAATTGCCTCATTTGGAATTTATATAGAAATTTTATTATAAAGTCGTACTCTAGGGCGTATGACTATTATTAATAATATTCTATTTTATGAAATCGCCCATTTCTCATTATTAACTTAACATAGAGACACAAATAAGCTACAGAATTAAAGCTAAGACGTAGTATAACATAATATGAAACACAAATTAAAATTCTTGAGAAAGAAACTGAATAAATTTACTCAGGACAAATTTCTAAATTTCCCCCACAGGTGGATATTAGTACTAAATATTATTTTTTGGTATAAATGTGAATATGTAAAATGGGCAGGTCATGATTATATTGTAGTATTCTCTAAAATTTGTTTGAATCGAAATTGGGCCATGCGGCCTTCATATAGGAATTTTATAAAGTTGTACTATAGTGCGTATGATTGTTATTAATAGTGAGTTGTTTTAAAAAAGCGGTCATATCTCATTATTTTCTTAATATAGGAGCACAAACAGGGTAGCGAAATAAAGATTAGATTTTAGGCTAACTGAATAAAATCGACACATTAACATTCTTGCGAAAGGATGTGAGTAAATTTACTCGGCAAAATGTTCTTAATTTTAAACATAGGTGGATATTATTATTAAAAATTTATTTTTAGTATAAATTTCAATATTTTCTTATATAGTCGGCTCAAGATTATTTTGTAGCATTTGTCAGAATCTAAAATTGCTTCATTTTCCATTTATACAGACATTGTGGGTTATTTTATAAAATCGGTCATTTCTCATTGTCAATCTAACACAGAGACACAAATAAGGTATCAAATTAAAGCTAAGACATATAACTAACCAAATATAAGACAAAAAAATACAGATTCGTTACAAACATAAATATTAAATTATTATAGAAAATTTTTACTAATTTCACAAAAATGGGGATATTTAAAGTTCTGATATGAAAAATAGAAGCCAATTAAGCTGTGCTATAGAGACTAGAAAACCTTCGAAGTATTTTATTTAAAATATAAGTCTTTAAAGATCTTCAATAAAGAATAGAGGAGTTTGGTGCTTTTCTATAGAAAATAGAAGCCTTGAAGGTCTCTCACACTTTTATGTATTTTAATTTTTTTCTTCATTTTGGAAAATTTGATCCAAGGTCATTTTGAGAGCTCAGTACGCAACGTTTATTTCGATTTTAATTATATAACTTTAAAAAACCAATTACTAACAAAAGCTAGCTTAAGGTCTTCCTAGTTCTATTTTCCCTCTCCTCTTCCCTCTTTCACTCTTCCTTCCAGGTTTTAGGAAGCACTTAGTAAAATGTATTTTTTTGTCTGTTTCTTTTTCTGTTTTCCATTTCCTTTTTCGTTTTTCATTGTCTTGAGCGTGTAATTATTATCAGCCATTTATCTATTCCCCATGTCGTTCTTGGGGATATTATTTTTAAAGGTATCCTCTTAGTATAATCTCAATATATTTTTAGATGGCCGTCTAAAGATTTTCTTATAATATTCATTAGTATTTTTTAGAAATTAAAATTGCCCCGTTTGGATGGGATAAACGCATTTCAAAGAATAGTGCCATAGTGCGTATGATTATTATTAATTGTGGATTATTTTGTACAATAGGTCCCTTCTCATTGTTAACATAACGCACAGGCACAAATAAGGTATCAACTTAAATCTAAGACCTTAATTATGTAGGGGAATAAATAAGGTATCAAATTAAAGATTAAATCTTAAACTATTCAAAAATTGTCCAAAGAACACTTTGATGAAAACTTGCAAAAATTAGTATGGAAAACATATTCCAAAATTTCCCAAAAAATGTATATAATTTCCAAAGGTTTCTTATTGGTATAATCCCAATATTTTTCTAGATGGCCGTCTAGAGATTTTCTTACAGTATTCATTAGTATTTTTTAGAAATTAAAATTGTCTAGCTTGACTGAGATAAAGGTATTTTAAAAACGTGTACTATAGTGCGTATGGCTATTATTATTTGTGGTTGATTTTACAAAATCGCTCATTCCTAATTGTCAAATTAACGTAGGGGAAAAAATAAGGTACCAAATTAAAGATAAGATCTTCAGTTAGATGGTTATATAACCAAAATTGAGATTCTTGAGATAAGGTCATATACAAATTTGCGATGGAAAAGTGTATTATGTTTCATACAGAGGGTGATATTATTTCTAAAGATTTCTTCTTGGCAAAATGTCTATGTTTTCTTAGATGGCCGTTTAAAGATTTTCTTGTAGTATTCATTAGCTTTTTTTAAAAATTAAAGTTGCTTCTCTTGGCTGAGATAAATGCATTTTAAAAAGTTGTGCTATAGTGCGTATGACTATTATTATTTGTGGGTTATTTCACAAAATGGCTCATTTCTAATTGTCAAATTAACGTAGGAGAATAAATGAGGTATCCATTTAAAGGTAAGAAGCTAAGCTATCAGATTATATAACCAATTTCTGATTATATAACCAATTTCTGATTTTATATACTGAGAAAAGTATATTCCAGTCCAAGTAATGCGTCGGTATACATCAAGGATGAGCTAGAGGATGTTAATAAAATGCAATTAATGGCATTTTTTGATTAATTCAGGGGCAGTGGACCAGTACAGAAATCTTCCTCTTTATACGAAATTACAAAATAATTCATACAAAATTACGAAATATACTAAAAAATATTTTATATTTCATTCTAAAAATTTCTGTTTACGATTCTTTTGTAACAGCTGTTTCATATCTTTCATTGCATTCTAAATATAATGGGAGGCAATATTAAACAATAACCAAATAATGGTTTAACGAAACAAATAAAAAATAATGATATGCAACTTCATAGAACACATACGTTTATTTATTTTTTTTTCCACTCTAAACATTTTCAAAAAAAAGCACTTCTTCGAAATGGCCGGTCTGCCCGAATTTGGCAACGTTGAAATAAAAGTGTGAGTTTTTTGAAATTTAATTGCAATTTAACATGCAAACGTAAATAATATATATACATTTTTCCTCATTTCGAATGGTGCATGAATGGCACATACGAGTGTCTGGCCCATTCCACCCGGCTTTTTTTCAGAGGTTTCCTTGTGCCAAGTGACGGTTCAAAAAAATGGGATTGTATAGAAGTTTGCCTCTATTTTGTATCCTGCTGTTTGTACGTCAGCGACTCAGTTTTTTTTTTCAAAAAAATTTTTTTCATTTTACTTGTTCTTGTTGTATTTCACTTTCATTTTGGCCAAGTACATTGGCCATTAGACTATCTTTACTGCCTAAATACATTGTATTTAAGTATATTAATGATCATATATTTTTTTTTGTGGCTACAGAATATGTGTGCGTGAGCGACCACTGACTAGCTACATGGCTGGCTGGCTGCTTGACCAACACCCTCACCCCATCATCAAACCGTCGTGCCCAGATTAACATCGAAAAATACACAACAACGCCAACAAAAACTGCAATTCATTAAATTTACGAAACGATGCTTGCCATCAAATGTATGCATCATCACTGGCCACAGCAGAACAAAATAAACAACAAAAACCGGGCGTTTCCTATATATCTACATACCATTCATTTACATTGCAATTTTCCATCCACATTCGTTGGTGGCCAATTTACATTTGAATGAATTTGCGAGGAACACAAACAAACGTTTATGTTTATGTATTTTTCTATATCAGTTTATTACTGTGTCTGTATATTTCTAGTAAAAATAGGTGGGCCGGTTCTAGTTTGCTGCGCTTACAATGTCTGGCAGCTACAGGTAATTAGCGGCTATTTAGTGTCTAGTTAATTTGTTGTAGTTGTTTTGGCATTTCAGTTACATTTTTAATAAAGTAATGTTAGTTGGCGAAAAATTTGAAAAAATAAGTAACGAGAAAAAGTTGTTTACAGGAACTTTGTTGCAAATTGGAGCTATGTTGGAACCCTATACATATTTTTATTATTTTGTAATTTGTATTTTAATTTTCGTGATCATTTCTTTCCGATTCCTAATAGAAATCAATTAAAATTCTATTAGAAATCATTGCTGTCACAATTCTCCTCATTATATGCATTTTTAAGGGATGTACTATAGTGCGTATGATTATTATTAATTATGAGTTATTTTACAAAATCGGTCATATATCGTTAACTACTTCACGTAGGGACACAAATGAGGTATCTGAATAAAGCTTAGACCTTAATCTAACGAAGCAGAAAATACACACACAAGTCCTTTTGGAAAATCGAATAAAATTGAACCATGAAAATATTTTTTAATTTTACACAATATGTACATTATTTCCAAAGGATCGTTTTTTGTTTTAATTTCAATACATTTTTAGGTGGTGGACTAGAGATTATTTGATAGTATATATTAGATTTTTTAGAAAGGGAACAATTTCTAGTTTGGGCCTTATATAGTTATTTTAAAAAATTGTACTGTAGTGCGTATGATTGTTACTAATTGTGGATGATTTTACAAAACCGCTCATATCTCATTAAATAATTTATGTAGGGACACAAATAAGCTATCCGAATAAAGCTTAGACCTTTATCTAACCAATATAAAACACATATACAAGTTCTTTTGGAAAGTCGAATCAAGTTGATCCATTAAAAATATTTTTCAATTTTACACAACATGTACATTATTTCCAAAGACTTATTTGTGGTATAAATTTTAATAGGTTGTTAGATGGTCGACACAATATTGTTTTATAATTTTTATTCGAGTTTTTAGGAAGCCAAAAATTGCCTCATTTGGGCTTTATATAGTTATTTTATAAAAGTGTACGACAGTGTGTATGATTATTAATAATTATGGATTATTTTACGAAATTGCGCATTTCTATTTGCCAAATAAACATAGGGCCACAAATAAGGTATCAAATTAAACATAAGACCTTAATATAATCGAATATGTTATACAAAACCAATTTCGTGCAAAAAAGTTTCTAAAAATGTCTCAAAAATTCTATCGATTTTCCCATATATGGGGATATGTTAATTTAGACATCCTTATTGATGTATTTCCTTTATTTCTTAATTGGTCTTCATGTAGCAATATTACAAAGTGGTAGCACTCTGCGTATGATTATTATTAATTATGGGTTATTTCACCAAATTGCTCATTTCTCATTGTTCACTTGACATATAGCCACAAACAAGGTATTCAATTGAAGCCGATATCTTAATCTAACTGAATATGAAAAATAAATGTCAATTCTTGCGGAAAAACGAGTAAATGTATAACAAGAAAGTTGTATTAAATTTCGCACATAAGTGCTATGAAAATGGAGAACTCATTGGTATTGCATTTTTGATACATTTCTTAGATAATTTACATATTATTATTTTCTTTTTAATTTAAAACTTTGAATATATAAAATATAGCTTTAATACGTCTTCATATAGCCATTTTAAAAATTGGTATCATTGTGCGTATGACTATTTTTAATTGTAGCTTATTTTACAAAATCGGTCATTTCTGTTTGTTAACATAATGCAGAGACACAAAAACATATCAAGTTAATGCTAAGACAATAGTCTAACCAAAAAATAAACCAAATATTACAATTTGTTCAATAAAGACATTCAAATTTCACCCAAGGAAATCCTACTAAATTTCACAAAAGGGAGATTATATTTCTCAATTCTTCGTGATCTAATTTCTGTATTTTTGTAGATAGTGTACTTCTGGTATTTTCGTAGAAACCCTTAACTCGTTTTAGAATCTAAAATTGTTTCATTAGGCCTTGAAACAGACATTTTATAAAGTTGTGCTATAGTGCGTATGACTGTTATTATTTGTGGTTCATTTTACAAAATCGCTCATTTCTGATTATTTACTTAACATAGAGCCACAAATAAGGTACCGAATTAAAGCTAAGAGCCTCATCTAACTGAATATGAAACAAATATAATTTCGTGCCGTAACAACATTAAAAATTCACCCAAGATTATCCTAATAAATTTCACAAAGGGGGATACAATTTCCAAAGGCTTCTTCTTTGTATAATTTCGCATTTTTTATCGACGGTGTACTCAAGTTTATTTTATAGAATTCCTTAGCTCGTTTTAGAGTCTAAAATTGTCTCATTAGGCCTTAAAACATACATTTTATGAAATTGTACTATGGTGCGTATGACTATTATTATTTGTGGGTTATTTTACAAAATCGATCATTTCTGATTGTAAACTCAATGTGGAGACACAAATAAGGCATCAAATTAAAAATAAGAATTTAATCTAATCAATTACAACTAAACTGGATAAAAATACAAAATTCGTGAGATAAAAACATAAACAATTTATTGTGGAAATATTGTACTAAATTTCTCAACAAGGAGGATATAATTTCCAAAGGCATTTTCTTGGTGAAATTTTAATATTTCTTTTTCAGTCTTTTTTGTGAAAGGTCGAATAATGTTTTTCATCAACATTCAACATTTTTTAAGAAGTTTAAATTGCCTCGCTTGGCCAATATAAACGTATTTACAGTGCTATTATGCGTATGATTATTATTAATTGTGGGTTATTTCGTAAAATCGACCTTTTCTTATTATTTATTTAACAATAGAACCACAAATAAGGTATCATATCAAAGCTTAGACCTTCAACTAGCTGATTATAAAACAAGAAATATGGAAAAGAGATGAACATTTTCTCAAAGAAAACATCTACCGTATATCACAAAAAGGGTGGATATCATTTCCAAAGGCTTTTTTCGGTGTAATTTTAATATATATTTTTGTCTTATTGTATTTGGTCGAATCATGTCTTTCACATAATATTCAACATTTTTTTAAAAATAAAAATTGCCTCTCATGGCCATGATAAATGCATTTTAAAAGTTTGTGCTATAGTGCGTATGACTATTATTTACAAAATTGATCATTTAATTATGTCAACTTGATGTAGAGAAATAAATAAGGTATCAGAATTAAGAAAATATCTAAAACTATCTGATTACAAAACACAAATTGATATTCTTTAGGTAAAGGCGTATGAAAAATTATACATTTCATACACAAAGTCATATACTTTCTAAAGTCTTCTTTTTGGTATAATTTATATATTTTTTAAATAGACGAATCACGATTTTAAAGGCATTCAATAAAGTTTTTTTTAGAATCCAAAATTGCTACATTAGCCCTTCATACAGGCATATTACAATTTTGTGCTATAGTGCGTATGACTATTATTAATTTTGGATTATTTTACAAAATTGCCTATTCCTCATTGCTTTGTTTACACAGAGACACAAATATGGTAGCAAATCAAAGCTAAGACATTAGACAAAGTGTACATGACATAAAAATGCACATACGTGAAAAATCTCATGGAAAATTTGATCTGAAAAAAATTAACTGAAATTCTATGAGATGTTAGTTCGGTCCGAATTTGGATATTTCTTTACAGAATAATGTCCATATTTCCCCTACTTTTGCTTTCTTATTAGTACATTTCAATTTTTTATTGAAGAGAAGGATATATATTAAGGTATATCTTTATGTATAGCACGGCCATGGTGCATATGATCGTTATTAACTGTGATTTTTTTACAAAACTTCTCATATCTCCTAGCTATTTTAACTTAGATATTCAAATGCATTATCAAATTAGAGCTAAGGCCACTATCTGCATATGTATGTGACACACTTAAAGATATGTTAAACTGATACATACAAACATTTCCTAGGAAATTTTGAGTACATTTTACAATTGGGCGATATAAATTTAAGTTCCTATTTTTGCTGTAATTTGTATTTTTTCTCAAAAAATATGTTTTTCACTTGAAGTTTATTGGAAATTTAAATTTCCTAGAATTCTCATTATCGACTTTTAATTTTTCACTGAAAAAGTATGAGCATAGACCTTCATATGGTCATGTTATAAAGGTGTGCTATAGTGCGTATGATTGTTATTAATTTGGGATTAATTAAAAAAATTGCCCTTTTCTCAGAGGGAAATTAACATAGAGACATAAATAAGGTATTAAATAAAAGCTAACACCTTTAGCTAACATAATATAAACACAAATAGAATTTCAAAAAATAAAAACTTACAAAAATTCGAGGGGAAAAATATTATGAAATTCCAAGAGCAGGAAATGTTAATCCAGCGGAATTTTGGGCACTTTTTTTTAATTATTTTAATATTTTTAATATTTATGGAACATTTATATATGTTTTATGAATGTTGTTGGTATATTTTGCAGAAATATATGATGATTTCTCTTAATTCAGGCATTTTACTAATTCGTACTATTGGGCGTATGACTGTTATTAATTATGACTTGTGTTACAAAAGTGGATATATCTCAGCTTGTACGGCCGATAGAAATGCAAATTAGGACTCAAATGAAAGCTATCGAATTGAATTACAAAATTTTAAAGTGGGGAATTTGAATTCAGTTATAGAAAGTCAAACATTTTTAACTAAAATCATAATTTTTAATTTTTTTCTGCAAAATTAGCTTTTTCTTGCAATTTTTTCCAATTTTCATTTGAAAATTCTTCATTATTACTTTTTCCCATTTTCACAACTGTGTTAAATTTCTGCATGCTATTTTTTTGTGCGAATTAAACAGACCATAACTAATATTAGGCCTTTACTTGACTCTGTCAGCATTAATGGTTTCGTCAAAGTTGTGACAATGTGACGCTGGTGTTTTGATGTTTGTTAATGATATGGCTATATAACATGTTAACTTTGGTTTATTTTTGCCATTTTGCAGGCATCAAATTGTTGCTCAGCAATGTTATTCACAATGCAAAAAAGAAAACAGAAAACCAAATAGGAGAAGCATGAAAAATATGTTTTTCATGTGAAGCAATGTTCTGCCAATGTGGCTTTTCTTTTGGTTTAATTCATATCACATTACCATAGCCATGTACATAGAGGCAAGCTTGAAAAAAAAAACCGAAAACGATGAGGAGAAAACACAAAAAAGCCAAGACTTAAAGCTTAAATTACGTTGTTTGAATTCCAACCAACCTTAACCATAACTTCAGCCAGCTATACAATTTAAACTTGAAATACAGAAAACGAAGCAAAAAAAAAAAAAAACTAATTCAAATCATATGATGATTTATGTGGTTGTTATTGTTGTTTTTAAAACTTTGAGCAGCAATTTAAATTCAACTCACCATTTTTCGACTACTTTTTTATATCTATTTGTTTAGAATCACAAAATATAACATTACTTTCTTATCTGGCATTGTCAAATCTATAGTATGTGTCATAAATTAAATTGAACGAAAATTCAAAATAATCGAAATTCTTGCCAAAATATTTTTTTCTATTTTTTTACAACATCTAACAAAGTGCTAACATTTTTATGGCTCATGATCAGTTAATTATTTTGTTTGTGTTAATGGAATTTAGTATTTGCATTAAATTAACATTTGATGCACGTCGAACTACAAAAATAAAATAAAGATCTTAGGAAATTTTGAGTCTAACGGTGAGGGAATTTTTTTGGGGTTAAGAAATTGTTGTTGCAATTGGAAATTTTATTTTTATAAACAAAAATAATCCTTTATATTTAATTAATTGTCTAAAAAATACATGAGAGTGCCATTTTGAAAGGGGAATTTTAAAAAAATCGCATTTTATTGTAATGATTCTCCACTGCGTATGATTGTTATTAATTCTGGCTTGTTTGATTAAATGCACTATTACTCACAAACTACTTGAGATATATTTATCAAAATTACACCAAATGAAAGCTAAGAAATGCATTACTCAAGAAATAATTAAAATATTTAATCATATTTAGTATATACCAAATTATGGACCTGTTAATCTATTATAAGTAATGTTTACTAAACGATATGTTTTGGTGTTAATAAAAGTTTGATTGTATTTCACACAATTCTCACACTTTAAATTTTATCAAGTTTTTATATCGTAAAGCCCTCATCATTTACTAAAATTATAAATTAAGAAAACTAAAATAAGTACAAAATGTGCCCACAAGCTTAGGTATTCAATTTCTGTACCATGGTGCGTATGACTATTTTAAATTATGACTTGTTTTATAAAATTGGATATATCTCAGCTTCTAAGGCATATAGAAGTACAATTTAGGAGTCAAGTTGAAGCTATCAAATTGGGTTACCTAGTTTATGATGCAAAATTATGAGCATAGCCCAAGAAATACAAAAAATATAAGCAAGAACTCAAACTTTCAAACCAACGATTTTTTTTTTTTTAATTGGTGCATTTGTATTATATCCATTCAAGCGAACAATAGACTGAAATATATATGATTTATTCGAAACTGAGACCCTATTTGATCTATAAAAAATAAAAACTGTTATCTTACTTGTTCTATTAAAAATAATCATAAATTGTTTGAAGGTACACTTTACTTCGTTTGTCAAAACAGTTGAAATTTAGAAATTTATTTTGTTTCAGTTTCCTCAAAACCTTCACAGCCGTATTCTTTCGAATCATACAAAAATTAGAAATTATGAAAATAAAAATTTCTCAAGAAATGTGGCCACAAGCGTAGTTTTTCTATTTCTGTACCATCGAGCGTATGATTATTATTAATTATGGCACGTTTTATAAAATTACATATAACTCAGAATCTAAGGCACATAGAAATACAATTTAGGAGTCAAATTAAAGCTGTCATATTGGGTTACCTAATGTGTAATACACAATTAGGAATTTAGTTAAGAAAATACCAAAAAAATGAATCATAAATTCAATGTTTAAAAAAACACTTAATTTAATATAATTTTTTAAAGGTTTTTTTTTTTTTGGAAAATATTTTTTAATAATTTTCCAAGACTTCGAAGCAGAATATTGAACAACAATTAAAATATTATTTCAACAATATATTATTTTTTCCTACTTAAAAACTTCCTTTTTTCTTTGGTACAAATGGCAAGATCTTTCAAAAATTGAAAGAAAATTCAAACAAATTTAATTTTTTGACAAGACTTTCTCTTAACCTTTCTTAATTGAGTAATTTCCTTGAGAGTTTATATCTTCAATGATAAATCCATTAAAACATTTATGAATTCTTCCTCTGAAAATAATTCCCTTTGTCTTTTATTGGCTGCCGTAGCTTTACAATGCCATTAAAAAAGTTGATTGTGATTTTTATTTGTAATAAAGATCATTAAATAAACACAACCTTCGCCAGTGCAACAACATGTCAATTATTTGTTTTAAATTAAAGTCTTTTTTTTTATTATTTTCATATATTTGCAGTTGTAAATTACTTTTGTAAATATACAAAAATTATATTACATACCTAGGCCATTGTAAAACAAATAAAAATTCCATTTACTTGGGTGACACTAAGTGACAAAGAAAAATAAAATTGCTAACAATTTTTCTCAAGTCAGAAACATAAAAGAATTCGAGAAGAAATTTAAATTAAATCTGTGAGACCTTAAAAAAGTAATATTTTACATGCTTTTTGTAATGAACTTAATTTTGAAGTGTACTTGGATACGTGGCCTTTCATTTTGACAGAAAGAAAACTCATTTCTTGGCCAATTGATATTTATGGGTAATTAAAAAAAGATTTTGTAATTTAATTCACAAAAAAGAAAAAAAAGAATAAAAGACAAAACAAATTTTCAGACTTCTTGAAAATTTGTTATTAAAAAAATTATTAAAACCAGTTTTTTATTTCCCTTTTGTCCCGGGAAATCTCCCTTCGAAAAACTCTAGATGGTAGGAGAAATTCGTCCGAAATTCATGGAAGGTATTAGGGCATCATATCTCAATCCAGATTTGTTTTTTTATGTAAGAATCGAATAAAACGTTATATACCAAAGGTCTGTCTGGGTAAAATGTATTTGCTGCGATATTTATGATATGCCTATGGTTGAAAGACTATATCGAACATAATTTATGATATGCCTATGCTTGAAAGACTATATCGAACATAAGTTCGTTTCCTCACTCTGCTACAGAACATTCCCCAGAGGATCCTGGATGGAACCACGACTTGGCGTGCTATGTTTCTTGGCATAATTTTATTCTTTTTATTCTCAGATAGTCGAATTCTGATTATTTTATAGCGAAATTGCACCATTTGACCTTCCTTTAGGCATTTTATAAATTTGTACTACAGTGCGTATGACTATTATTAATTATGGGATATTTTACAAAATCGCTCATTTCTAAATGCCAACTGAACGTAGATACATAAATAAGGAATCAAATTAAAGCTAAGACATTAACATAACTGAATATATCATTCTCCTCATCTGAAGATGTCTCTAAGAAAATTGTTTTAATTTTATACAAAGGTGGTGCATGGAACTATGACTTGAGGTACCATACTTCTTGGCATCATTTCTATATTATTTTTAGGCGTAGAACTCCTGATGATTTTATAGTAAAATCGCATAATTTGGCCTTCAAAAATGCATTTTATAAAGTTGTACTATAGTGAGTATGACTATTATTAATTGTGGGCTATTTTACAAATTCGCCCATTTCTAATTGTCTACAGAACCTAGAGACTTAAATAAGGTATCAAATTGAAGCTAAAACCTTAACCCAACTAAAAATTGGATTCCTGAGGAGTGAGGAGATCTAAAATTTAACCAAGAAAATTGCTTTAATTTTATACATCGTTGGAGTAAGGAAATAAGACTTAAGATTATGAGTTTCTGCGATCCGTTTGAAAGTAGAAACCAACGTATGATTGTTTGGCACAATCGAACTTAATCTAAGACTTTAACCTAACTCAATATGATTACAAAAATGCAGATTCGTGAAGTCGAGACATAAAAAATTTAACCAAGAATTTTTTTTTAACTTTCTACAAAGGTTGTGCTTGGAGTAATGGCTTGAAGTCGTAGGCTTTTACACATCCTTTAAAAGTGGAAACCAACATTTGTTTGGAACGACCAAACTTAATCTATTTTCACTTGTTTCTATATGAAATTCCTACAAAATGAAAACTATAACTCACACACTACAAAAAGTACCATGGAATATTCTCCAAGCGCACAAGTATACAATAAAATATACACACAAATGCGCAAAATAACATCAAAAACATGTTATGATATGGCAGAAATGATATTCATTTTTTTTCGGCTGTCGTAATAATAATGAGATGGATGGTTTTTTGTTGGAAAAATGATGATAAAGAAATAAAGGACAAGTTAATGATGCAGAAAACAGTGGCTCAGAGAATGAAAAAAGTTTTGTGGTAATTTAAAAGCGGTTTTTTGACATTAAAAATATAAGAAATTATTTTCCTTCCTGTGGTTAATGTTAGGGAAATAATGCCCTATTTCAAATGCCATTTGAATTTTCAAAATCGGTTTATTGCAATAAAAGTAATGGCTTCTTCTTTGGTAGTACCCAATAATTAATAATAGTCATACGCACCAGTGGCTAATAATCGATATATCTTCAGTAGTGCAATAACTGTTTAAACAATATTCTACGACGAAAGCTAAGATATCAACAATTGTTTAATTTCATTTGGAGTTTGGTATTTTGAAAGTTTCATAAATCAGTTCCAATACAATGGTATCTTTCAGGACAATAACGTCCTCTTTCAAATGCCATTATAATTTTCAAAATTTGTCGTTTCTAAGAGAAGAAATAACCAATTCTTTGATTTTTGCCAATAATTAATAATATTAATACGCACCAGTATTTCCACCGAAATAGAAAAATGGCCTTATACCCATCAGTAATACAACAAATGTTTAGGAAGCATCCGTAGCACCAGTGCGCTCTAGATTACCCAATTTGTCCCTGCTAAAATGCTATGCAAATGAATTCAAACACAGTAGAGGCAAAAAAACTTAAATTCCTTTATTTCATTTAGTAATTGGTTGTCGGAAATTATAATAAAGTAAACCACTTTTTTAAAACTTACGATTTATAGAAGACCTATAGTGTCCTCTTTCAGATGCCATATGAATTTCCAAAATCGGTATATTATAGTAAAAGTTATAGTAAATTCTTTGTTCGTATTCAATAATTAATAACAGTCATACGCACCAGCGGCCAAAATTAAAAAAAAGGTCTTATATATTAAGTAACCTAATTTTTTAAGAATTTAATAATGTTTTAAGTAGTATATATTGCACGACAGTTCTGTAGAACGCTTAAGTTGTCCTTTCAGCTGAAATTCTATGCAATACTGAATTCAAAGGTCGGCGAAGGCCAATTACCTTATTTCTTCACTTTATTTAGTAGTTGTTTTTAGGAAATTAAAACTGACTATTTTTTAAAACTTTTGGCATGTACTGAAGGCCTATAATGTCCTCTTTCAAATGGTATTTGAATTTCCAAAATAGGTTTAGTATAATAAAACTTATAGCCAACTCATTGATTGTACTCAAATTTAATAACAGTCATACGCACCAGTGGCCAATGTGCGAAAATAGCCCTATATCTCCAGTAATGCCTTAAAAGTGGACATTTTAAGCTGTAGGTGTCAAAGTTAGGTTTTCAACTGAAATCTTAGGAACAACTTTAAAGTTTTCTTCCTGAAATACAACTAAAACTAAGAAGCTAAAATCGTTCTATTATATATGGCATTTTATTTTCATAAAATATAATAAATAATTTTCACATCCAAATGAGTACTGCAAGGTAATTTTGTCCTCTTTCAAAATCAATAATAAATTTGAAAATCGGTTCAATATGAGAGAAGTTATGGTCAATGTTTTCCTAATACCCCATAATTAATAATAGTCATACGCACTGGTGTAACTTAAAGAAAAAAACCAAGTTATCTATGTAAAATGGACTAAAATTGTAGGAAAATTAACCATTTAGGACAATGCCGAACCCTTGGCCTACATCCTACTATCTATTCTCGTATAAAATTTTCATTTGAGTGAAAATATTTAAGAAAATTTTCAGGATTTTCAAAAATAGCAAATTTTGAAAAATTATGAAATTTTTCCCAAATTATTTCCAAAAAAAAATTGAAAATATATTCCAGCATTCCAAAAGCAACAGATTTTTTTAAACTTTCTAAGTTTTTCATAATTTTCCTTTTGAGTGAAGCTTATAATGAGCTAAGGAGATGGCACTGAATATTGGAATCTAGCGTAGTCCAAGGTAAGTTTTTGTTCAAAATTTTCAAAATTTTTATGGTTGGTTTACTTTTGGTTGGCATTGCTTTCATGACTGCCCATTATTTAGTATTTTTTCATTTCATCAGTATTTTTTCCCCTTTTTCATTTTAGTTTTTTTTCGGTTTTTCCTTTTTAATGTCATTTTCGTATCCCCAAAAAAAAAGCATCTATATTTTATCATCGTCATCATCATTTTCCAATGAACAGGAAAACTACATTATCGTTCATCTGCTGTGTCCGTTGGCTGGACCTACAAAATCAGCAAAAATGAATAAAGAAACCCGGTGAAATAAAAAAATGAAAAAAAAAAGAACTGATGTGTAAGCAATTCCATTTCGTCCGGGGGAATATAAAATAAAATTACGCAGAGCAAAATACATGGCAACACAGTAACACATCATCAGCAGCAGCATCGGCCAAAGAGGAGACCATTATAAATAGCTTCGGGAATAAGTAGAGGCACAAAACATTTTAACCAACCACCAACAAGCGACCAATATGAGCAGAAAGAAAAAAAAAACCAAAAACTGCAGCAACCACCAACACCACCAGGCAGCAGCAGCACCACCACATCACCAATAAGAGATAATAACATATCTTGCCTTGGGGTAGGTCGCTGTCAGCTGTGTTTATGGCATGACAAGCAAGCAACTGAACGACTAACTTCTCTCGCTTTGTGTGTATATGTGTATCTGTGTGGCAAAATGCATTGCAATGTGTCATTCCAGGCACACACAGAAATGCAGCATCTTTTTCATCATCGGCCACATCATCTTGGAATGGGCGGACAGACTTCCATGAGTACAGAACCGAAAAATTCCCGGGTCTGTTTTTGTTTGAAGAAATACATTTCATTTTATTACATCAACACCACCACACTTACGGACTGACGACTAACTAACTGGTTGGCTGTTTGGCTGTTTGGCTGTCTGACTTTAAATTGTCGAAATATTCTCATAAAATATGCATATGCGTATTTTATAGAAATTTATAGCTCGAAATAAATTTCAAGCAGACAAATAACGAGCTCGAGTGAAGGAGGACCATAATATTTATTTTATTTTTTGGTTGGGTATTTTTCGACATCATAATCATCATCATGTTCTTAAGAAGCAGCGGATAAAGTTAGCCATGGAAAATTTACTTGCTGTTGAGGAAAATTTTCCAAAACATAAAAGATATATACATTTTATTGCTCTATTAAGGAAATGAAAGTTTTTCTTTTATTGCTTGAAATGCATGCTATTCTTTGTACCTTTCCCGCACTAACTTCTATAGATGACCGACTTTTTGGCGTCTCGGAGTTTTTACTTTTTTGTTTTTGGATCATGAAGAAATTCGTAACGAAATCTCAGGGAAATTATGAGATAATTATGGAACCATTTCAATTTATTTAGCTTGTCTCGAAAGAAAAACTATGGAAATTCCTTAAGGTTCGCTATCACTTATGCGCATGGAGAACTATTTGAGAGAGGATAATCTGAGAGACAACATTGTTTCAGAAGAGTAGAGTCCATCGGGGCAATCTAAGAAATATTTAAAGTGTTTTCCGCTGCCCAGTCAAGAAATAATTAAAGCAGTCCAGGATAGTCCTATTGGCCACACTTGATGTGAAGACTACTTCCGATAGCCTAAGCTGGACAGATGTCATACACGCCATGGAATCTAACTTTCAAGTCACTGAGTAACTTATGAGAGTAATAAGGAGCTACCCAAGTGGAAGGGTACTTAAATACAAAACACGCGAGAGCACCCTAGAGAAGTCAAGATAACATTAGGAGCTGTACGGGGTTCAATCTTAGGTTTTGTTCTTCGGAAAAATAGTTATGATGGAACAATAACTTAGATATGCCTAAAAACACCTCTCTACTGGAATTACTGCCGTCACCCAGCCCAAGATCACAGACAATGTCCTGCATTAGCTTAGACAAGTCATTATCCGCATCAAATATGGAATACTTAATTTAGATATACCTGACAATGCATTTCTAGTTCGATCACCTGGATGATATTGCTCCTGTCATCCAAGACAGGACCAAACACGATGCCGAGAATATGCTTAGACAAGTTATGATCCGCAACAGAGCATAGCCGATATAACATAGGCTAAAGGTAGCCAAACGCAAAAAGTTATAAGGTACGTCGGGATAAGACTCAAGTCCCTGAGTAACTTATGAGAGTAATATGAAGCTACCCAAGTAGAAGAGTACTTAAATACAATACAGACGAGGGTACCCAGAGTAGTCAATTTAACATCTGGAGCTGTACAGGTTTCAATCCCACGTCCCGACTTTCGGTATATCAGCTATGATGGAACACTAAATTTAGGTATGCCTGAGAAAACCTTACTAGTGGGATACGAATGTTGTTATCTAGGCCAGAACCACAAAAGATGCCCAGTATAAGCTTAGATAAGTCTTGATCCACACTATGGGCGCAATGACCACATTTGGGATATCATCTATGACGGCATTCTAAATTTAGATATGACAGAGAATGTCTTTCTAGTGTGAACATCTGGATGATTTTGTTGCCGTCATCCAGGCCAGGTCCACAGGCAATGCCAAGCATAAGCGTAGATAAGTCATGATCAGCACCTGACCATTGCCGGTATCACATGGGCTAGAGGTAAGACAATATATCTACCCAGAAATCGATTTGATCAGGGCCAGCTTCCCCACTCAGACGAAAAATGTTATAAAATACCTCGGGATAAGACTCAGGTCCCTGAGTCCCTTATGAGAGTAATATAGAGCCATCTAAATGAAAGATTCCCTGTATACAATACCCACGATGGCACCCCAGAGAAGTTCAGTCCCGCACCAGAGCATGGTTGCAATTCCGACCTTTGGAACATCAGCTATGATGGAATAATATATTTAGACTATATTTAGATATACCTGCAGACACATTTAGATATACCTGCAGATTGCTGCCATTATCCAGGTCAGGGCCACAGACGATGACATGCGTAATTCGAACAAATCTAAACTTATTCTAGAATTTGTTGCTATTTCCGATATATTTTGCTTTCATTCAATAAAATTTAAAAGGAAAAAATTTAATTATTATGGGTTTTTACTTTGTTGCAGTTTGTTTTTTTATCTCACCCTCTATATTCGGCCGGACCGAACTTTGAATACCCTCCACCATTTGGAAAGAATTTGGCAATTTTCAGAAGAATAAAATCCGTTAAAAATTCTGTTAAAATCTTAAAAATACCGAAAGTAGCCGTTATATTAGGGTCTATACGATGACGTGGACCTGCCATAAGCCATTACAATATTCAAATGCGTAACTTGAAAAAAAAAATTCAAAATACCGAATATCGGGAGGTACCGTCATATGATGGCTATACGAAGACGTGGACCAGCACAGACAATTTTCTGTCATAGGCTGTATTATTCATTTCTAACTTCATATACCAAATTTGAAACATTTTCGGTAAATAATGTCGCTAAAATCATCAAAGTACCGAATATCGGAAGGTACCGCTGTATGGGGGCTATACGAAGACGTGGACTTACATGGTCCATTTTCCATACCAAAAGTCCTGCATACATAATATACATTTGTTTAAAATTTTATCAACCTACTTCATTTCGTTCGGAAGCTAGAGTGATTTACACAGACGGTCAGCTGACGGACATCGCTAAATTGACATAGAATTTTATGCTGATCAAGAATATATATACTGTGTGGGGTCTAAGATGTATATTTCGAGGTGTTATAAACGGAAGGACAAACTTTATAAACCCTCCATATGGTGGAGGGTAAAAAAACAGGTGTTATATGAGAACGGAACCTAAAAGTAGACCGATTTATTCCATTTCATACTTGGCCACAAATAACTTCTTAAGGTTTTAAACCTGAAAATCCAGTTCAGATACCACCTTTAAATCCATAAATGTTTTGGATGACAAATCTCTTTTATTTATATCCTGTCTTATCTCAACTTTTAATACCAATTGCTGTTCGAGTAGATCTATAGATATGTTAAGGCCTTAACTTTAGGCTTCCTCCACAATGACCCACTTAGCCAAAGTGGCTTGACCTACTTTACCAAAAAGCAAATAGCAAGCCACACACTCATAGACATAGACATAGAATTGGAGGAAAATTCGGAGAGAGCCGGAGAGAGAAAAGGAGTAGGCCCAGTTTTTAAAAAAGTGTAAAATTTAATTAATTTTTTTTTTTTGTGGTTTTGTTTACCTAAAAATAATTGAAATTTGGTAGCAAAATTCGAATTCAGTTCACCATATGTATGCCAGTGTCAATACAGTCGGAGCAGAGTGACAACTGTATCAATAAAACGGAATGTGGCGGGGCAAAAAAATGGGGAAATCAAACAATTAAAAAAAGCGAAATTGAATGGAGCAAGAAACAAATCGATCAGTTTTTATACCCTCCACCTTAGAATGGAGGGTATATTAAGTTTGTCATTCAGTTTGTAACACCTCGAAATATACATTTTAGAAACCACAAGGTACATATATTTTTGACGAGCATAAAATTCTATGTCGATGTCCGTCCGTGGAAATCACTCTATCTTCCGAACAAAGTGAAGTAGATTGATAAAATTTTACTCAAATGTATATTACGTCTGCAGGACTTTTGATATTTGGTATAGCCCCCATATGACGCTACCTCCCGATATTCGGTATTTTGATGATTTTAGCGACATTATTCGCCGGAATTGTTTCAAAATTTGGTATTTAAAGTTCGTAATGGATACAACAGCCTAAGACAGAAAATTGTCTGTGCAGGTCTACGTATTCGTATAGCTTCCATATATCGGTACCTCCCGATAATCGGTATTTTGATGCTTTTAGCAACATTATTCAACGGAATTGTTTCAAAATTTGATATTTCAAGTTCCTAATGGATACTACAGCTTAAGACAGAAAATTGTCTGTGCAGGTCCACATCTTCGTATAGCACCCATATAACGGAACCTCGCGATATTCGGTATTTTGATGATTTTAGCGACATTATCCATGGGAATTGTTTCAAATTTGTTATTTGAAGTTCGTAATGGATACTACAGCCTAAGACAGAAAATTGTCTGAGCAGGTCTACGTATTCGTATAGCCTCCATATAACGATACCTCCCGATAATCGGTATTTTGATGCTTTTAGCAACATTATTCACCAGAATTGTTTCAAATTTGGAATTCGAAGTTCGAAATGGATACTACAGCTTAAGACAGAAAATTGTCTGTGCAGGTCCATGTCTTCGTATAGCCCCCATATAATCGTACCTCCCGATATTCGGTATTTTGATGCTTTTAGCAACATTATTCAACGGAATTGTTTCAAAATTTGGTATTTAAAGTTCGTAATGGATACTACAGCTTAAGACAGAAAATTGTCTGTGCAGGTCCATGTCTTCGTATAGCCCCCATATAATCGTACCTCCCGATATTCGGTATTTTAATGCTTTTATGGACATTTTTTCCTGAATTATTTTAAATTTGCTATTTGAAGTTCGTAATGGATACTACAGCCTAAGCCAGAAAATTGTCTGTGCAGGTCCACGTCTCCTATAGCACCCATATAAAGGAACCTCCCGATAATTGGTATTTTAATGATTTTAGCAACATTATTCAACGGAATTGTTTCAAAATTTGGTATTTAAAGTTCGTAAGGGATACTACAGCTTAAGACAGAAGATTGTCTGTGCAGCGTCACGTCTTCGTATAGCTCCCATATAACCGTACCTCCCGATATTCGGTATTTTAATAATTTTAGCTACATTATTCACCGATTTTTCGCATTTGAATATGGCAATGGCTTATGACAAAAGTTACCTTTTGTCGTCATATAGACCCTAATATACCAGCTACAGAATTTTTTTTTTAACAGAATTTTTTGCGGATTTTATTGTTTCTGAGAATTGCCAAATTAGTTTCAAATGGTGGAGGGTATACAAAGTTCGGCCCGGGCGAAGTTACAGCTACAGTTTTTTTTCTTTTTTACATCAGAAGTCTGCTGTTATGAATATCTGTTTTTTTTTGTCTTTCAGACGAGCTTGAAATAGCCGCCCAACTATGAATGAGACAAACGTAAACAAATTGTTAATTGTTTAATTGCAATAAATGTAAGCTTTGTGTTCGTTTTCTTTGTGTGTGTGTTTGGAAAAAATACTTTCGATTTTTTCTTTTCTTTCTCTCATTACATTTTGTTTTCTACGTACCTCCCTACCTACCTCCCCCTTTTTGGTTAGTTAGAGAGTTTATTCGCCAATTTTACTTTTAGTTTGATTTTCTATTTTTTTTTTTTTTTTCATTTTTTCGATTAGTTTTAGTTACGCTTTTTATATTCATTGTGTTTGTGCTTGTTAGCCAGCCAGCCAACCAGTCAGTGAGCTAGCGAGCGAGCTAACACCAGCCACAGCTATGAAACAAACGTGGTTGGTTTCTGATGATAAAATAGTAGAAAGTGAAAGTAGGCCGTTTGTCAGCGTTTTTTTGTGTTTTTGTAATTTTACTTTTTCCTCCAGCGTATCAAACAGAGACAAAAGCGGCAAGTAAGCGCGAAAAAATGAAACTTTTTTTTTCAACTTTAAAACCTCATCATCATTACTTTTGATTGTAAATAACCACTTACAGGCAACCATATATACATACGAGTACATATGTACTTGGAATTGAAAACGGAATATGTCTCTGATTGTAATATCAGAAATATTTCAGTGATGATGTGATGCTGTTCAGATCTCTGAGAAATCAAAACTGAATCATTAGTAAAATTTATAAAAAAAAACACAGTTTCTTGTTATTTTTTTGGATTTTTTTCTTTAATTTATTTTTTGGCCTAAAAACAAAAGTAAATATTTTATGTGTGTGTTTGTGTCCAAAAACAAACAAATGGCCCACAAATGAGCTGGCAAATTTTAATGATTTCATTTCATATATAAACTTGACACACTTAACATTTTTGGGAGGAGAAATTTTGTTTTATTTATTTATTTTTTTTTTTTGTTTTTGGTTTCAAAAAGACGCAATTTTGAAAATGCAAACAATTCGAAATAGGGAAGAACCCTGAGCTAAATTTCATTTGATGGCAAATTATTTTCCACTAGCCATGAAAATTTAAAAAAAAAACAACTGTAGATCCCAATGATGACATTTACATATACTCTGCATTACCAGTAATCTAAAAAGTAATGAGATATTCCACAAAAATGCAAAACAGCTTAATTTTATTCCACGTTAAATTATTTTCCATTAGCTATGAAAAAATTAAAAAAAAAAACAGTCCAACTGGAGATCCAAATGATGGTATTTACATAACCTCTGCATTACCAGTAAGCTAAAAAATAATGAGTTGTTCCACAAAAATGCAAAACAGCAAAATTTCATTCCACTGCAAACTATTTTCCATTAGCTATGAAAAAATTTAAAAAAATCCAACTGGAGATCCCAGTGATGACATTTACATACCCTCTGCATTACCAGTAAGCTAAAAAATAATGAGTTATTCTCAAAGAAGAGCAAAATAAAATAGCTCTCTTTCATCTTAGCGAATTGGGGGAAACAAGACCTAAGGGTATACAAAGCATAAGCTCACTGCTCCGAATGACATGGACCGCTTATACTACTACTTGTAATGACAGTTACATACGTTCCGCATTACCAGTAGGAAAGCAGATAAAGGGTTATTCTCAAAAAAAGGCAAAACAAAATGGCTTCCAGTCATCTTAGCAATTAGGCAGAAACGATATCACTCGGAGTGCAAAGCATAAGATCACTGTTTCGAATCTTCTCATCAGGAGCCTGATTTCATATTTGGCGAATGGCGTGCTCAATTTAAAATAATAGATTACTAGGTAGTTATGTAATAAATTACTGCACCCATTATTTGGTAATGCGATTTTTTGATGGCACGTCATGAAATTAATCTCCTCCAAAGTTCTTCTATCCAGAAAAGACTTGTACGAGTCTTTCATTTAAAAAAAAGGTCTGAAGAGTAACTATTTTAAGTTAATTTCTTTTGGAATATTTGGGAGCTGAATTTAGGCCTCCCTAGGTTAAAGTTACAATATGCCACAAAATTTAGACAAATTTCGACAACAGTTGACACTCGGGCAGGGGTCTATTAATAAGCCATATATGAAAAGAAAAACCAAAAAGAAAGGCCTCGAATTTAGAGATACTTCTCGTTATTTATGACAAATGTCTTCGATTTGTAGGAGACCTCGAAATGAAAATAGGGTTTCTTCCTCAGGAGACCATAAAAAGTTATACAAAAGCTCACAAATAAATCTCGAGAAGCTCGGCCATTAATAAAAGACCTCGAAAAGGCTCTCGGAAAGAAATTCTTAAGTAAGACGTATATGGGAGTTCTTAGAAACGAGGTATTGAAAAATAGTTGTTTTAAAGGTAACCAGTAAGGAAAAGTCAAAAGTCGGGCGGGCCCTACACCACTATGCATATTTAGCAGAGCTCCCGTAACAAAAGGATGAAATAGCATGGGAGTTATAGCTATATCTGAACCGGTTTTCACCAAATTTGATGTACTTGCTTCGAGACAGAATTCGGTCGGATGTGCCAAAATTCAGGTAATTTGGACTGGTATGGGATATTTGGTGCACAAAAAAACCCGAAATCGTTTGAAAAACCGATCTGAACCGATCTTGATAAAATTTGGCAGAGGTATTTCTGGTATATATCTGATATCTAGCATCAAATATTATATTTGTCGAATGCATATTACGAAAGCCAGGGGCCTAAAAAGCAAATCGGATGAAACATATATATGCTATATCTAAAAAGAACCCAACTCTTATAGACGAGTTGATGAAATACAAATTCTAGAAAAGAAAGTCTTAATAGGCAGGGAGTCTGTATAGGCTAGATGAAGTGTAGGGAGTCTGTATAGGCTAGATGAAGTGTAGGGAGCCTCTATAGACGAGCTGCAGCGCAGGGAGTCCTTTAGGTGAGCTTCGGTGTTGGGATTCTTATTTAGACAAGCTGTCAAGCAGGGAGCCTTTATAGGCGAGCATCAGTGCAGGAGTCCTTCTATCTGGCGAGGAAGGAGTCTTTATAGGCGAACTTCCGAGCAGGAAGTCTTTATAGACGGGCTGCCGAGGTGGGAGTATTTATAAAAGTGCTGACGAGCTGGGATTCTTTTATAAATGTTCAGGAAGACTTTGTTAATCAGCAGAAGCTTTTACAGACGAGCTGCAGCAAAGTGAATCTTTATAGACGAGCGGTAGCATATGAAGTCTTTTTAGCTGAGCTGTAGTGCACGGAGTCTCAACCATTAAGGAGAGGAAGAAGGGACTCTCCAAAGACAAACTTACAAATGAATATTTAAAATAGAGCTATAAAAATGCTCTTAAGGATGAGGAGAATCTATAGGGAAGATCTTTTTTATTCGATTCAAAGTAGGGAATCGGTTTAGACTATCTCGCTCGGATGATCATTTATCAGAAGTGGGAAGTCTTTATAGATTAGTGGAAAAAAGCAATCTATATATACAAGGGCATGGGAGTGTCTATAGGCGAACTACTAAAGTAAGTCTTTATAGGCGATCTGGAGAAGGAATCTTAGTAGATGACTCAAAGAAGGAAATAGAATAAGAGGGTGCTTTAAGTCGAGCTTAAAAATTAACGTGCTGAAGGTGAGAGTCTTCTATGGCAAGCTATCCCAAAGCTTATAAAAAATTACTATTTTCTTCAGAATATTCTTTTTGTTTTATCTCTGACTTAAACAACATCTGAAAAAGGAAGTTATTTTATTCGAGGGCAGGCTCGATAAAGATCTTTATAAATGACATAAAGAAGAGAGTCCATAAGAAGAAGGTACATAAAAAATCGTTACGAGCGAAGGACTGACTTGGGAAGTATTATACACTAGGGGCTGAAACAGGAATATTCCCAGACCAGAAGGTGTAACATTTTGGACGAGCTTTTTTTAAACAATTTTCTTTGGCGAGTTAAAAAATAATTTCTTTGGATGTGAACATAAATAAAATGATGAGGATCTTCAAAATAGTCTTGTCGAAGGTAGTATTATAGACTATTTGCTATAGAAGGGCATTTGGAATACTGAAGTCCTTACAGACGGGTTTTTGAAGAAGGAGATTTTAAGATGGTCTACAATATGTATAGGTGGATATTTATTCGATCTGAACTAGACCCTGTAAGGGTCGCATTTTAAGATGAAATATAAGGGGTTCAAAAAGGCTGGGAGGGATTGCAAAATCTAGTCATTATAGGCGAGGGAAATGTCCTTATAGACTTGATGTTGAAGACAGTCTTCGAGCGTTCTTGAAAAAGAATATCTTTTTAGCACTGAAAAAGGAGATTTCATTATTCATTTAGAGCTGAAGACAAATGTTCCTCAAACTTAATAATCCAGTCTTTAGAGAAGCAATGTAGAACATCATCTTTATATCAAGTAAGGATAAAATTTCAAATTATTGGATATCCCTCAACTTACCCTGCATTTTCGGCTGCAACAATTGACATGTGTTGTTGGGGCTCATCTGTTAGCAGCAGCGTTAGATAAGCCCTACCCTCCGTTTGCGGCGCACTGCTGGAGATGATAACTGGACGATGTCACCAATATTATGTCGCTTGGCTTTTGATGTTTCCACGATTACACCGAATTACAAAAAAATCACAATACGGTTGGCGAAAACGAAAACGTACGAACGAACCGTATAAACGAACGAAAAAAAACGCGTAGAAACTGTTGGTTTTTTATTTATTTAATTATTTGTTTGTAGATTTTTGTCAAACTGCAAAGAGAGAGGGGGAAGAAGAAAAAAATAAAATAAATTAGACAAATTAATCACAGAAAAGTTGTTAGAATTTTTTTTATCAAATTTTTTGTTTTTCTTGAATGTAAATTTTCCTGAAAATCTAATATTACTAGCAAGTTTTTCTGTTTTTCCTCTCGCTCCTCTTTAGGGAAAATAAAACAACACCAACAACAACACTTAAAATCTCAAGTTACAAGAAACACTTAAAGTTTCTTACTAGATGCCTGGATGGATGGGTGGCTGGCTGAAAGATGTTGGTGTCGCCGCCGCCATCACCACGGCTGTTAAGGCAGACAACTATGAAACGCATAGCGTAAGTTTGTTGTTGTTATTTTTCACTTTGTACTTCATACGAAGAAGAAGACCCTAACAATATTCATGAGAAAGTTGCCAACCAGGAGATGACAACAACGGCAGCAACAGAAGAAGAAACACAAGAAAATAAGTTGAAAAAAAGCAGATACTCATATGAAAATGTGGTTGTGTTGTCAAATAAAAGAAAAGACTAACGGTTTTCCAATGGAACAGTAATACCTAAGCCGTATGTTTATGCTAGAGAAAAACTTATAAAGTTTTTATCCGTAAACCTCTATAGACAAGCTGAAGCCCAGAGAGCCTTAATATGTGGGTTGACACCCAAAGAGCCTTTAAAGCCGAGCTGTATTTCTGAGCTGAAGCCCACAGAGCCTCTATTTCCGAGCTGAAGCCCAGAGAGCCTCAATAGGCGAGTTGAAGGCCAGAGTCTCTATAGACGAACTGAAGCCCACAGAGCCTCTATTTCCGAGCTGAAGCCCAGAGAGCCTCAATAGGCGAGTTGAAGGCCCCAGAGTCTCTATAGACGCTCTGTAGGCCAGGGAGTCTCTATAGACGGTCTGTAGGCCAGGGAGTCTCTATAGACGAGCTGCCGGCCAGGGAGTCTCTATAGACGAGCTGCCGGCCAGGGAGTCTCCATAGAGGAGCTGCCGGCCAGGGAGTCTCTATAGACGAGCTGAAGGCCAGGAGTCTCTATAGACGAGCTGAAGTCCAGGGAGTCTCTATAGACGAGCTGAAGGCCAGGGAGTCTCTATAGACGAGCTGAAGGCCAGGGAGTCTCTATATACGAGCTGAAGGCCAGGGAGTCTCTATAGACGAGCTGAAGGCCAGAGAGTCTCCATAGACGAGCTGAAGGCCAGAGAGTCTCCATAGACGAGCTGAAGGCCGGAGGAGTCTCCACAGACGAGCCGAAAGCCAGGGAGTCTCTATACACGAGCTGAAGAAAGGGAGTCTCTATAGACGAGCTGAAGGCCAAGGAGTCTCTAAAGACGAACTGAAGATCAGGGAGTCTTTATAGACGAGCTGAAGGCCAGGGAGTCTTTATAGACGAGCTGAAGGCCAGCGAGTCTCTATAGACGAGCTGAAGGCCAGCGAGTCTCTATAGACGAGCTGAAGGCCAGCGAGTCTCTATAGACGAGCTGAAGGCCAGCGAGTCTCTATAGACGAGCTGAAGGCCAGCGAGGTCTCTATAGACGAGCTGAAGGCCAAGAGAGTCTCTATAGACGAGCTGAAGGCCAGCGAGTCTCTATAGACGAGCTGAAGGCCAGCGAGTCTCTATAGACGAGCTGAAGGCCAGCGAGTCTCTATAGACGAGCTGAAGGCCAGCGAGTCTCTATAGACGAGCTGAAGGCCAGCGAGTCTCTATAGACGAGCTGAAGGCCAGCGAGTCTCTATAGACGAGCTGAAGGCCAGCGAGTCTCTATAGACCGAGCTGAAGGCCAGCGAGTCTCTATAGACGAGCTGAAGGCCAGCGAGTCTCTATAGACGAGCTGAAGGCCAGCGAGTCTCTATAGACGAGCTGAAGGCCAGCGAGTCTCTATAGACGAGCTGAAGGCCAGCGAGTCTCTATAGACGAGCTGAAGGCCAGCGAGTCTCTATAGACGAGCTGAAGGCCAGCGAGTCTCTATAGACGAGCTGAAGGCCAGCGAGTCTCTATAGACGAGCTGAAGGCCAGCGAGTCCTCTATAGACGAGCTGAAGGCCAGCGAGTCTCTATAGACGAGCTGAAGGCCAGCGAGTCTCTATAGACGAGCTGAAGGCCAGCGAGTCTCTATAGACGAGCTGAAGGCCAGCGAGTCTCTATAGACGAGCTGAAGGCCAGCGAGTCTCTATAGACGAGCTGAAGGCCAGCGAGTCTCTATAGACGAGCTGAAGGCCAGCGAGTCTCTATAGACGAGCTGAAGGCCAGCGAGTCTCTATAGACGAGCTGAAGGCCAGCGAGTCTCTATAGACGAGCTGAAGGCCAGCGAGTCTCTATAGACGAGCTGAAGGCCAGCGAGTCTCTATAGACGAGCTGAAGGCCAGCGAGTCTCTATAGACGAGCTGAAGGCCAGCGAGTCTCTATAGACGAGCTGAAGGCCAGCGAGTCTCTATAGACGAGCTGAAGGCCAGCGAGTCTCTATAGACGAGCTGAAGGCCAGCGAGTCTCTATAGACGAGCTGAAGGCCAGCGAGTCTCTATAGACGAGCTGAAGGCCAGCGAGTCTCTATAGACGAGCTGAAGGCCAGCGAGTCTCTTAGACGAGCTGAAGGCCAGCGAGTCTCTATAGACGAGCTGAAGGCCAGCGAGTCTCTATAGACGAGCTGAAGGCCAGCGAGTCTCTATAGACGAGCTGAAGGCCAGCGAGTCTCTATAGACGAGCTGAAGGCCAGCGAGTCTCTATAGACGAGCTGAAGGCCAGCGAGTCTCTATAGACGAGCTGAAGGCCAGCGAGTCTCTATAGACGAGCTGAAGGCCAGCGAGTCTCTATAGACGAGCTGAAGGCCAGCGAGTCTCTATAGACGAGCTGAAGGCCAGCGAGTCTCTATAGACGAGCTGAAGGCCAGCGAGTCTCTATAGACGAGCTGAAGGCCAGCGAGTCTCTATAGACGAGCTGAAGGCCAGCGAGTCTCTATAGACGAGCTGAAGGCCAGCGAGTCTCTATAGACGAGCTGAAGGCCAGCGAGTCTCTATAGACGAGCTGAAGGCCAGCGAGTCTCTATAGACGAGCTGAAGGCAGCGGCCAGCGAGTCTCTATAGACGACGAAGGCCATCGAGTAGTCTCTATAGACGAGCTGAAGGCAGCGAGTCTCTATAGACGAGCTGAAGGCCAGCGAGTCTCTATAGACGAGCTGAAGGCCAGCGAGTCTCTATAGACGAGCTGAAGGCCAGCGAGTCTCTATAGACGAGCTGAAGGCCAGCGAGTCTCTATAGACGAGCTGAAGGCCAGCGAGTCTCTATAGACGAGCTGAAGGCCAGCGAGTCCTCTATAGGACGAGCTGAAGGCCAGCGAGTCTCTATAGACGAGCTGAAGGCCAGCGAGTCTCTATAGACGAGCTGAGGCCAGCGAGTCTCTATAGACGAGCTGAAGGCCAGCGAGTCTCTATAGACGAACAGACGGCCAGAGAGTCTCTATAGACTAGCTGAAGGCCAGCGAGTCTCTATAGACGAGCTGAAGGCCAGCGAGTCTCTATAGACGACTGAAGGCCAGCGATCTCTATAGACGAGCTGAAGGCCAGCGAGTCTCTATAGACGAGCTGAAGGCCACGAGTCTCTATAGACGAGCTGAAGGCCAGCGAGTCTCTATAGACGAGCTGAAGGCCAGCGAGTCTCTATAGACGAGCTGAAGGCCAGCGCCATCGTCTCTATAGACGAGCTGAAGGCCAGCGAGTCTCTATAGACGAGCTGAAGGCCAGCGAGTCTCTATAGACGAGCTGAAGGCCAGCGAGTCTCTATAGACGAGCTGAAGGCCAGCGAGTCTCTATAGACGAGCTGAAGGCCAGCGGTCTCTATAGACGAGCTGAAGGCCAGCGAGTCTCTATAGACGAGCTGAAGGCCAGCGAGTCTCTATAGACGAGCTGAAGGCCAGCGAGTCTCTATAGACGAGCTGAAGGCCAGCGAGTCTCTATAGACGAGCTGAAGGCCAGCGAGTCTCTATAGACGAGCTGAAGGCCAGCGAGTCTCTATAGACGAGCTGAAGGCCAGCGAGTCTCTATAGACGAGCTGAAGGCCAGCGAGTCTCTATAGACGAGCTGAAGGCCAGCGAGTCTCTATAGACGAGCTGAAGGCCAGCGAGTCTCTATAGACGAGCTGAAGGCCAGCGAGTCTCTATAGACGAGCTGAAGGCCAGCGAGTCTCTATAGACGAGCTGAAGGCCAGCGAGTCTCTATAGACGAGCTGAAGGCCAGCGAGTCTCTATAGACGAGCTGAAGGCCAGCGAGTCTCTATAGACGAGCTGAAGGCCAGCGAGTCTCTATAGACGAGCTGAAGGCCAGCGAGTCTCTATAGACGAGCTGAAGGCCAGCGAGTCTCTATAGACGAGCTGAAGGCCAGCGAGTCTCTATAGACGAGCTGAAGGCCAGCGAGTCTCTATAGACGAGCTGAAGGCCAGCGAGTCTCTTAGACGAGCTGAAGGCCAGCGAGTCTCTATAGACGAGCTGAAGGCCAGCGAGTCTCTATAGACGAGCTGAAGGCCAGCGAGTATCTATAGACGAGCTGAAGGCCAGCGAGTCTCTATAGACGAGCTGAAGGCCAGCGAGTCTCTATAGACGAGCTGAAGGCCAGCGAGTCCTCTATAGACGAGCTGAAGGCCAGCGAGTCTCTATAGACGAGCTGAAGGCCAGCGAGTCTCTATAGACGAGCTGAAGGCCAGCGAGTCTCTATAGACGAGCTGAAGGCCAGCGAGTCTCTATAGACGGCTGAAGGCCGCGAGTCTCTATAGACGAGCTGAAGGCCAGCGAGTCTCTATGACGAGCTGAAGGGAGCTGAAGGGCCAGCGAGTCTCTATAGACGAGCTGAAGGCCAGCGAGTCTCTATAGACGAGCTGAAGGCCAGCGAGTCTCTATAGACGAGCTGAAGGCCAGCGAGTCTCTATAGACGAGCTGAAGGCCAGCGAGTCTCTATAGACGAGCTGAAGGCCAGCGAGTCTCTATAGACGAGCTGAAGGCCAGCGAGTCTCTATAGACGAGCTGAAGGCCAGCGAGTCTCTATAGACGAGCTGAAGGCCAGCGAGTCTCTATAGACGAGCTGAAGGCCAGCGAGTCTCTATAGACGAGCTGAAGGCCAGCGAGTCTCTATAGACGAGCTGAAGGCCAGCGAGTCTCTATAGACGAGCTGAAGGCCAGCGAGTCTCTATAGACGAGCTGAAGGCCAGCGAGTCTCTATAGACGAGCTGAAGGCCAGCGAGTCTCTATAGACGAGCTGAAGGCCAGCGAGTCTCTATAGACGAGCTGAAGGCCAGCGAGTCTCTATAGACGAGCTGAAGCCAGCGAGTCTCTATAGACGAGCTGAAGGCCAGCGAGTCTCTATAGACGAGCTGAAAGGCCAGCGAGTCCTCTATAGACGAGCTGAAGGCCAGCGAGTCTCTATAGACGAGCTGAAGGCCAGCGAGTCTCTATAGACGAGCTGAAGGCCAGCGAGTCTCTATAGACGAGCTGAAGGCCAGCGAGTCTCTATAGACGAGCTAAGCCAGCGAGTCTCTATAGACGAGCTGAAGGCCAGCGAGTCTCTATAGACAGCTGAAGGCCAGCGAGTCTCTATAGACGAGCTGAAGGCCAGCGAGTCTCTATAGACGAGCGGAGCCAGCGAGTCCTCTATAGACGAGCTGAAGGCCAGCGAGTCTCTATAGACGAGCTGAAGGGCCAGCGAGTCTCTATAGACGAGCTGAAGGCCAGCGGAGTCCTCTATAGACGAGCTGAAGGCCAGCGAGTCTCTATAGACGAGCTGAAGGCCAGGAGTCTCTATAGAGAGCTGAAGGCCAGGAGTCTCTATAGACGGCTGAAGGCCAGGAGTCTCTATAGACGAGCTGAGGCCAGGGAGTCTCTATAGACGAGCTGAAAGGCCAGGGAGTCTCTATAGACGAGCTGAAGGCCAGGGAGTCTCTATAGACAAGCTGAAGGCCAGGGAGTCTCTATAGACGAGCTGAAGGCCAGGGAGTCTCTATAGACGAGCTGAAGGCCAGGGAGTCTCCATAGACGAGCTGAAGGCCAGGGAGTCTCCATAGACGAGCTGAAGGCCAGGGAGTCTCCATAGACGAGCTGAAGGCCAGGGAGTCTCCATAGACGAGCTGAAGGCCAGGGAGTCTCCATAGACGAGCTGAAGGCCAGGGAGTTTCCATAGACGAGCTGGAGCGCGGGGAGTCTCTATAGATGAGCTGAAGCGCAGGGAGTCTCTGTAGACAAGCTGAAGGCCAGGGAGCCTCTATAGACGAGCTGAAGCCCATAGAGCCTCAAAAGGCGAGTTAAAGCCCAAAGCGCCTCTATAGCCGAGCTGAAGCCCATAGAGCTTCAATAGGCGAGTTAAAGCCCAAATATCCTCTATAGCCGAGCTGATGCCCACAGAGCCTTAATAAGCGGGCTGAAGCTCAGAGAGCCTCTATAGTCGACATAAAGTTCAGAGTGCCTCAATAGGCGAGCTGAAGCTCAAAGAGTCTTAAAAGCCGAGCTGAAGCTCAAAAAATCTCAATAGGCTGACTGAAGCCTCTATTTCTGAGCTAAAGCCCAGGGAGTTTCTAGATACGAGCTAAAGCCCATTGAGCTTCTATAGACGAGTTAAAATGCTTGGAGCCTCAATAGGCGAGCTGAAGCCCAAAGAGCCTCCATTCTTCAGCTGAAGCTTATAGAGTCTTTATTGACGAGGTGAATTCCAGGAGTTTGTAAAGGCGAGCTGGTGCCCAAAGAGCATTTATACGTGGGCTGAAGCCCAGAGAGCCTCAATAGGCGAGTTGCAGCCTCTATAGCCGAGCTGAAGCTCATAGACCCTCTATTGGCGAGCTGAAATCCAGGGAGTTTCTAGAGGCGAGCTGATGCCTAAAGAGCCTTTATTTCCGGACTGAAGCCTGAGAGTTTCTGGAGTGGGAGCTGAAGAGGATCCCCTTTTTTTCAGAAAATATTCTACCACCTTTCCTCACTGCTAATAAAATCGGCCACATAAGGGGTGTTACGTAACTAGTTCCACATCCAAAAAATTCTCCTTTTTATACTCCCTTTCTCAACCACTTCACCCTAACCTCTTTCAGCCCAATGTTCCCATAAAAGCCCGACGACTGTCGCCAATGCACAGTCGTGCCACTTATCCGAGCCCACAAATGTTCAGTTCCATTTTGCTGCGTAAACAAGCGCGTCGAAACTAAAACCAAAAGTGGGCGCAAATAACGAAAGAAACGAAAAAAATATAGCCGACGTTTTTTAATGTCTCTCCAGTAACAAGCGAAATATGTTCTTGTCTTGTTTTTTTCTTTTCTTACACACAAACACACTTCTCAAGAGCTGTGTAAATATCAAAGTAATTCACTTGTTGTTTTTGGGGAGATAGGGGTGGGGGTCTGTGAGAAATTGTACAAATATTGGACGACACTTTTAGAGACTGTTTTTAATAGATAATGCCAGAAACATATAAATCTATTTTTTAAGTTCTTTTTTAGAAATGGAAAACATGGAAATGATATTAAATTAGTTTATGGACATTAGGATGTGGTCAACAAGACGCAAAGGCGAAAGGGGGCGGGGGCAATAAATATGGAACAGTAACTTCCCACAGGAAATAAACAAAAAAAATCTGGAGCACAGGGAATCTTTATGGGCGAGCTGAAGTCCGGGGAGTTCCTATAGACAAGCTGCAGAGCATGGAGTCTCTATAGACGACCTGAAGGCCAAGGAGACTCTATAGACGACCTGCAGAGCTGGGAGTCTCTATAGACGAGCTGGCGGGCAGGGAGTCTATATAGACGAGTTGGAGTATAGGGAGTCTTTAAAGGCGAGCTGGAGCGCTGGGAGTCCCCATAGAGGAGCTGGAGCGCAGAGAGTCTTTATAGACAAGCTGGCGGGCAGGGAGTCTACATAGACGAGCTGGCGGGCAGGGAGTCTACATAGACGAGCTGGCGGGTAGGAAGTCTACATAGACGAGCTTGCGGGTAGGGAGTCTACATAGACGAGCTGGCGGGCAGGGAGTCTACATAGACGAGCTGGCGGGCAGGGAGTCTACATAGAAGACCTGGCGGGCAGGGAGTCTCTATAGACGAGCTAAAGCGCAGGAGGTCTCTATAGACGAGCTGGAGCGCAGGAAGTCTCTATAGACGAGCTGGAGCGCAGGAAGTCTCTATAGACGAGCTGGAGCGCAGGAAGTCTCTATAGACGAGCTGGAGCGCTGGAAGTCTCTATAGACGAGCTGGAGCGCTGGAAGTCTCTATAGACGAGCTGGAGCGCAGGAAGTCTCTACAGACGTGAATACCTCATAGAAGCCCTATGTCTTCTCATAGAAGACCTAGACCAAGAGGTCTTCTCATAGAAGACCTGTAGGTCTTCTCATAGAAGAACTGTAGGTCTTCTCATAGAAGAACTGTAGGTCTTCTCATAGAAGAACTGTAGGTCTTCTCATAGAAGACCTGTAGGTCTCCTCATAGAAGACCTGTAGGTCTCCTCAAAGGAGACCAGGAGGACTTCTCATAGGAGACCAGGAGGACTTCTCATAGAAGACCTGTAGGTCTTCTCATAGAAGACCTGTAGGTCTCTTCTCATAGAAGACCTGTAGGTCTCTTCTCATAGAAGACCTGTAGGTTTCTTCTCATAGAAGACCTGTAGTTCTCTTCTCATAGAAGATCTCGATACCTTAAAAGACCTGGAGGACTACTCATAGAGGGTCTTCAACGAAAGGACCTTCGTCTTCTCTTACGAGACTCTTCTAATGAGAAGACCCTCAGCTCGTCTAGGAGAAGATCTTCGCATTTTGTAGGAGAAAATCTTCGTATGTCCTAGGCGAAGACATTAAGTTCTCCTGTGAAAAGACCTTAAGCTTTAAGCTTTAACCTTTCTCTGAGAACATCCTTTATCCTTTTTAAATATCTTTAATTTGAGAACTTCAAATCAGATTTTATGTTTTATTTTCTGTCATTAAGATATTCCGCTAATAAGTTGTTTATGGCTTATCAAACAACAGTCAAAGTGCCACATAAAATTTATATCAAATGTTGTGACATCTGATGGGGGAGGTGGAGGAATGTGTGTGTATGTATGTGTGTCTGTATTAAGCTATGCATGCTCTGCTGGATAGCTGTCGGACTGACTGTCTGTCCCTCTGTCTGTCTCACTGTCTACATATCATAGAAATAAATTGAGTGAAAAATGAAACTCAGTCGTCGTTTTGGCATTCATGCATGAGATAAATAAATCTTCATCATTATGAACATCTTTATTGCTGCTGTTGTTGTTGTTGTTGTTGCTATTTTAATATGAAATTGTAAGCATTTTTTTGGTTTTTGTTGTAGCTGTTTTTTTTGCCATCATACACACAATGGCAAAATCAAAAAAACGAGTTACAATGCAATTGCTTGTTTCAAGAGCTGTAGTCGGTTGGTGTTTTTTTTTTCAATATCCACACAAGACCATGAAAAAAGTAGTAGAAACTCGGCTTTTGATGTTGCTGTTGCGTTTTTTGAAAATTTGATATTATTTTTCTTTTCATACGGAACGTGATACGGCTAATATTGAAAAGACATGGAATTGTTGAACAAAAAAAAATCAACTTTGATTTTCAAGATTGAGTTGTGCTGGCTGGCTGGCTGGCTGGCTACCGCCATTGACGAATAGCATCTAAAGCGCGTGCGCCGCTCGCCGAAACAAATTTTGCTGTAATACCAAATTCATCATAGCAACCGGCCTCCTTCAAGCCGCCTATTTGTGTGATTTCAAGTATTAGTTAGTCAGTCAGTCAGTCTGTTACTAAAACAAGTTGGTGGAGTCTGAATCTGCCTGTGCAAAAAACAAAATCGCACATATTTGATTTCCATGAACATTGAGACGCTTGTGGTAGTATTGCCAGAGGTTGGTAATTTTCACATCAATTTCAGTAATTTAAGACATTAATGTAGTTTTATCTCCATTTTTTTTTTTTTTTTTTTGGTTCGTCATTCACCACTAGCTCTGCTCAGCTTGCGAGCAATGTAGCTATGTTAAACTTGTATCTTGTATCAAGTTGAACATGTTTTTTGCTTTGCATTAGTTTGATGGTTTTATGCTTAGATGGCATGACGGGTTGAGGTGGCTGATGGGTTCTACCAAATACAGAGGAACAGGGTAATAGAAAACTGCAATTCTTAGGGTTTCAAATCTCTTATTTATAAAAAAGTACTTCGTGGAGACTCCGACCCTAGGGGCCTAAAAAGCTTATCTGAAAAAATAAAGTAGAACAACTGAAAATATATTTTTTAGGGGAATCCATAAAAATCTTTTGAAATAAAATTTTGACATGGCTTAAAAAAAAATTTCGCTCGGGCCGATCTTTGAATACCCTCCACCTTTTGGAACGAAATTGGCAATTTTCAAAAAAAAAAAAAAATTAAAAAAAAAAAATAAAATCCGTTAAAATTTCTATTAAAATATTAGAACTACCAAATGTAGTCGTTATATTAGGGTCTATACTACGACGTGGACCAGCATAGGCAACTTTTGTCATAAGCCATTACAATGTTCAAATACGAAATTTGAAAAAAAAATCGGTGAATAATGTCTTATATATCTTCAGGGATTCTTTGAAAAAAATCTTATCAAAGCCCACTGTGCAATGATTAGTGTTGGGCCATTTTAATTTTGGAAGCAAAATCAAACTTAATATACCCTCCATAATATGGTGGGGGGTATAAAAAAATATATATCTTCAGGGAGTCTTTGATATTAAGGGCCAAAAGATCTTCTCTGAGAAGAAAAACTAGAAAAATCGAAAATATATTTCTCTAGGGAATCCATAAAAAATTCTTGAAATTAAAAATCGTATCATAGCCCACTGTGCAATGATTAATTAGTGTTGGAGCATTTCAATTTTGGAGGCAAAATCATAGTAATTTTATTTAGCTTCAATCTATAAACGAACAATTACACATACGCCGCCATAAATGTGGGCTCGGCTGTGGTTTAATTAAATTGTTTATGTCTAGGTTGGGAAGCTATTTCACTAATTTTGTTAGTAAATTAAATTTTCATAAAAAACATCAAAATATTTTTTTAAAAATACACGTCCGTGCCTTCTAATATTTTTGAAAAAAAAATTTTTAAAAAATCTAGGAGATTATGAAAGGAAAGTAAAGCTTAACATAATAAATAGACGACAATTGTATCGGCGATTTGAAAGTTTACATTGCAAAGTAACCTCAAGCGAGGGGGCAAGTTCTACCCTCATCCATACTTTTGCACATTTTCTAATTAAGACTCCTAGGAATCCGTTTAGGTATACAGGGTGAAATGAAAAAACTGCAACCAACTTCAGACTGCTATCATTTCTAAGCCACTAGTCCGACAGCTGTTAAAATTATTCCAGTGACAGCTCATATATTGTTTACAAACGTTCAAAAGCATTTTGGTGAGAATTTTCCAGAAAAAAGTTATTTGTAATGGAATGAGCCGCCATAACTGTTGATCGCTCTCCTCCCGTCCTTTCCGCTCGTATTAATCTACCGTGGCATCAGCATAAATGCCGAATATTATCGCGAAAATATTCTGGAAGGAGTATTAAAGCCTTTTGGCCTCACACGTTGGACATTCCAACTGGACTCAGCACCATCGCTCTCAGCACGCGTCACACAAGAATGGTTACGAAATGAGGTTCCTCGCTTCCACCAAAATCTCGGGATGCCAATCCGTTGGACTATTGTGTCTGGAGTATTTTGGAAAGTAAGGTTGGCACTAAGGCCATATTTCGTGCCAAAGGTGTCCACTTCGAAAAAATCTAAACTTATTCTAAAATTTGATGCTATTTCCGACATTTTTTACTTTCATTCAATAAAATTCAAAAAATGTAAAAATTATGGCGTTTGACTTTGTTGTAGTTTTTTTATCTCACCCTGTACATTGGAGAGTATGGAACATAAGGTTTTTAAAGGAATCTCTGTAATATACCTCCATGCTCACCCCATAATACTTTCCTGCTGATATACAACGAAACCATTCAACCTGTTACTATGCAATTGTGACCCAGTCGTGATAATGAAAGTAATTTTGACAAAAACAAAAAATAATAATAATTTATATGAGAAAAATAACGACAACAACATGCCCCACCCCCTTGGCTTTTCATGTGGCAATTTATAAAAATGCACACGGGTAGTCCACAGCAGTGTTGTTAAGTTGTCGTCATTTCCGAGTATTTCTCCCTTCCCCACACCTCTTGATATTCAAATCAGTGATATGTTGTTGTTATTTTCTTTATTCATTCATTCATGATTTGAAATCAGAATTTTTGTTTTTGTTGGTGAGTTTTGTTGCTATTCATTTAAAATTTTCATCATTTGCCAGAGAACATGCCACGCGTACAGGAAATTATGTTACAAGCAACAGCGACAACAACAACAGCAGCAGCAATAATAATGATGATGCACACGCTACATACATACAGTGATGTGTATGTATGTCGAATACATACATACATCATTATTATGCATACATAAATAATTGTGTAGCTGATATGCGTATAATACTAAAGTCAAACATGGCTATAACGACCAGCATTTGTTTGGGGGGAAAGCAGAGTTCCGGGCATCCCAACGAATTCTTGAAAATCGCGTTCGCCTGTTGTAAAATCTATGTATGTTTATGTGTTGGTATGTTCTGAATGGGTGTATGTACCTACTTCTTAAAATAAAATTCACATCAATAAAAATAATAACAATAACAACAACAATAACAAGTTGACAATGCATTGCCACAATGAACTCAGCAACAACAAAACAGAACACTTGCGGTTGTCACTTATATTTTAATCCGATATATGCAGCTCAAACCCGAGGTTGTGAATTTTTCAGAAATTATTTTCCCCAACAAAATCGTATTATTAAAAAAGGATTTTCCCATTTAAACAAAAGTGGTAGATTTTTTAAAAATTATTTTTTCCAACAAAATATAGGCGTGGATTTTTTAAAAATTATTGTTCCCAACAAAACTTTTAGCGTGGATTTTTTAAAAATTATATTTCAAAAAAAATCCCTAGGCGTGGCTTTTTTTAAAAAAATTTTTTTCCAATAAAACCTTAGGCGTGGCTTTTTAAAAAAAATATTTTTTTCCAATAAAAACTTAGGCGTGGATTTTTTAAAAATTATTTTTCACAACAAAAATTAGGAGTGGATTTTTTAAAAATTATTTTTCCCAATAAAACCTTAAGCGTGGATCTTTTAAAAATTATTTTTTTCCAACCAAACCTACGGCGTGGATTTTTTAAAAATTATTTTTTTTCAATAAAACCTTAGGCGTGGATTTTTAAAAAAAAATATTTTTGCCAATTAAACCTTAGGAGTGGCTTTTAAAAAAAAATATTTTTTCCAATAAAACCTTAGGCGTGGCTTTTTAAAAAAAATATGTTTTCCAATAAAACCTTAGGCGTGGATTTTTTAAAAAAATTGTTTCCAAACAAAACATTAGGCGTAGATTTTTTAAAAAAATTGTTCCCAACAAAACCTTAGGCGTGGATTTTTTAAAAATTATTTTTCCCAACAAAACTTTAGGCGTGGATTTTTTAAAAATTATTTTTCCCAACAAAACCTTAGGCGTGGATTTTGTTAAAAATTATTTTTCCCAACAAAACCTTAGGCGTGGATTTTTTAAAAAAACAAAACCTTAGGCGTGGATTTTTTAAAAATTATTTTTCCCAACAAAACCTTAGGCGTGGATTTTTTAAAAATTATTTTTTCCAACAAAACCTTAGGCGTGGATTTTTTAAAAATTATTTTTCTATTAAAACAAAAGGTGTGGATTTTTTAAAAAACAAAACCTTAGGCGTGGATTTTTTAAAATTTTTTTTTTCCAACAAAACCTTAGGCGTGGATTTTTTAAAAATTATTTTTCCCAACAAAACCTTACTTGTGGATTTTTTAAAAATTATTTTTCCCAACAAAACCTTAGGCGTGGATTTTTTAAAAAATTTTTTTTTCCAACAAAACCTTAGGCGTGGATTTTTTAAAAATTATTTTTCCCAACAAAACCTTAGTTGTGGATTTTTTAAATTTTTTTTTTCCCAACAAAACCTTAGGCGTGGATTTTTTTAAAAATTATTTTTCCCAACAAAACCTTAGGCGTGGATTTTTAAAAATTATTTTTCCCAACAAAACCTTAGGCGTGGATTTTTAAAAATTATTTTTACAATTTTAAATTTATTCATGAGTTTTTTTTATTATAAACATTTCTCTCTCTCTTTCTTTCCATCTCTCCCCCCCCCCCCCCCCCTCTCTCTTTGTATACCTGTAGAAGATACCTAGCTAGATTTATTATGTATCGATGTATCTATGAATGTTTGATTATATCGTCATAAATATTATTACTACCGTTGCTACTACAGGTTGTCAATGTAATATTATCATGTAGTCTTCCGCCCTTCTTCCCTCCCCCTCCACGTATTCATAGGTACACACATATATTTTTTGTTGTTATTGCTTTAATGATGGGGGGCAAAATCTCCCCCCATCTACCATATTTTTTGAAATTTTCGAAGAACGATTCTTAGAATCCCTTAATTTTAGCTGTTTAGTATCTTAAGAAATATTATAGACAACAATACTAGAATTGGTTTGTTCAAGCACTTTAACCCTCAAGCGAGCCATGAGAGGGGTCTTTTTGGTCCTTTTTCCAAAACATGATTGAAAACTCCCTTGAAATGGCATAGAAGCAAGTCAAAATATTCCGCAAAATTATTTTTCATTAAATTCTACTATAGGTCCCAGAAGACACCAGAAATCTAAATCTTACCCTAACAGCAGGAATTAATAAATATCAAAAATTTAGAAAAATTAATTGCTACACAGTGTTTTTTTATACCCTCCACCATAGTATGGAGGGTATATTAAATTTGTCATTCCGTTTATAACACCTCGAAATATACTTTTTTGACCCCACAAAGTAAATATATTCTTGATCAGCATAAAATGTCGATTGAGCGATGTCCGCCCGTCTATATATCTGTCCATGTGTCCGTCTGTGGAAATCACTATATCTTCCGAAGGTATTGAAGTAGATTGATAAAATTTTGCTCAAATATATGTTATGTCTGCAGGACTTTTGGTATTGAAAATGGGCCATATAGGTCCACATTTTGGCATAGCCCCCATATAACTGTGCCTCCCGATATTCGGTATATTGATGATTTTAGCGGCGTTTTTCACCGGAATAGTTTAAAATTTGGTATTTGAAGTTCGCAATAAGTACTACAGCCTAAGACAGAAAATTGTCTGTGCAGGTCCTCGTCTTCGTAGAGCCCCCATATAACGGTACCTGCCGATATTCGGTATTTTGATGATTTTAACAAATTTATTCACCCGAATTGTATCAAATTTGGTATTTGAAGTTCGTAATGGATACTACAGCCTAAGACTGTGCAGGTCCACCTCTTCGTAACGCCCCCATAAAACGGTACCTCCCGATATCAGGTATAGTAATGAATTTAGGGACATTTTTCACCAGAATTGTTTCAAATTTGATATTTGAAGTTCTAAATGGATACTATAGCCTATGACAGAAAATTGTCTTTGCAGGACCTCGTCCTCGTATAGCCCCCATATAACGGTACCTCCCGATATTCGGTATTTTGATTTTATCGACATTATAACCGATTTTTTTTTAAGTTTCCCATTTGAATATTGGAATGGTTTATGACAAATGTTACCTACGCAGGTTCATGTCGTCGTATAGACCCTAATATAATAGCTACATTCGGTATTTTTAAGATTTTAACAGAAGTTTTAACGGAGTTTGTTGTTTTTGAATTGCCAAATTCGTTCCAAATGGTGGAGGGTATTCAAAGTTCGGCCCGGCCCAAATCCCAATTTTTTTAAAGTTTTTGGTCACTTTTTTAATTTTCCAAAAATTACATTTCTGGTTATAACCTCCGACCATCATCGTTAATTTTTTCAAAATTCTTTGTATTTTCTCAATATCCAATTACTGGCAACACCACACCATACAATGACAAATTAAATGAGTTCCATCCGACTCTAATCATTTCCTCTAAATTTACGGCAACACTTCCAGGTGTTCGGACAATCATTCAACATAATGTCATTAGAGAACTGGCATTATATATTTTATAAAAATCTCTTAATTAAAGAATTTTGAAAACCTTACCAAAGACCACGAAAAGCAAAACACGTTCCATGCTCATTGCTGGGCATGATATGGCGGTGGAAAAAAAAGCGGCAAAGAAACCAAAACTTGGCAAATACACAAAGCGCTTGAAAGAAACTCCAACATAATTCTTTAGAAAATTACGCAACTTTTATTTCACTGCTGAGAGCCAACAAAACGAAATACAAAGAATCACACAGAGCCAAGAAGTTATGAAGAACAAAAAAAAAAACTGGTAAGAAAACGTGATTCGAAGAAGCTAAAACGGCAGAAGAAGAATGAACGAACAAAAAACAACTAAAAAAACACAAATCACGATAATGAATCCAGCAACAAGTTCGGTTTTAAGCCATGAAACCGGTTGCTTGAAACGAAACTCAAATTCATGTTTTGTAATAGAACTTCTAGGCTTGAAGAAGAGCAAGAGAGGAAGAGACTCACAAGTGGAAATATAAAAAAGAAGAGAAATAACTGAAAACAACCAGTAAAGACGAGGGCATACATATAGCTCCACTGCAGTGTTAGCTGACAAGCTAGCCATGGTATACCATCAACTAACTGCCATGCCATGCCAATGAGGAAGTGGTAGAAACAAAACGGCCAAGAAGTTGTGCGTGCATGTGTGAGGTGTTTCTAAGCCACACTTAGAAGTGGCAGTAAAGCCCAGCTTTTTTTTTTTGTACTGCCAACCAAACAACAAACAGACAAAAAACGAAAAAAACGTTATGCCATAGCACATTATGTTTTAGACATACACACACAAACATACATAACTATTCAGAGATACGTTATCTTATTCTTGACTGCTGTTGTTTTTCTTTTCTTGCCAATACCGTTAACATAATGGCTAAATCAACAGTTTTCTTGCACAAAGGTAAACTCACTTGGAAAGCTTAGACTCACATGGCCATTTAGACACAACAAGTACTCACATACACATGTTGGAGTGTGAAGATATGTATATGCATGGAACATTTCAGAAGGAAAATGCAGAATCTCTCCAAAGGTGCAGCAAGGGACATGGGTTGTGTAGTGAGGTAAGCTAATGGTTGGGCAATTTTGGAGTTCCTCATTATTTTCATTTGATATGAAACTATAGCTGCCAAATTTCGTACCTGCCAGCCAGGGCTATCATCAGCGTTTGATTATCAAGTCTCCGATAATCGGAGCTCATCATTTTTGGTGCAAGTTCGAATTTTATGCAATTATGGTTCAGAATTGTATGTCTATTTTGGGATAATAAATTTTGATGGAGAACTTTTAATGTTTACATCGCAAGGTATTGCTATCCACGAAAAAATCGAATAACCAATATTCAGTCAAATCGATTGGAAAATATGTTCAAGATCCTAGCAATAACTAATATCAGGAGCTAGCTTCACATATGGGCTGTAGTAAGAGGGGCACCTATATAGAATTTTATGTAAATAGTGTTTCTATTCTAAGAACTCAAAATGCCTAAATTTGGCCAAAGCTAAAAAAATACTTGAAATCGAAGTTATCCTTATATGACGATTTTCGCGGTATAGCCAGGTGGACAGATATGACCCACTTTCTGTAGCAATGATTCTGGATTTATTCCAAAGACCTCTAGCAAATTTCAAAGCTCTGTCATAAATGTTGTGAAATATACCACTCTATATAAAGACATATTTAATAAGGTCACACAGGAAGCCTAAGTATTCTTTCTACAAAGAAACAAGTTAAAAAGTATAAGTCGGACAGATGTATACCCTCAGCCAATGTTCGATAATTTAAAAATATTTTGACTTTTGTTATTATTATTCAAATTATTGACCCTCTATGGCGTAGGTTCCGAAGGAATGCGTCAATATTGTCCATTTTGTATCGGACCTAAATATATGTGATATGAATATTGTGGCGTGCCTGGTTTGGACTACAGGGTGAGATAAAAAACTGCAACGAAGTCAAACACATTACTTTTTTACATTTTTATGAAATTTTATTGAATGAAAGCAAAAATATCGGAAATAGCATAAAATTTTAGAAAAAGTTTCGATTTGTTCGAATTCGTCACCTTTGGCACGAATTATGGCCTTCAAACGGCCAATGAAACCGTCACACGCTGCCCAAATGTTGCTCTGCGGAATTTTGGCCTATTCCCGGCGTAGAGCTTGCTTGAGGTGATCGACACTTTGGAATTTTTAGTGTCAACCTTGCTGTCTAAAATACTCCAGACACACCAACACGGATTGGTGTCCGGAGATTTTGGTAGCCATTGTGCGCTGGAAATGAAGCGAGGAACCTCATTTTGTAACCATTCTTGGGTTTCGCGTGCTGAGTGCGATGGTGCTGAGTCCTGCTGGAACTGCGGACTGCGGAAAAAATGTTTGCATGCCCAAGGATTTAATACACCCTCCAGAATATTTTCCCGATGATATTCGGCATTTATTCTGATGCTACGGTCGGTTGATACGAGCGGAGAGCGACCATCGGCTGTTATGACGACCCACACCATCACCATGGCCGGCGCTTGAGTTCTGGTGGCCAACCACAACCGAAGGTGCACATTTTCAGCTGACCTCTTTGGCAAGTAAACACGATCATTTTTTTTGTTTACAAACTGCTGGACAACGAATGTTTTCTCATCGGAGAAAACCAAATTCGGCAGTTCACCACTTTCGGCCAAGCGAAGAAACTCTTTAGCTCTTTTGAGTCTATTTTCTTTCTGTTGCAGTATAAGTTCTTGCATTTACTATCGGCATCTACGTAAAGGTCAGAAATGACCTGTTCGTCTGTTTGTAATTTCGCCGGGATTAAAAATATTCGCTGTTGAATGGAAAATTTGAAAATTTAACACAAATCTAATGTTGTATTTCACCAACTAAATACTACACGATGACCATTAAAATTAGAAGGTTTCTGCCCAGTCGTAAACTCTAGCCCCATGCTAACTTCCGCGTCTATTGGTCTATAATTGCGACCTGTAAAGCAACTGCAAAATCAGATTTTTTTTAGTTTTCGGTCCATTTCAACCCCTAAATAGTATGCGATCAAATCCAAAAGTAATATGTTCCTATTCTGGCCCTAGCCCCTACTACATTCTAAACTTCGTGAAGATCGTACCAGAATTGCGAATTGTATATCCAAAATAAAGGAATATATTGGTGAATAATATGTTTAAAATCCATATACAAGCTCTCTAAATCCAATGCCGTTTAGAAAAGCGTTTAAGGACAAAAGCATAAGCATTAACAATTTTTACCTAGGGAGAACTTTAATGGGTTAGAGTGGACATGTTGATCATTTGGGCGTTTGAGAATATCCTTTTGTCACATAAATCGAAATTTTCGAAAATTAGTAACAGAACAGATATTTTGAAATCCCCCTTTCATGGATAATTTTATTATAATCTGCTTTCAAAACCTAAGGAGTGATTTTTTTCACTTCGAATATATCAACTTCGTTAAAATTTTTCATACATTTCGATTTCTGCACTTTGATGAATTACCACTTGCTATCTGAAGAATTATTTACGACAACGATAGCTCTCAAGATGAGTGAGCATTTATTTATTTATTTAACTGACCTCAATTTGTTGCTGAACAGTTTATTTAAAAATATAATTTGCTGTCAATAAAGAAAAGAAACAAAAGAAAATGTATATAAATAAAAGTAAGCATAAGAAAGATGAGTTTAAAATACAATTTTAATTTAATTTTTTTAAAATATTAAAAATACCGAATGCCTATACGACGACATGGACCTGCATAGGCAACTTTTGTCATAAGTTATCATAATATTTAAATGTGAAACTTGAAGAAAAATCTGTTTATAATGTAGCTAAAAGCATCAAATAACCGAATATAGGGGGTACCGTTATATGTGGGCTATACGAAGGCGTGGACCTGCACAGACAATTTTCTGGCATGGGCTGAAGTATCCATTACGAACTTCACATGCGAAATTTGAAACAATCCCGGTAAATAATATCGCTAAAATCATCAAAATACCGAATATAGGGGGGTACGGTATATGGGGGCAATACGAAGACGCGGACCTACATAGCCCATTTTGTTTTATGCTGTAGTATCTATTACGAACTTCAAATACCAAATTTGGAACGATTCCGTTAAATAATGTCGGTAAAATCATCCAAATACCGAATATCGGGGGGTACCGTTCTATGGGGGCTATATGAAGACGTGGACCTACATGGCTCATTTTTTGACTTAGGATGTAGTATCCGGTAAATAATGTCGCTAAAATCATCAAAATACCCAATATCGGGAGGTACCGTTATATGGGGGCTATATGATAACTTGGACCTACATGGACCATTTACGAACTTAACCTGCTTACTGGCAAAATATACACGTCTGCAAAAATTTAGCCTTCTATCTCAATTTGTTCGAAAGATAGCGTGATTACAACAGACAGACGGACAGACACACAGACGGACATGGCTAAATCGTCTTAGAATTTTACGCAGATCAAGAATATATATACTTTGTTGGGTCTGACATGAGTATTTCGAGGAGTTACAAACGGAATGACAAAATTAATATACCCTCCATAGAATGGTGGAGGATATAAAAGACCGGTCATACGAAATACTAACAAAAAAACAACAACAAAAAACAATGAAATATTCATTCTGAGGGAGTTTGATCCTTGTCTATAATCTTTATCCTGAAAGGGGAAAACCACCAAGACATTATCACTGTGACATATCCCAATTGATGTTCGCATAGGATAGCAATTTTGTTTTTTTAATTTTATCTTCCATAAAACATAATTTTAAATTTAGTGGCAAATTATATTAGGGTAGAACTTGTTGCTTTCTTTTACCAAAAAAAAAAAGACTAAAAGATTGTCCCCCAAAAGCGAAAACCAATAACAACAATCAATTGATAAAATTTTTATATGACTCAATATTTATTGTATTGACTTTCAGTAATTTTATTTTCAATTATTATTTCGCTGGGTTTATGATTCAATTGATTTCATCGTTTAAAAATCATCAGAGCAACCTATGGAATGGTGGTGATGGTAATGGTCGGCCATTCGTCGGGTAAACCAACCTATATTTACCCTCAACGCATACCACTTTTTGATAAGGCACACGCACGTTCACACACACACCAGAAGAAAAAAGACTCCCCAAACCACTCGCTTCCTCACTCACTCACCCACCCATCATCCGAACAATACTACTCAAACGGGAGATAGAGAGAGTAAAAAACTGCTGTTGTTTCCATTATTGCCACTTAATATTTGAACGACATATCAGCTGAATCATAAATTGTTTAGACAAATGTTTATGCTATCGTAACATTTGTTTTATTATTACCAGCCAGGCAACATCATCTAGACAAGCTGAAACATAAATAAATGTATCTCCATGTATGTATGTAGATACATAGCTACATAGGAACCTGCTGATATTGGGAAACGAATGCCACGTAATGTTTCGTTTTCTTGATAGCATAGCATAGAGAAAATAAAGCCTAATTAAATTTGAAAATTGCATGCAGAACATAATTTCCGTTATAATGGGAAGCTTAAAATTAGATGACAGTTCGAGCAATTGGGAAAATAAATTAAAAAGTTTTAGCCGACTTCTTCTAAATTATGTTAAGAGTACGAGAGTATTATTTTCAGCCGCTACTAGTAATGACAACTACATATACTCTGCATTACAAGTGGGCCAAAAATATTGGCAACTTTGCATTACCATGTCCATCAAAAATTAAGGGGTTAGGATACGGGTTTGTAAGTGATCATTGGTGTAAAAAAATAGACAAACAAGTTAAAAAAATTCAGTCGGTTTTGTCGACAGATGTATACCCTCAGCAAATGTTCGATTATTTAAATATACTTCTCCTATGATTATTCAAATTCTTAACCCTCTATGGAGTAGGTTCCGAAGGAATGGACCAATATTTTCCACTTCGTATCGGACCTAAATAAATATCATAAAAAAAGAGTTGAGTGCTTATTTCGCTTCTTTGAGCGTTTTGTTTTTCAAAATCATGAACCCCATGGGGGGAGGTATCAGAAGAAATGGTGCGATCTTTACCTTATTTATAACAGACCTTGTGTTGATGGAAATATGGATATGTGCAAAGTCTGAATGGAATCGGATGGTAATTTTGGTTTTTTTGAGCTTCATGTATATTCCAAATTTCGACCCTTTGTGGAGGAGATACAAGAAGCAGTGGACCGATATATTCCATCTTCTTCACACCAGACCTTGGGATAGTTAAAATATTGTGATGTCTGGAATTTGAAGACAATCGGCCTCTTACATCACATTGTATAAGAGTTATAATAATTCAAAATATTAACCCTTTGTGGGGGAGGTACTTGATGGAGAGCACCGAAGTTGTAGCGAAATTGGATGATCCTTTTTCTTTCTGTGCAGTAACATATTTTGAAATTTGAAAATTTCGACCTTTTTTGGGGAGGATCCAGAAGAAAAGGGACCGATATTACCCATTTTCGAGCTCAATCTATGTTTGAAAATATTATTACGATATACCAAGTTTGGACCAAATCGGATACTCCCTTCGAGAGTTATGGTGCCAAGCAGACAGACAGACGAACGAATGGACGGACATCGCTAGATCGACACCAAATGTCCGAAAACGGATTTGGCTGAGGGTATATCAAACCTAACGGCCTGTGAAAACCGTCGGCTGAAACTTCTAGCGCAAAAGTAATTAAACAACTTAACTGCCGATCGTCGTCAAGGATTCTGCTTAAATCCAACCTCGATTCTTCATACGTAACATTCGTATGTTCCAAATCTCATCCGAGTGATTGCATTCCTTCAGTTCATGCTTTGAGTCTTCAGCCATTCGCATCCACACACATCCGTTTGGGTGAGGGAGCCAAGGTCCTACATTCGAAAATCTGGCCGATTCAATGTCGTGCCGATATCTTGTCATGAATAAATTCGTACGCCACCCAGCCTTTCTCGATCTCAACCACTTAGTCCTCCATCTATCAAAAATTCCTTCCCGGAGGAGTGCTTTGTAAAGCCTAATATACCCATTCACCAGATCTGAGGACGTAAGCCAGGCAGGTGCAAACCGTGCTAACCATACATCTCACATCCAAATAAGTTTTATGTTTTCAATTAAGTTTTCTCATTTAAATACTACTTTCGCTCTCTCTCTCTCTATTTCTTTCCTCACTGATGAAGAAAGAAACACTGTTATTGGGGGAGCTCTGTTGAAGGATACTTAGTGGAGTCTGCTGGTACTTGGTAGTTTGGTGAAGCTCGTTGTCCACTTCAGGATCTTTGCTCGTGTTTCGCAAGAGCTATTGCTCTTTTTCATATTGACCATGGAGAATCCGAAATTCCAAAAAAGGGGAGCATTATTCTGCTGCTCATCCTCTTTCGATAGTCTGTAGTTTCCCGAATCATTTCCCAAAACATGGAGAAGAGATCTTTAGATTTGCCATAAAAAGGTTACGATGTCCTGCTCTTACCTGTGTGAGACTTCCCATCTCTTCACGACTTGGTTTGAAGAATATGGAATACTTTTTTCTTCCTTCTTCTCAATACATTCCGCAATTTTTCAACCGAATACTATGCGAACCTATGCGTGGAATTTTATTGCATTTTCTGAAGTCATTAGAGAGGGGGAATATATTTTTGTCGTTGTTAGGTGATATTTTTTAATTCTGCAAATCTGTTCCATTCAGACAAAATAAAGAAATGATGCAAAGGTTCAGTAATACCTTAGGAAAATTCCGCTTTGTTGTGGTGACTTCGGCTTCACTTTCTGAGTAGCTATTTGTCATTGAAGGCTGGGTCTCGAAATCAAAGCTTTCTTGAATTTCTGTGAAATGTCCAGTCTGCTTTTCATTATAGGTCGTGCGCTTGTAAACTCGTTTTGTTCAGTTCTATAGAAGGAAGCAAAGATTCACAGACTCCTTTAGAAGTCTATATGTAAATTGATCTCGCTTATTTCATTGACTGTCTCACAGATTTTCCAATACGAAATTTAAAGACCTTCAGACTGATATTGCTACCGGGTTCAGAATCTGAGACGTTACCTGTCACTGAAGGTTACATCGAGTTTGAACTTCCTCTTAATTTCAGTATCATTACTCTCCTGTATTATACGCTCCTAAGAAGTCTTTTAACCCTCCCTCAATTTTTCTGAAGAGGAGTAAATTCTACGGTTTCTGCTCTTCTCATAAACAGATGGAAGATTCAGAGAATTCATATCGGCGTTGTGCTCTGGTAAATTTTACACTACCTCATCACTCCACCTATAATCCTGTTGACCCACTTCTTAGTTCGAATTTTAATTAGTAACCGTCGCTGTCGAACTCGCAGTCTAAATAGCTTCGTGTCACTAAGGCATATTCCGGAATCAAACTTCTTCTCACTTTATAGACTCATCCTCCTGGGGTTTTTCATATTGTTATCGGATTTATAATCTGAGTTTTTACCTGTCACTGTAGACCATGTCAAGATTGATATCCATTGAAGACTTTGTCGATATTGAAATGTCCTCCTCATTGTATTCGACTCTTTGCAATAGCGTTACCATCAATTTTTCTGAAGAGGAGTAAATTCTACGATTTCTGCTCTTCTCATAAACGGATGGAAGATTCAGATAATTCTTATCGGCGTGGTGCTCTGGTAAATTTTACACTACCTCATCACTCCATCTATAATTCTGCTAACCCACTTTTTAGTTAGAATTTTAATTTGTACTGTCGCTGTCGGACTCGCGGCCTAAATCGCTTCGTGTAACTAAAGCATATACCGGAATCCTCAGTTTATAGTCTCATCCTCCTGGGGTTTTTCATATCTTTATCGGATTTATAATCTGAGTTTTTACCTGTCACTGTAGACCGTGTCAAGATTGATATCCATTGAAGACTTTGTCGATATTGAAATGTCCTCCTCATTGTATTCGACTCTTTGCATTAGCGTTACCATCAAAAATGGAATTAAAATTGTTCTCACTTTATAGTCTCATCATTGCCAATTTTTTTCATATTGATATCGGATTCATAATCTGAGACTTTACCTGTCACTGAAGGATGTGTCGTGATTGAAATTCACCCGATTCTGAAATGATTCAGATTCATTATATTCGACTCTGTGCATGTAGCGTTACCTTCAAAAATGAAATTAAATTTCTTCGCAATTTATTGACTCATATTTTCGACTTTTAATGTAGATAATCAGGTTCATAACTTGTGTCTTTACCTGTCACGGAAGGATGTGTCGATATTGAAATTCACCTGGGTTTTGAGGTTCTCCTCCTTATTTTATTCAAGTCTGTTCATGTAGCATTTTTGAGGACTATTGCTCATGACCTCTGGATGATGACGGGACCGATTTATTGGCATCTACCGGTTTAAGACCTTCACCCTTATTTATTTGTTAATTTTTATACGACTACTTTCAATATTTAAAGGAAATATACATTTTGATTTGGCGGAGAATTCCAAATTTTCAAAATGCGTCGTCACAAATACTCCAGATTGGAATATGAAGTTTGTCATTGAAGTTTAAGTCAAGACTTCTTCAGTAACTCCTCTCTGTATTAAAGGCTTTACAAAATTTATTCGAATGAAGGATGGCTTAAAATAAATTTCCTCCGTATTTTCAGTCCTTCTTTTCTGTATTGAGGATTCTTTGAAGTTAATCAAATTTGGAGCTCCACCTGGCTTTGAAAAATCGTATATAAAGTTATATCATAAACAATGTTTATAAATCTGACAAACAGCTTTAAAATGATTTTTTATGAAAACAATAACTTACTGTATTTTATATTTTTGTATTCACATTTTTCCTCTTCAAAACTTCTTTGTTTTTTTTTTTTTCTTTTTACCTGAAACGAAACGAATAAAATATGTGAATGAATTAAGATATTTGTTATGTTTGTGAAACAACCATAATTATAATGAAAATATTATGTTTTTGAGGGAGAAATAAATTCCGCAAAACAATCGAAAAAGGAAGAACAAGATATGAATAAATGAATTATGGAAAATTTATTCCATAAATAACTAAATGAGGAAAAACAACAACAACACGAAAAACATAAATTTTCAACGCTAACAAAGAAAGCTGGCAGGGCCATGGTATTAACATAATGTTGTTGTACAACAATAATCAGCTGGAAACACGGTTGTCAGGCGGGGGGAGAAGAGGCCGCCATCATTATCAGAGAGTAAACGTCATAACACGGCTGATGTTTGAATTTGTCGCTCTGTTGGCCATCGTCATCATAATGTCATTTTACGTTTTACACGCCTTCTATCCTTCTAACATTCATTCAATCCTCCTCATCGTCTTCTTCGTTCGGTTCCTGCTTCACGACAAACTTGCCGTTTATTCCAACAAAAAAAATGAAAAACCAAAAACGTTTGTGGCATATTAATGTCGTAACAAAGATAACATTTTTTAGAATAATAAAATGAGGCATGGTTGGTCCGGTGGCTAACAAGCCAGGCCATGCGACAGCTACTACTTTTACTACTAGCTGTGACAAGCAGCTATAAAAAATTAACTAAAACTTTAATTATACAATATTGTCGTCATAATAAGAAGTTTGGTTTTTTTTCGTTGGGAAATAAGTAAATGCCAACTAACGTTGTCAACTTCAAAGCAATTTGTTGTCTACTTTAATCGAATGACAGTTGTTTCGTCCCGCATAAATGTGCTAACAAGGAAGTTGTTTCCACCGCCATCATCATTAATATTGTAATCATTCTTGTTATCGGCAATGTACAAAAGGATGAAGAGGTGAAAAATGTGATGAGAAAGCGTTATGAGGGCCCAACGCATCTGGAAACTAAACTGCCTGAAAATATTGATCTGTTCCAGTACCTGGAAAAATCTACTAGTTTTGCAATATTTTTCGATATCATAAAGGGAAAATCGGTTAAATTTTTGACATAGGCTGTGGTAACGATTTCGAACTTCAAACACGAAATATAAAAGAATTCCGGTGAATAAGGTCGCTTATATCATCCAAATATCGAATATCGGGAGGTACCGTTATATGTGGGCTATATGAAGACGTGAAGCTACATAGGCAATTTCCTGTCATAGCTTGTAGTACATATTTCGCACTTCACATACGAAATTTAAACAGTTCCGTTGAATTATATAGCTGAAATTATCAAAATACCGAATATGGGGTGGTACCGTTATATGGGGGCTATAGGAAGACCTGGACCTGCATAGTCAATTTCTGCCACAGACTGTAGTATCCATTACGAACTTTTATTATGAAATCTGAAACAATTCTAGTGGATAATGTCGCTAAAATCATCAAAATACCGAATATAGGCAGGGGTCTAAAACCGCTATTTCCGGATATGGCTTTACTTTATTCTTTGGCTTTACTTTCAGAATCTCCAGTGCCAATAACGATTCATGAAGACTGTCATGGGAGTTATTCAGGGAAGGTTTAATATCCTCTCAAGTATAGTTGACACTTGAGCTCTCTTGTTGTTGTATCTATTTTGGAGTGTCAAGCAATGTCTTAATTAGTAAGTCGCCTCAGTCAAATCGAGACACCTTATGAGCTTCTCGGCATTCCCAGTTACGTTGCCTTTGAGATACCACATTTTTTCCACTAATGGCAAGGCCTGCTCGTTAATATTTTTTTTACAAAATGTCAACAAACATTTAGCACTTCCGATTGAATTAAGGGATTGTAATTGTCGGAAGATTAACTTGAGCTGCCAAGTTCACGCCTGACCTTTTTCTGAGATCGATCGTATATATGTTATGCCTCGATGCTGTCGTTTGCGGCTCTTTATTCTCCTCCAATGACTTGGTATTCGTTATTGATGATATGGGGATATGAATCTCCATAGGATCCACTAGAATTTTCTTTACATTGTGGTAGATATCCGACCAGATTGCCTCCATCCGTTCTTTCCAATGGAGTCTCGTACCCTACAAACGTTGGGTCCTCAAAATTCTCGAACATGTTGAAGTGGATATTTTCCATGTGTGACAACAATTTCCCAATTGCAATCAATGTCTGACAGGGAGCTTCTGTACCCCCTCCCTTGTTGCGGGAACCGATTTCTGAGGCATTTGTTCTTTGCCGTTTTTATGTCTGCCTCGATTGCAGCTCTACATTCTTCTTTAATTACTTAGTATTGGTTTGATGGGTATGTGGCTCTGACGCGGGATCCGCTCCAATTTTGTTTTCATTGCGTTCGATATCCGACCAGAGTGCTTCCATCTCCTTCAGATTTTTGCTGTAGAACTCCATCGTTCTTTTATCCAATTGAGACTCGTACCTCACCAACGTTGGGTTGTGAAAATTCTCGAACATGTTGCAGCTACTGTCTGACATGTAGCTGCTGGACCAGAAATAGCCTTTATTAAAGTTTGAGCCCTGTGACGTCTCACTAATGCATCCACACTGCTGGTTGCAGTAGACTGACTGGATTTCTTCTTTTCCTCCTCCCTTGTTGCGGGAACTGGTTTCTGAAGCATTTGTTCTTAGCCTTTTTTGATGTTTACCTCGTTGTTGCCGATTGCAGCTCTATATTCTTCTCCAATTACTTGGTACTCTATACTGATAACATGGGGAAGTGGCTCTGCCACAGAATCCTCTCGAATGTTTTCATTGCGGTGGATAATATCCTCCCAGAGTGCTTCAGGTTTCTGCTGTAGATCTCCACCTTTCTTCGATCCAATGATATATTTCACCTGTAAGAACAATTTCTCAATTTCAGCCACAGTCTGACAGGTAGCTGCTGTTTTTGAATTTTGTAATGTCTGCCTAAATTGAAGCTATATATTCTTCTCCAATGACTTGATATTCATTACTGATGATATGGGGATGTGACTCTGCCGCAGGATCCGCTCGAATTTTGTTTTCATTGCGGTCTATGATGCCTGCTTCCATCTCCTTCAGCTTTTTGCTGTAGAACTCCATCGTTCTTCTATCCAATTGATCCTCGTATCCCATCCTTTAGTGGAACTAGCCTTTTTTAAGTTTGAATCGATTGCATTAGAGCCCTGTGACGTTTCACTAATGCAACCACACTGCTAGCATATTGGCTGGATTGCTTCTGTACCCCATTCCTTAATGCGGAAATGGGCATTTGTTCTTTGACTTTTTTTTGATATCTGCCTTACTCTATATTCTTCTCCAATGACTTGGTATCGGTTTGATGGGTATGTGGCTCTGACGCAGGATCCGCTCTAATCTTATTTTCATTTCGGCCGATATCTGTGTTAAACTGATAACCTTCCTCGCAAATGTTAAGATTGAGTGTCCCAGATGATTCTGGCGTTTAAATAATGCAGGAACCTCCTCCTTCTCCAGGTGGTGTGTGGTCTTTGATTTTTGCTACTGCTTTTGGATCTGACATCCTTCTTCAGATTTCCATACTGAATCTGTGTTACGCCGGTAACCTTCCTCACAAACGTTAAAATTGAGTGCTCCACATGATTCTGGTGCTTGGTTATTGCAGGAGCACTCTTCCTTCTCCAAATGGTTTGTGATCTTTGATTTTTGCTACAAGGAACTGCCGTCCTTCTCCAGACGGTTTCTGGATTTTGAAATTTTTTTCTATGTCCGCCGAACTAATTTTCTTCCCATTCAAAAGCAAGTATTTAAAATTCCTTACTGCAGGTGGGGGAGAATATAAATTTATCAGTGAATTTTCTTGAATTTGATTCTTGTCAGGATCCCTTGTCGGGGTCACCAGAAAATAGTTATTAATGTAAAGTAGATGTACACAGCGCATGAATTGTGTAATCTTGGTAGGTTTACAATTTCTAGCAACCTACCAATGTAGTTTTCCTGGGTATTTATACATTTTGTATATCATTAAAACTAGCGTTAAATGTAAAGTAAGCAATAAATCACATCAGCCAATGAACCAGTAAACTTCGCACGCCCTTTATGAATCCCGATCTTTTCAAATTAAGATACGACATAAATATGGTCCGCTATTCCAAACACTGTGCCTGTCAGTTTTGACAATTCGTGTGTATTTTTATGTATTTCACTCATCGTTTGTCTTACATTTTTTATTCTTTTTTTTTCATTTCAATTCTTCGTCGTATGGTTTCAGTTGTGAGCTTTTCAAATCGGCTCCTCGTCTTCTTTTTCTCCATCGGCTTTTGCATTCGACAATCTAAATCAACAGCAACAACAATCATCACTCAGTCAGTTAGTCGTCGTATAATAAACATGTTTTGCATATTGATTTTTTTTGTACGAACTTTCGGTTCGCACTCTCTTTATTGCCATGTCTTCTTCTGTCCATCTTATGTGGTGGAACTCTCTAGCGGCAAAAAAAACGTGCTTTATCGCAACGCTACACGACTAAAAGTCACCGAAAAAAAAAATCCGGGAAACAGTACAACGGGCTGGGTTGTACTTTGCCAGCCAACATAATTGTTTAACGAAACAAGTTAAATAATATTTATTTTCCTTATTCATCATCATTCATTCTTCTTCATCCCCAAAAAGGAAGAGTTAACAGAAATTATGATACGACTACATTTATCGCAACCAAAATTATTGAAAATTTCCTAGAAAGAAGAAATTTCGTTGTGCCGTCGTCGTCGTCATTTTCGGCGAGAGTAGAAAGAATACACATTACCCTGGTTGGTGTTATTGTTCTTCGTTTTTTTTTTTTTTTTTTTTTTTAATTTTATTTAATGTGAAACGTGTTTGTCATGTTTAATTTTTAACAACAAAAATATTTATTATTGTTGTGGTGTTTGTTATTTTTAATTTTTTTCAAATGTTTTGTTTGTAATTAACGGATTCTTTTTGGCATTTTCTTCTTTTTTTTATATTTGACTTAGGAACAATGAAAGGAATTGATTGACAACGTGAGATAATGGCTTGGACTTTATTTTTCAAATCAGTGATGATACGGCAAGATAAGTAAAGAAGTGTATAATGCTCGGGGAATGATAAATTAGTAAAAAATACAAAAAGAAGGATTTATAAAAAAGAAATTGGCAGGAAGTGGTAAAAAAATTGCAAAGGGGCTGTAGGTCATAATGGGGCTATAGGTCATAATGTAAACTCTATTATGAAAATAAACTGGTGCCTTATAAGAAAAGCCTGAGAAAATTTTAATAAAGTTCTTATTAAATTCTCAACCAGGATCTGTTCCATTTTAAATAATAAGTAGAATCTAGCGATTTTTTAACCCAGCAAATGCTATATAAACGTTCGGTACACTTATAAGAAAGCGGTTCTTGCATTAATCCAAATTTTAATACTAACATAAGTTAAATATCATAACTTTTTTTAGAATCGGAAAATAATAGATATTCGTTTGATAAACTTAGTTTCAAATTTTAATACTAACATAGGTTAAATGGCTTAAACTTAACTATTCTATAAATAAACAATGCATTTATTCAACGATTAAATTAGGATTAAATTAAACGAAAGTATTTGCCAAAGATGTTTTCAGTAATCAGGAACGAATTGTAGTGGTTCGATGGTGATCAAATACCCATCTAGTTCTGAATATTTTTTCAAGTTGCAGAAATTGGGTGTATTTACTCTTAAGGTTCCCTCAGTCACTTCTAGAAAATTTTGCAGATTTATTTGTCAATCCATCTATTGCGTTTATGGGTACGGAACATTTATACAGCCGAGTGACTTAACGGAGGAATTTGCCAAAGATGTTTTCATAATTCAAGAAAGAAAGTAAGAGGTTAGTATGATATCAAATCCTACTTCTCGAAACCAATAATAACCAATAATAACTCTTGTTTGTCGTTTCCCGCAAGTGATTGACCAAAATCATCTGCATATATTACGTCAAAGCATTTGTTCATTTCCGTATAGCCGAGTGACCGATTAAAGCGAAAAGATTTACCAAAGATGTTTTCATTAATCAAGAACGAAAGGGTTCGAATTCACGACGATTCTCGATAGCATTTAGGCTTGTAGCTTCAATTTCTACGCGATTGGTTTAAACTATCTGTTCATATTGCACGAGAGCTTATAATTTTTCTCATAAAATATACTTTCTAATCGAAGCTAAAGAATATACCTCAGATGTTTTAATTTATCACGGACGAAAATTATAATTTCGTTTGGTGATCCAACTATTGTTTCCAGAGTTTTTTTTCTTATGTCATAATCAATGTTGCTCCTTCGAGGACGAACTTAAGCTAGCTTTGCATCTTTCTTCTGAAGGTGCGTTAATGAGAGGCTCACGAAAAGGATTACATGTTTTTCTAAACTTATGGGGACGATACAAATTGTACAATCCTTTAAGTCCCCTGGTCATTTTATTGAAGATTGTGTCATGAAGCATTTGGGGTACGACGCGACTGATAAATTTCTTCTTCAGAGTATCACTTCCGGGGAATTAAACTTATACCTCAGCTCAGACTCTTACCTCTTCGGCGATTAACGCAAATCGCCAGCGAAAGATGAGACGCTCATAGAATGGATGAAATTCTATCTTAAGCTTATTTTATTAAATCATTTTATTACGGAAGATATCATGAAACAATTTGCTTAATGGTGCGACAGGTAAATTCTTGGAACGTTGAAAGACAACATATAACAGATTCCTTCAGCGAAAATTAGTGATTCAATGGTGATCAGATACCGATCTTGTACTTACTATTAGCGTAGCTAACTAACTTACTATTAGCGTAGCTAACTAAATTGGATGGAGGCTCTCTCAGTCGCTCCCCAAAATGTTCAAAAGTTGTAGCAAGTATTTGATTATCTCGAATAATCAAGTGAACCAAAGCGAAAGAATTTTCCAAAGATGTTTTCATTAATCAAGTACGGAAGTTAGAGGTTCGTCGGTGATAGGAGTAACGGTTCCGGCGAATTCGTCTTGTGTCTCCTTGAATTCTGTTTCTTCGACGATTGACTCAACCCACCTAGGTTTCTTTCGTCTGAATATGAATTCTTTGGCAAAATATAAGAGGCTCATAGAAAGCATTACAAGTTATTCCAAGCTTATATGGGCAATCAACTCTTTTCAACTCTTCAAGTCCCCTCATCCTGAGGGCTTATTGCCCGTAAGTGAAAGTGAAAGAATTTGTCAAAGATGTTTTTATAAATAAAGAACGAAAGTTAAACGTACAAAAGTAAGTCTAGCCACATAGCTATCAAACTGTGCTTCCCAGAAATTCCGAAAGAAATTGTCATTTTCGACGATGATTCAAGCATTCTGCCCGGCAGAGTTTGCACAGTCGCCTATTTCCGGATAGTCGTCGGTCTGGTTTTTTTTGGGGAAAGTATTTACCAAAGATGTTTTCATGAATCAAGAACAAAAATTAGAGGTTCCGAGGATATCTTAGGTCCAATTAGTTCTAACTACAAACGATTGAAGTGCAGAAGTAATTCTAGCCACATAGCTATCAAACTGTGCTTCCCATAAATTCCGAAAGAAATTACCATTTTCGACGATAATTCTGGCATTATGCCTGGCAGAGTTTGCACAGTCGTTTATTTCCGGTTGATTGTGGGTCTGGTTTTTCGGAAAGTATTTACCAAAGATGTTTTCATTAATCAAGAACAAAAATTAGAGGTTCAAGGGTTATCTTATGTCCAATTAGTTCTTACCCCATATTATTAAACTGGCAATTTTGTCGTTGCTGCTATCGTGGTTCCCTTCTTCACTCTCCAAAAATTTAAAGATGTCAAGCAATTAAGCCTATAACTACCTGTATTTATAGGATCTTCGCCTTCCAAGGACCCATACCGAATACTGATATCAACAAACAATTTGATTAATTACCAATCCATGGTTCTTTATTAATTTTTGTTTCATTCCCATTGATGATTGTAGCGTATTGTTGTAGCTTTTTGTTTTGCTGTTGTTATTATTGTTGTATTGTTTCGGAAATACATAATTTATGTCTATAACTTTTGTTGTGTTATAATAAATCGTCATAAAGGCTATGACGTTTGCCATGGCTATGGCATGGCATGGCGCTTATGATGTCGAATGTTTTTCGTCTACCACATCTTGGTGTTGTTTTTCGTTTTTGCAAATGCCAATGATTAATGATCCATCTTGACATCATCCGCATATTTACTCTGCATGAATGCAAAGCGTGTGCGTATAGTTGCGACTTCAGTCCGAAAAGAGAAATAATAATAAAAAGCAATAGAATCATCATCAGATTGGGAAATACTTTTTTTTGGATGCCACCATTCATTTCATTTTCGGATGATAATGAATTAAATAAAATATAGAAATAAATTGATAAAAATTGAAGATAATAATCTAAATGACAATTGAAGGAGAGAATTGTATTCGTATTTTTAGATTTCTGTTGTGGAAGTTGTGAGGAAAAGATGAACGGTGATGGGGCAAAAAAAAGCGGAAGAACAAAATCTGAGGAAGCCATGCTCTGAAGATTTGAATTATTGCTGATAGCAAAACTCATTGAATATATGCTCTGTTCCAGAACTGCAAGAATTTACTAGTTTTGAAAATGTTTCCGATCATAAAGGAAAAATCGGTTAAAAACTTTTGATCTGTTGCAGAACCTGCATTTGCATTCTTTTCGATATCATAAAGGGAAAATCTGTTAGAGTAGTAAAACGTTTTACATTCTTGAAGTTCTGGAAGAGATCTGGAATAGAGCAATAATAAATCCGTAACCGAAATATTCATACAACGGCAGAGATCCCTCACCATATTCCAGACCTTTCTGTTTGAAACTATTTTGAAAATTTCTCAATCTCTCTCTCTTCCTCCCTTTCCCTTCCTTCCACAAAACGCAAAATCGATTTCCATTTATTTTCTGTTATTTGTCTTCCACTGCTCGAAATGCTACCGAAATCGTTGCCACACTTATGCATTTGTTACGGAATTGCATTTGAATAAAATTAAAGTTGTTTTCGTTTTTAGAAATGCGTTGTCGCTGTTTGTGATGGTGGATGTAATATCGAGTATGGGTGTATGTGTCGGCTCTGATGATGACAACCCATATTGGAATGTTGCTAGCAATCCACAAAAACATCAAAATAAAAACTCATTTTGATTTGGTATTTGTTGATGTGTTTCGATATTGACATATTCAGTTTTGGAATAGACAAAATACGAAATAACAACAAAATAAATTGAAAAATAGTTGAATTAACATATTTTGTGTTATCAATTTTGAAGATAAAACATTAAACTTAATATAAAATGTTAATTATACGCGCGATGAAATAAAATACACAAGACATAACTAAACAGGTGGTGCATGGAAGTCATTTCTTGCTTTGATGAAATGTTTGGCGCCATGTGGTGCAGGGAACTCATTTCTCGCTTTGATGACATGTTGGGCGCCATCTAGTTGTCAATTTATGGTATTAAAACATAATTCCGTATTCCAATAGTGTATCTTTTAAGCATGCCCACAGCACTCACTATTCACGAAAAGCCTATTTAAAAACAATATATTCAAATATAAATAGCCTTCAATACAACCTACAGTTTACACAACAATAAACTTTTTTGCAACTGCCATCTATGTGTCAATATCAAGCAATGTGCAATTCTGCGATTTAATTTAGCCATCATCGAAATAATAATGTAAAAATTCTTTCGACATTATCTTAGAATTCATGTCATTTTCTGTAATCCTGTAATTATAATAGCATCGAAACAATAATGGTTTCCTGAATTATGGCATCCGGACCACTTTTCATTGAATTTGATTAGACTGCCATCTGTTTGTCAATTTTCTGTATAGAACTATAATTTTCCGCTCTATATATTCATGTATAGATAACGTACTACACACAATTGTAAAATTATAGTATAACCGATATAAGAAAAACTACTTGAACTAGATAGACTAAAGGAACTACGTGAACTAGATGAACGAAGAAGATGTGTCCGATCGTTCCATTCGCAAAATAATTTCTTTGAACTAGTTCATTTTGGAACGATGCAACTCTATCTGATAGTCTTAAGCTCAACCAAAGTGAAAAAATTGTCAAATATGTTTTCAAAAAAGAAATCAAGAACGAAAGTTAAATTTACACAGTAAAGGAACCATAAACTATGAACAGTAATTCTCAGAAATGTCCCTGTCTCGCAGAGAATTTACTTTCTTCGACGACAACTCAAGACTGTTTGTCAATTTTTGGTAATGAGTTATAATGCCCCCGACTATAAGAAATAATAGTAGAACCGAAGGAATGAAAAGAACGAAATAAGGGAAAAGGAGATTGCTATAGTTCCGACAATTTATTTCGCTGAGTAGTTTCTTTGAACTAGTTCGTTCTGGAAAAATACAACTACATCTGATGCCCAATTGAAGTGAAAGAATTTGCCAATGATGTTTTCATAAATCAAGAACGAAAGTTGAAGGTATAAAAGTAATCAGATACTCCATTCATTCTATTTAATGATACATGAGCTTCTATAGAGATTACCTCGACAATTTTTCCATGGTAGAACCGAAGGTACGAAAAAAAAACCTACGCGAACTAGATAAACAAAGACTATTGCCATAGTTCCAATCGATCCTTTCGCCCTTTGAATTATTTCGAATTGGGAAAATACAACTCTATTGGATCCTAATGCCTAGCTGAAGTGAAAGATTTTGCCAAAGATGTTTTCATAAATCAAGAATGAAAATTAAAGGACATAAGTAATTGAACTGTAGAGGGCCGAGAAAAAAACAACACCGCTTCGTTTCGTTGTAGATTCAATTCTCTATCCGGCTCGAAGGACCAATCATTAAAATAATGAGAAGGAAATCCAAACTCGCTATTCGGTTGTCAATTCAATTCTTTATCCGGGTCGAAGGATCAAATGTAGGAAGACGAGAAAGGAAAATCCTTATGGTTCGATTGGTGATTAGTTTCTAGTTTTTATTTAAGAATATGTTCCTTGAGTTCTACTAAAACTAATCTAACTTAACTTGATCTTGAAGGGTCTAGTTCAGCAGTTCTTTTCAGTGAATCATCGAGTTGAATAAGAACCTCTATTAAATACTCAGTTGGTAGCTAGATCGCTATTTATTGAACTTAAATAAAGATCTTTGAGGGACTAGTTCAGCAGATCTTTTCAGTGAATCGCTGAATTCAAATAGGTATTTTCTGAACGGCTCTAATCGAATGTTTAGATATATCACAATCTGTCGGTATCGGACAGTTCGCTTTTAAAGGAACCAACTGAACCGGATCTTTTTAGAACTGCAACACTCGGCCACTATTTAATAAACTAAGGCAATTATTTAGAAGGATCTAGTTCCACAGTTCTTTTCTGAGAACTGTTCAATTGAAATAGGTCTTTTCTGAACGGCTCTAATCGAATGTTTAAATATATCCCAATAGATTTTTCGGTACACTTCAGTCAGAATCGGTCATTTGTTTGTGAGTTCACTTTAAAATGAACCAAATTGAATGGTCCTATCATAAATTTTTGTCAGTAAATCATCGATTTGAAGTAAATCTTTTAAGAACCATGTTTCTCTAATGCACTCCAAATATGTCACTTAAAACTACGGCCGCTCCGTAGTGAACTAAGGGCAATTATTTAGAAGGATCTAGTTCCACAGTTCTTTTCTGAGAACCGTTGACTTCAAGGAACTAAGGGCGACAGTTCTATTTTGAGAAACGTTGTATTGGACTAGGACTTGTGGCAGCTACACAATTCTACTGGTTTGATATCAGTCAAGGCAGTTCTCTCGCAATCGAATAGTTTATGGAAGGGTCGCTCTTCAATGAGACAAATTGAATTGTTTTGAAGGAACTAGTTCTGCAGTTGTTTTAGGTGAGTCATTAAATTGAACTAAGTCGTGTGAAAAAATACATAACTCTAATGGTTGGATATCAGCTTCATATCGATGTTTCGGCACAGTTTTGTCGGAATTTGTCAGTTGATAATAAAATCACTCTTTAATGAACCAAAGTTAACCTAGTTCAGCAGTTCACTTCAGTGAATCATTGGCTTTTGTGAACTGCACAAATTTAGTGTTCTCATGAAAATAACCAATTCTGAGAATATTTTTTTCCCAAGGAAAAATATAGGAATGAAAAATATAACTTCAAAATTATGCAAAATTATTCAATCTCGAGGTCAATTTTGAATTATATTTTACAATTATAATTATACCCTCCACCATACGTAGTATGGAGGGCATATTAAGCTCGTTATTCCGTTTATAAGTTATCGCAATAATAATTTTAGACCTAACAAAGATATATATCTTGTTGATCAACGTAAAATTCCAAGACGATTTAGTCCTGTCCGTCCGTCCGTCTGTTATAATCACGCTAGGTCAGAACGAATTAAGATAGGAAGCTAAAATTTTGCACAGAACAGTATTTTGTGTGCAGACAGGTCAAGTTTGAAGATGGGCTATATCGGTCCACGATATCGCATGGTTCACAATTTCGCATTTAAAGTCCCTTTATCCGGTATTTGATGATATTAGCAACATTATACAACGGAATTGGTCCGAATTTGATGATATAAGCGACATTATTCAACGAAATTGTTCCAAATTTCGTATTTGAAGTTCCGAATCGATACTACAGCCTATGAAAATAAAATAACTTATGCAGGTCCACATCTTCGTATATACAGGTCCACCTCTTTGTATATCCACCGGTTTAAATTTAAGTGGTATTTTTCTACGAATTTATTTAAAACTATTCAAGAATCTTCAAAATTTGTAAGGGTATTAAAAGTTCGGCCGGGCCGAACTGCTTTTTTATTTGTCTCTTTCTTCTAGTACTTTTTTCTGCAGAAAAAGATTCGCTTTTTGGTTACGCTTTCCCTTTTTTTCCATTTAACTTTTGTTGTGTGTTCCACCTCCCAAAAAAGAAGAGTTATAAACATTTTATATCAGCAATTTAGATTTTTTTTCTTAGATTGCCACTTTTTTCGCACCAATTTCTAATAAAAAATACCGACTATTTTTAGTTGAACTCATTTGAGTATGAGGTCTTTTTTTCTTTCTGGCGAAATATATGATGTATGTATTTGTGAAATATACGCTACAATATTTATTTCCGCCATTATTTTTTCAAAGTTTTTTTTGTCTTTTTTTGGTTTGGTTTGCAAACACCATCATTTTCGTTTAATTTTTGCCAAACAAAAACTGAAAGTTTTTTTTATGTATTCGTTTTTCTTTTAGCCCGCAATTTTTGTTTTAACAAATTGTAGGCTTTTTTTGGTTTTGGCTTTTAAATTATATTTTTTGTTAATTTCATGGTCATAGAGCAATGATGTCATAGGTGGTAGGTAATTTTGTGATCTTTGGTTAAGGGTTTTATGCAAATTGTTGGTACATTTATGTTTTTTTGGTTAATGATTTATTATGTGTGGAGATTTTCATACCCTCATTATAAATTCCAAAAATTAATGACGGAATTTGGTGTAACAATTCCTCTGAAGTTGGAATAGTTGTTAAATTTGGAAGGCTCGCCCTGGAAGAATTTTAAAACATTTTTTAATTTTTCATTACTGATGTGTGACTCCACATCATCATCTCTGTTGTCAAATAAATACTCTGATCCACGTTAAACGCCCAGAAGATTCTTTAACATCCAGCAGCATTACTCTGCAAATAGTTCTCAAAGTTTCAAGGTTTTTGCAGGGCATTGTCGTTGCCGCCACTAGCCGTAATGCAGTTGTGTTTTTTTAACCCACTTTAAGGTCAGCAACACAAAAAATTCCACAAAAAACTGAACCGAAAATCCAGCAGCAAGACTATGTAGCCATTTACACTTTACAAAACAAAAAGTTGAAAATTAAAAATTTAAATAAAATTCCAAAGCTAAAAAAAAACAGAAGGAAAAATGAACTACACCAGAAAGAAAGAGAGAGAGAGAGAACCCAAAAAAAAAGTGGCTTAAGCTTTTTCGAAATAAAGAAAAAAAAACAAAAACAACTGAGAAACCGAAATGAAACCATGGAAAATATTTTACAGCAGCAAATCCATCCAGAGTCATTAACGCTAATAGTTGATGGCAGTGGCATCATCAATGTCTCATCATCATCAGCAGGCCTCCTCTTTGTCAGCATTCATTCACAGTTAAAGAGCAAGCCCAAATGATGAGCAATAACAGTAAAACAAAATTTGCAAACTCCCAACCATCAGATGTTGATGGAGGCAGTCAGCCAGCCAGCAAATGCCGCATATTTCAGATCATGTCATTTCGAAATATTTAAATTTTTTGCTTTTTTTTTCAAAACATATATATTTCCACAAATCATGTCGGAAAAGTGAGCAAAGATATGAAGCCAAAATAAATATTTATTTATCTAAAGACAAAAAATTATGGAACAGTCAAATTAATTAAATTTTGAGAATGAAGACAATTGGAATGCAAAATGATGAAATGATTCGGAAAATATTTGAAATTTCAGAGAAGTGGTGGCAATGGGAGGCGAGAATTAATTTCGTAATAAACACATTAAAATTCTCAAATAAAATGGAAAAAAAATTACATTGCAGAGGGTTGTGATAAAAAAGAAGATAATACATTTTCAACCTTGATTTTGGAGTAAACGGAACACTCAGAATCCGTAATTTTAATAATTTCTGAACTAAGTTCCTTTAAAGCTCCAATGACCATGGTGAGAATACCATAAGGACCTTCGAAGTCACTTGGGAGACATGAGACATTCAAAGTCACTTGAGAGAAATGAGAGCATTTTTAATTGTGGCATAAATCACCGGCTGGGGTTTTATACCCTCCACCATACATAGTATGGAGGGTATATTAAGTTCGTCATTCCGAACTCATCGAAATAATAATTTTAGACTTAACAATCCTTGATCAGCGTAGAAATCTGAGACGACTTAGTTCTGTCCGTCCGTCCGTCTGTTGTAATCTTGCTAGAGTAAAAACGAATAAACATAGGAGGCTAAAATTGTGTACAGATCAGTCTTTTGTCTACAGGCAGAACAAGTTCGAAGATGGGCTATATCGGTCCACGATATAGTATAGCTCCCCACATAACCCTACCCCTCTATATTGTACCCAAATTTTTCAATGAAATTGTCTGAAAATCCACAAAATGAGTTCCTTTTCCTACTTTAAACCCTAGAAGAGTATTGTCTATATGGGTCCACGATATCGTATATCCCCCATATAATGGTACCCCCTATATTCGGTATTTTTATGATTTTAGCTACATTTTCAATTGAATTGTCTAAATACTAGAAGTTCTTTCCAGGCACTTTACCACCTAGAAGACAAATTACTATATAGGACCGCGATATCGTATAACTCCCACATAACGGTACCCCCCATATTCGATATTTTGACGATTTCAGAGAAATTATTCACCGGAGTTTTTTCAAATTTCGTATTTAGAATTCGTAATGGGCACTACAGCCTATGACCAATAATTTCGTATGCAGTCCCACGTCTTCATATAGCCTCCATATAACAATACCTCCCAATATTCGGTATTTTGAAGATTTTAGATACATCATTCACCCGAATTGTTTTTGTATTTGAATATTGTAATGGCTTACGACAAAAATTGCATATGCAGGTCCACATCTTCGTATAGATCCCAATATAACGGCACCTCCCAATATTGGTTATTATGATGATTTTAGCGATATTATTCACCACAGTTGTTTCAAGTTTCGTATTTAGAATTAGATTGGGTAACACAGTCTCTGACAAAAAATTGTTTATGCAAGTTCGGGTCTTCGTATACCCACGACATAACGGTACTTCCCCATATTCGGTATTCTGATGATTTTAGCTACATTATTCACCGGATTTTTTTTTCAAGTTTCGTATTTGAATATTGTAATGGCCTATGACAAAAATTGCCTATGTAGGTCCACGTCCTCGAATAGACCCCAATATAACGGCAATATTCGGTATTTTTAAGGTTTTAACAGAATTTTTATCGGATGTTAGTTTTTTGAAAATTTCCAAATTAGTTCCACGTGGTGGAGGGTATTCAAAGTTCGGCCCAGTCGAACTCACTATTTTGTTTTACTTGTTCAAGTTGTGATTATTGGTTTGACGCGACTATATCTTTGCTACACGCAACATACGTTTCAAACCAAATGCGATTAGATCGAACACACAGAATGCTAACATGTAAATAGAGAGGGTATATAACAAAAGGGCAAAATGTGACTCATCGGAAAAACGGTTTTAGGTCTCTTTGGACAAAATCCGTTTCAGGGCATTTGGAGTCGATCTAGCGATGGTCGTCCATCTGTCTGCCGGCTGTTACGCATGATAACTCTCGAAGGGAGTATTCAATTTGGTCTAAACTTGGTACATGGTATTGTTACTATCAAACTTAAATTGAGTCCGGAGACGGTCGCCTCTTTCTGGTACTTCCCCCCCAAAATGTCAACATTTTCAAAAAAAATAATTTACTGCACAGAAAGAGAAAGGATTATGCGATATTGCTTCAATTTTGCAAATCCCAATATTTGTATCAGTGCTGAGACAGGTGAAAAAATGGACAATATCGGTCCACTCCATCAAGTACCCACTCCACAAATGTTCAAAATTTGGAATAATTATAGCTCTTATAAAACGTGATGTAAGAGCCCGATTGCCTTCACATTACACACATCCCATTATTTATACTAACACAAGATCTGCTGAGAAGATGGGATATATCGCTCCACTCCTTGTGGTACCTCCCACACAAAGAGTCAAAACTTTGAATCTCCATGAAGTTCATAAAACGAGAAATTATCGGCCAATTCCATTCAGACTTGGAACATCTCAATATTTCCATCAACACAAGATCTGTTATAAAGATGATAGAGATCGGAACATTCCTTCTAGTACGTCCCACACAAAGGGTCAAAGTTTTGAATAACCAAAACGGTGATAAAAATCCGAAACAAGCCTCCGGTTCTCTACAAATTTCGCACATGCCATTATTTTTACTGACACAAGATCTGCTGTGGAAATTGGATATATCGCTCCACTCCTTGTGATACCATTCAGACGTGGTCCATCTTAATATTTCTATCAACACAGGATCTGTTATGAATTTGGTAGAGATCGGACCATTTATTTAGGTATCTCCACCACAAATGTTCAAAATTTTGAATAACCAACACGATCATAAATTTCGCACATGCCATTATTCTTACTAACACCAGATCTGCTGTGGAAATTATATATATCGGCGCACTCCTTCTGGTGCTTTCCTCCCAAAGGGCTCAAAATGTTGAAAAGCTAAAATCTCATAAAATCCGAAATAAGCATCCAACTCTCTTCAAATTTCCCACATCCGAACATTTTTACTAATGCAATATTTGTTGTGAAGATTATATATATCTGTGAGCCCCTTGGTACTTGCGAAACAAGTCAGCGATTCTTTGCAACTTCCTATATCTAAATATTTCTCTCAACCAAAGACCTGAGATGAATGTGGAATTTTTTCGGAATTTATGATTTCAAATAAAACTGGATATAAAAGTTCGAAGTGTATTAGATGGAGTATGAAAATGGAATGCTTCGGTCGACACCCACACACCACATTTTAACATTTTCTAAAAATTATCACATCTCTCATATAAAGTGGAGGAAGTAACAAATATAGTCCAAACCTGGCACGTCCCAATATTTATATCATATATTGATCGTAGAGATCGCCGTCCGATATGGAATGGACAATATTGACCCATTCCTTCGGAACCTACTCCATAGAGGCCAAAATAAATTTAGATAATCGAACATTTGCTGAGGGTACACATTTGTCGGCCAAACCGACTGATCATTTTTAACGTGTTAATAACTAATTTAAAAATATTCCCTAGAAACTTTCTGTATTTAAAAAGGATAAAAATATGTCTTAAATAAAAAGTTATAAAAATGCACACCTCTTCGATGTTTCATGGCCACCCTGTAGAAAAGTCCCAATCTCCCTATTTTTCTCTAAATTTGACTGCTTTTTTTTTTTCTATCCCATCCCGTTACTTTCGTAATCACAATTTCTCATAATTTTGTTAACTACCTGATCTCATCCCTTACTTCGTCTCTTAGTTTTATTGCTTTATTGAATTTCATTTCAAATTTCGAGATTAAAGTCCATTTATGACATCTCAAATACCAACAACAACAACAATAATAAAAAACAAAACACATAAAAAAACTAACTAGAAACCTGCACTAAGCAGATCTATATTCATGTGTGGTCAAGTGGTAATTTAGAATCACCTGCATTATCGCCGGACATTGTACAGGCGATCGAGAGGGAGAGAGTGAAAGAGAGAGAGGCAAAATGTACAGTCACTTATCTGGTTTTTCATGAGTGCCATGATGGGTGCTTGTCATAACGCGGCCGGCAATCACCCTCTGAACGCACACACACACCAACACACACTGAGATTAGATATGAATTAAAGAAAATAATTTTTTGTATTTGTTAGTTTTTTGGGATTTCTTCGAAGATATTGACAAAAACTGGACAATATGGCAAATTATATTTCACAATTATTTTAAATTGATAATAATTATTAATTTCTAGAAATTTGGCCGTACTGAGAGAGTTGCATATTTATACTCACTCAATTGTAGTACTCTCTGATTACAATGTTTGTCTCTGCTTGTCAATGGGTCTGATTGAGAGTGGGGAGAGCATTTTGCTCATTGAAGGCACGAGTGCAATTGTCATAGCCTGACATAGAAAAAAGTTCTATAAAGCCGCTTAAATATAACTTCAGAAATCATATCTACCTTAATTGAGTTCTTGAATCGAACTTTAAATTTCCGCATAGAGCTCAGGATATGCCCAGAAAATCTTTAACAAAAAAATATATATGTATGCGAGTGAAACTGGAAAATAGAGAAGAGAGTAAAATATTGTCTATTTAACGGGACACATGTCCTTTTTTTTAAGAAAAAAAAAAAAAAAACAATCCAAAAAGTATCTCTCGGTTCGATTATTTTTATATATTTTGACTTCTGTTAAGATTATTCGAATTGTTGACTATCTATGGAGTAGGTTCCGAAGGAATGGACCAATATTGTTCATTTCGTATAGGACCTAAATACATATGATGTACGTAGTGCGACGTTACTTAATTCACTTTATATGAATTATGCGATAATTTTTAGAAAATGTTCATGAATATCCAAAATTTTGACCATTTGTATGGGAGCCACCAGAAGGAGTGGACCGATATATCCCATCTTCACAGCAGATCTTTTGTGAGTAGAAATAATGGGATACGTGAAATATATAGATAATTGGATGCTTATTTTGGATTTTATAATCGTTTTGGTTATTCAAATCTTTGACCCTTTGTGGGGGAGGTAGATGAAGGAATGTTCCGATCTCTACCTTCTTTATAACAGATATTGTGTTGATGGAAATATTGATATATACCAAGTGTGAATAGAATCGGATGTTCATTTCGCCTTTCATGAGCTTCTTGAATATTCAAAATTTTGGACCCTTTGTGGGGGAGGTATCAGAAGGTGTAGACCGATATTGTCCATCTTTACACCCAACCTTGGGTTAATAAAATTATTGGGATGTGTACAATTTTAAAACAATCGGATTCTTATATCACATTTTATAAGAGTTATAATTATTCAAAATGTTGACCCTTTTGTGGGAGAGGTACTTGATAGAGTATACGGATATTGTCCATTTTCGCACCAGACCTAGCACTGACGATGATATTAGGATTTGCAAAGTTCGAGCGAAATCAGATTATCGTTTCTCTTTCCATGCAGAAAATATATTTTTTGAAAAATTCGACCTTTTGTGGGCGAGGTACCAAAAGGAGTGTACCATCTTAACACCAGGTCTTGGGTTAATATAAATATTGGAATATGTGAAATTTGAAAACTATCCGACTCTTGCGTCACATTTTATAAGAGTTATAATTATTCAAAATGTTGACCTTTTGTGGGGGAGGAACTTGATAGAGTATACCGATATTGTCCATTTTCGCACCAGACCTAGCACTGACGAAAATATTAGGATTTGTAAAGTTGGAGCAAAATCGAATTATTCTTTCTCTCTCTCTCTGTGCAGTATTTTTTTTTTTTTTTTTTTTTTTTGAAAATTTCGACCTTTTGTGGGGGTGGTACCAGAAGGAGTGGACCGATATTGCCCTTCTCCGAGCTCGATTTGATAATAATATTATGATTTATCAAGTTTCGACCAAATCGTATACTCCCTTTGAGATTTATCATGCACACCAGCCAGCCAAACATACAGACGGACGGACGGACATCGCTAAATCGACTCCAAAACGGATTTGGTCTAAAGACACCTAGGTTCTAAAACCGTTATTTTGATGACCATATCAAATGATATATACCCTCTCTAGCCATATAGCTGAGGGTATAAATGTGATGCATTGGCTGGGCGCCAAACTACAAGCCCCCAGTGTTTCAGTTACTACGCCTGATAAAGTTAAACACCTTAAAGTAATGCGAAAGCAGTCCCGGAGTGGTTGTTCCAGTTTAGGACCACTGTTGATAGAGCGCTCACCTGATAAAGTTAAACACCTGGAAGTGATTCAAAAGCGGTCCTGTGTTGGCTTGTCCTCTGTAGGACCTCCATTGATAGAGAGCTCACATTACGTCCAGAACAAAAAATAGTAGTGCATGGATTGGGCGCCAATCCACCACAACCCAGGATTCCAAGGCCATCACCCCATAAAATTGAGCATAATTTTCTATCTGATCTCTCATTTCATCTACCCCATGATTAATGGACCCCATGGACGTCATTTCAACACTTCCCAGCCTAGCCAAGTGTTACTCATTTTTTCTTGAATAACAAACAAAATAAATCTCCCAGACCACAATCGAAGCGATAATGCCAACTCACATCTGGTGTAAACAACACTTAGCGGTCAAGAAGTTTGTTTTCAAAATTTGTTTTGAAATTCACAACAAATACCTACACTCCAGAATTAGATTTGCAAAATTTAAATGTTTTTTTAATGTGGTTGCACAGGAATGATCAGGCAATGTTATTGTTTATTATATATAAAAAAATACAAACAATTAAAAACAACAACAACAGCATCAAGAACGTCATCATCAAACAACACCAACCATTCAAGCAAACTGAGCGATCGACCACAAACCATTATTCCTAGTCAAACAACAACTACAACAAAAAATCATTGGCAAAAGCTGGTGCAATTCCCGATTCCCTGAAAACAGCCGAAAAAATAAACGTTTGAATTGCCCCCAGAAAAAAAAAGCCGACAACAACACCACCATTTTGTTCCCATACAAATACCAAGGCAATTCAAATTTTTGTATTAGAATCAAAAATTTGTTGTTTGATTCGAAATACAACCACACTTTGATGTTGAGGATGAGGGGTACAAATATGGTTTCAAATGTGTGCATGTATATCTGTATGTGTGTGTGTGTGTGTGTGAGTGTTTGATGCGGTGCGGTGTGTATATTTTTTTTTGGTGATGACCTTGAAAAAGCTTTATCTAAAATTTGAGTACAATCAACTTTTTTCCGCGCGTTATTATTATATTATTATAAAACAACAACGGGAGCAATAACAGCAACAACAACAACAATAAAAACCCAAAGCAAATCACCACCACACCACCTATATTTTGTTTCGGTGTTATTAGACCAACAAAATTTGCCAAAGCTCACCAAAAAAAAAAAAAATAGCAAAGAAAAGAAAAATGAAGAGAACAAATGCCGACCAAAAAAAAAAAAAAAAAAAACTGGCTGAGAACATAAATCAAAAGGGAGGAACACAAAAACAAAACAAAATGGTAGCCAAGGGAACATGCGTCTAACTAGTCTTTAGTAGGACGATAAAATTATGAAGGATTTTTTTGGGGAATCAGATGTGAGGACTGAAACGGACAATATCTCCTTGAAGCTTCCGGAATTGAAGGGTAGAGACGTAGACTTTTTTAGAAAGAAGATGCGAGGACTCGAACAGGCAATTTGCCCTTAAATCTTCCGGAAGAGAAATCTAAGGAAAATTTGGCGGAGGAATAATCATGCAAGGAATATTTTGGAATAGCTTTTAGATCCTTTATTGGGGGCTCAAACAGTCTGGATCATAACGAGGAAAGGGAAAACTGGTAGAACGCTAATTAATTTCTTTTTTGAAAATCATTAAAATTTCCAGAAACTGTTTCGAAGCACTATTAGAATCCTACGCTTGGACTTTTAAGATATTTTTTGAAGGTAATTTAAGAACTAGTTGAAGATTTTTTAAGAACATGTTTTTAAGTGTTCTTTGGACCTCAGACTTGACTTTTTCAGAAGGTTTACTTTAACCATGTCCCTCGATCTACAGGGTGAGATAAAAAATTGCAATAAAGTCAAATGCCATAATTTTTTCATATATTTTTTTTAAATTTTATTAAATGAAAGAAAAAATCTCGGAAATAGCATCAAATTTTAGAATAAGTTTAGATTTCCTCGAATTCGTCACCTTTGTCACGAATTATGGCCTTCAAACAGCCAATGAAACCGTCCAAGGTTTTAATATACCCTCCAGAATATTTTCGCGAAAATATTCGGCATTTATTCTGATGCCACGGTCGATTAATACGAGCGGAGGGCGACCATCGGCTGTTATGGTGGCCCACACCATCACCATGACCGGCGCTTGAGTTCTGGTGGCCAACCGAAGGTGCACATTTTCAGCTAACCTCTTTTGCAAGTAAACACGATCATTTTGTTGGTTTACAAACTGCTGGACAACGAATTTTTTCTCATCGGAGAAAACCAAATTCGGCAGTTCACCACTTTCGGCAAAGCGAAGCAACTCTTTAGCTTTTTTGGGTCTATTTTCTTTCTGTTGCGGTGTAAGTTCTTGCAATTTTTTGGAATTTCAATGGCTTTACCCCGAGCTCATTTTTCAATATTCTCTGAATGGAATATTGTGATATGTTCAGCTCACGAGCCATTTTTCGGCCACAGTGACGCGGATTTTGTTCAAGCCGCTTCTTTATTTTTCGAATCATTTCTGCTGATGTTGCTGTTTTCTTCTTTTCACTGCCTTGACGTCAGGCTGCGCTACCAGTATCACGGTAACGAGCTATGGAACGAGACATAAAAATGTATTCACTTTTAAATGCTGGAGGTCTCTAACGATAACCACTTGTGGTTTTCCAACCAAATATAAAGATATCACACTATCACGCTTGAAATTCATCACGAATAACTTTTTTTCCGGAAAATTCTCACCAAAATGCTTTTGTACGCTTGTAAACAATATAATGAGCTGTCACTGGAATAATTTTAACAGCTGTCGGACGAGTGGCAGACAGCAGTCTGAAATTGGTTGCAGTTTTTTTATCTCACCCTGTATAGGCATTTTAAAAGTTTATGTTTTACCACATTATTTGAAATTTCCGGATTAAAATTGTTTGGAATACGATGATCTAGGTATATGGTATTACAGATAACAATACGAAGATTAATTCAGTCAAACATTTTAACCCCCAAGCGCGTTTTTGAAAAATATGGCTAAAAATTGCCTCTAGCAGCAAGTAACGATACCTCACGAAATTATTTGGCATAAAAATTTACTATAGGTCCCAGATGATGTAAAAAACCTAAATCTCACGCAAACGTCAGAAATTTTTATATATTATAGTACTTCTGGAAATGTTTGGATAATGGTTCCCTGAAATCCCGGCAATTAAGGTGTATAATGTCTTCGGCAATATTACAGAAAACAATTCAAAATTATAAAAAAAAATTGTATTCTGGGGAGAATATCCCAGACAAGAAACAAGGGAACTGATGAGGATTGGTGGCTCTTTCCGAAACCTAGGTATTCCCTGCCTTACCCCCTGGTAAACATTACCATCGTTCTCCACTCATAAACAAACGTTGTTTTTATAAAAACAACAATAATGGGATTTTGCCTGACGATTTTGCAACAACAAAATTGTAAACCTTTAGCTTGTCACCAAAGGGGTCTTTTTGGTCTTTTATTCAAAAAATGGTTAAAAACTTCCCTTAAACTGGATCGTTGCAAGTTAAAATATTCCACAAAATTATTTGTCATGAAATTCCATTATAAGTCCTAGAAGACATAAATAGTCTAAATCATACCTAAACGCCTAAAAACACATTTTAGGGTTAAAAGCGGACCTTATGCGAATTTATGCAAAAATTACCAAAAAAAATTTTTTTCTAGAATGATGACGTCAGAGACAAAGATATTCTTCACCAAATTCTACTATAGGTTTCTAAAGAAAAGAAATCTTTATTTCAATTATGCTCCAAAAAAATATGTGCATCAATATTGGAAAAAAAAACTCAAATATATTTCTTAATTTTTTTATGAATTTTTCTTAGGATTTTTTAGATTTGATGCCTGAAAGTAACATAAAATTTCGATTTAGGCAGAAAATGTCAAAGAAGAATTGTTCCAAACAACATTTCACTAAAAGTCTCAGAATAAATTATAAGTCTATGTTTAATAGTTTTAAAGAAAATTACATTCGACACGTACCTATTATAAGAAAATATGAGTTTACATTTTTTTTTCTGTTAATTTAACACTTTTCCATTCAGAGTCAAAATTTCCCTTAATATTTAAATTTTTTCATAAAAGAACCAAAGGAAGAAATATTCAAAGCAACATTTCATTTAAGGAATATTTGTGAAATTAGAAAAAATAGCGACCTTCATAGATATTCATTGAGAATTTAAAAAAATGCGTAAATTCTATTTTGCATTGCTATTTTGATGCTAGACAACCCCTTCATACAAGTCTATTGTGGATCAGTTCTGTGTCATTCAAAATCTCCACTCTTTTTCCATTTAATATGACAAACATTCAGATTTTTCCATTCTCAAACATTTTCCCAAGAATGTTTTCATTTTTTTTAAATAATTTATTTACATTAATTTGCCAATGCATGAAAACACACACAAACTATCTATTCTATTTTTCGCTCTCGCAGCATAAACCGATTGAAGGCTATTTTCCGAGGAACAATAAAAATAAACAGTCAGACTACTGACAATTTGGAAGGAAGACAAGAACAACAAGAAGAACAAAGCCAACAACAATAAAACCGATATAGTTGCCAAGTTATTTATAAATTTTGTTAAGATTAAAATAGTAACTTAGCAGGTTGGCCTCGTATACGTCTTAAGTTGGCCCATGCAAGCGTCCCTCCCACCCACTGGCATTTATCTTGCGTGTGCTTTCCCCAAACAACTACAACATAGCCACATATCACGTTCTTGGCATTTTTTTTTTGTTTTTGCCTTTTGATAAAAAACAAAAACTACAAATAAGATTACCATATCACGAGATATTTTATAGTTGGTTGAATTTTCATCATCATCATCGTCGTGAATTCTGCCAGTCAGTCACATAGTCAATTGTATGCCGCTGCTATTTCTACTTTTTGTTGTTTTTGGTTTTTGTTTCTTTGCTGATATAATTAAAATATATAAAATATAAAAACAAAACCAACAACAACAATGTGAAATAAAAGCAATGACGACAAAACTTATGACAAATATCGTAGCTAGAAAATGACTCGGTTGGCATATAGTGTGTGAGTGTGTCCCACTGTGTGTAGGTATGTCCACATAAATGGAAAAATCCATAGAACATTGTAGTAATGAAAAAGGAAACTCATGTGGAAAATGTCATTTTCTGTATTGATTGTTTAAAGGGACGAAATAGGTACGAAAAGGAATTTAATCGCAAAGTAACCTAAATAGAGGGAGCAAATTTCCATCTCTTCCACATTTATGTACATTTTCGATTCGATTTTCGAAGATTCCTTGAAAGCCGTTCATTTTAGATATATAGTGTCTTCGGCAAAGTACCGACAAAAATACGAGGACTATATTAGCCAGAACTGTTAACACTCAAGCGATTCAAGAAAGGGGTCTTTTTGGTATTTTTTTCAAAAAATGTTTAATAACTCCCTTTAAAGTTGGTCGTAGCCTATCAAAATATTCCACAGATTTATTTGTCACAAGATTCCACTACAGCTTCTGGAAGACATCAATAACATAAAAATAAATAAACGCCAGAAATTCATAAAAAACTAAAATCACAATTTAGGGTTAAAAATGGACCTTATGTGTATTTACGCAAAAATCTCTTACAAAGCATCGTCTTAGAAGGATGACTTCAAAGACAAAAATATTCCTCATCAAATTTCACTATAAGTCACAAAAGAAAATAAATCTCAATATCCATATTCTTCATCCTCGTACATTGATCTGATGGTCCTTGAGAAAATATTCTTTAAAAATCGACTTTTATTAATCTGATGTTCCTTGAAAAAATATTCTGTAAAAATCCAATGCTAAGGCTTTGTTTGAAAAAATATTCATTAAAAATCCATGCCAAAGGCTTTGGATGGTGTTTGAAAAAATATTCTTTAAAAATCCACGCCTAAGGCTTTGGATGGTGTTTTTGAAAAATATTCTTTAAAAATCCACGCCTAAGGCTTTGGATGGTGTTTTTGAAAAATATTCTTTAAAAATCCACGCCTAAGGCTTTGGATGGTGTTTTTGAAAAATATTCTTTAAAAAATCCACGCCTAAGGCTTTGGATGGTGTTTTTGAAAAATATTCTTTAAAAAATCCACGCCTAAGGCTTTGGATGGTGTTTTTGAAAAATATTCTTTAAAAATCCACGCCTAAGGCTTTGGATGGTGTTTTGAAAATATTCTTTAAAAATCCACGCCTAAGGCTTTGGATGGTGTTTTTGAAAAATATTCTTTAAAAAATCCACGCCTAAGGCTTTGGATGGTGTTTTTGAAAAATATTCTTTAAAAATCCACGCCTAAGGCTTTGGATGGTGTTTTTGAAAAATATTCTTTAAAAATCCACGCCTAAGGCTTTGGATGGTGTTTTTGAAAAATATTCTTTAAAAATCCACGCCTAAGGCTTTGGATGGTGTTTTTGAAAAATATTCTTTAAAAATCCACGCCTAAGGCTTTGGATGGTGTTTTTGAAAAATATTCTTTAAAATCCACGCCTAAGGCTTTGGATGGTGTTTTTGAAAAATATTCTTTAAAAATCCACGCCTAAGGCTTTGGATGGTGTTTTTGAAAAATATTCTTTAAAAATCCACGCCTAAGGCTTTGGATGGTGTTTTTGAAAAATATTCTTTAAAAATCCACGCCTAAGGCTTTGGATGGTGTTTTTGAAAAATATTCTTTAAAAATCCACGCCTAAGGCTTTGGATGGTGTTTTTGAAAAATATTCTTTAAAAATCCACGCCTAAGGCTTTGGATGGTGTTTTTGAAAAATATTCTTTAAAAATCCACGCCTAAGGCTTTGGATGGTGTTTTTGAAAATATTCTTTTAAAAATCCACGCCTAAGGCTTTGGATGGTGTTTTTGAAAAATATTCTTTAAAAATCCACGCCTAAGGCTTTGGATGGTGTTTTTGAAAAATATTCTTTAAAAATCCACGCCTAAGGTGTTTGAAAAAAAATATTCTTTAAAAATCCACGCCTAAGGTGTTTGAAAAAAAATATTCTTTAAAAATCCACGCCTAAGGTGTTTGAAAAAAATATTCTTTAAAAATCCACGCCTAAGGTGTTTGAAAAAAAATTTTCTTTAAAAATCCACGCCTAAGGTGTTTGAAAAAAAATATTCTTTAAAATCCACGCCTAAGGTGTTTGAAAAAAATATTCTTTAAAATCCACGCCTAAGGTGTTTGAAAAAAAATATTCTTTAAAAATCCACGCCTAAGGTGTTTGAAAAAAAATATTCTTTAAAAATCCACGCCTAAGGTGTTTGAAAAAAAATATTCTTTAAAATCCACGCCTAAGGTGTTTGAAAAAAATATTCTTTAAAAATCCACGCCTAAGGTGTTTAAAAAAAAATATTCTTTAAAAATCCACGCCAAGGTGTTTGAAAAAAATATTCTTTAAAAATCCACGCCTAAGGTGTTTGAAAAAAATATTCTTTAAAAATCCACGCCTAAGGTGTTTGAAAAAAATATTCTTTAAAAATCCACGCCTAAGGTGTTTGAAAAAAATATTCTTTAAAAATCCACGCCTAAGGTGTTTGAAAAAAATATTCTTTAAAAATCCACGCCTAAGGTGTTTGAAAAAAATATTCTTTAAAAATCCACGCCTAAGGTGTTTGAAAAAAATATTCTTTAAAAATCCACGCCTAAGGTGTTTGAAAAAAATATTCTTTAAAAATCCACGCCTAAGGTGTTTGAAAAAAATATTCTTTAAAAATCCACGCCTAAGGTGTTTGAAAAAAATATTCTTTAAAAATCCACGCCTAAGGTGTTTGAAAAAAATATTCTTTAAAAATCCACGCCTAAGGTGTTTGAAAAAAATATTCTTTAAAAATCCACGCCTAAGGTGTTTGAAAAAAATATTCTTTAAAAATCCACGCCTAAGGTGTTTGAAAAAAATATTCTTTAAAAATCCACGCCTAAGGTGTTTGAAAAAAATATTCTTTAAAAATCCACGCCTAAGGTGTTTGAAAAAAATATTGTTTAAAAATCCACGCCTAAGGTGTTTGAAAAAAATATTCTTTAAAAATCCACGCCTAAGGTGTTTGAAAAAAATATTCTTTAAAAATCCACGCCTAAGGTGTTTGAAAAAAATATTCTTTAAAAATCCACGCCTAAGGTGTTTGAAAAAAATATTCTTTAAAAATCAACGCCTAAGGTGTTTGAAAAAAATATTCTTTAAAAATCCACGCCTAAGGTGTTTGAAAAAAATATTCTTTAAAAATCCACGCCTAAGGTGTTTGAAAAAAATATTCTTTAAAAATCCACGCCTAAGGTGTTTGAAAAAAAAATATTCTTTAAAAATCCACGCCTAAGGTGTTTGAAAAAAATATTCTTTAAAAATCCACGCCTAAGGTGTTTAAAAAAAAATATTCTTTAAAAATCCACGCCCAAGGTGTTTGAAAAAAATATTCTTTAAAAATCCACGCCTAAGGTGTTTGAAAAATATATTCTTTAAAAATCCACGCCTAAGGTGTTTGAAAAAAATATTCTTTAAAAATCCACGCCTAAGGTGTTTGAAAAAAATATTCTTTAAAAATCCACGCCTAAGGTGTTTGAAAAAAATATTCTTTAAAAAACCACGCCTATGGCATTGGATAGTGTTTGAAAAAATATTCTTTAAAAATCCACGCCTAAGGTGTTTGAAAAAAATATTCTTTAAAAAACCACGCCTATGGCATTGGATAGTGTTTGAAAAAATATTCTTTAAAAATCCGCGCCTAGGGCTTTGAATGGTGTTTGAAAAAAATATTCTTTAAAAAACCACGCCTATGGCATTGGATAGTGTTTGAAAAAATATTCTTTAAAAATCCACGCCTAAGGCTTTGGATGGTGTTTTTGAAAAATATTCTTTAAAAATCCACGCCTAAGGCTTTGGATGGTGTTTTTGAAAAATATTCTTTAAAAATCCACGCCTAAGGCTTTGGATGGTGTTTTTGAAAAATATTCTTTAAAAATCCACGCCTAAGGCTTTGGATGGTGTTTGAAGAAAATATTCTTTAAAAATCCACGCCTAAGGCTTTGGATGGTGTTTGAAGAAAATATTCTTTAAAAATCCACGCCTAAGGCTTTGGATGGTTTTTTTGAAAAAAATGAAAAATATTTGAAAAATATTCTTTAAAAATCCACGCCTTAGGCTTTGGATGGTGTTTGAAAAAATGTTCTTTAAAAATCCACGCCTAAGGCTTTGGATGGTGTTTGAAAAAAAAAAATATTCTTTAAAAATCCACGCCTTAGGCTTTGGATGGTGTTTGAAAAAATGTTCTTTAAAAATCCACGCCTAAGGCTTTGGATGGTGTTTGAAAAAAAAAAATATTCTTTAAAAATCCACGCCTAAGGTGTTTGAAAAAAATATTCTTTAAAAATCCACGCCTAAGGTGTTTGAAAAAAATATTCTTTAAAAAACCACGCCTATGGCATTGGATAGTGTTTGAAAAAATATTCTTTAAAAATCCACGCCTAAGGTGTTTGAAAAAAATATTCTTTAAAAAACCACGCCTATGGCATTGGATAGTGTTTGAAAAAATATTCTTTAAAAATCCGCGCCTAGGGCTTTGAATGGTGTTTGAAAAAAATATTCTTTAAAAAACCACGCCTATGGCATTGGATGGTGTTTGAAAAAATATTCTTTAAAAATCCACGCCTAAGGCTTTGGATGGTGTTTTTGAAAAATATTCTTTAAAAATCCACGCCTAAGGCTTTGGATGGTGTTTTTGAAAAATATTCTTTAAAAATCCACGCCTAAGGCTTTGGATGGTGTTTGAAGAAAATATTCTTTAAAAATCCACGCCTAAGGCTTTGGATGGTGTTTGAAGAAAATATTCTTTAAAAATCCACGCCTAAGGCTTTGGATGGTTTTTTTGAAAAAAATATTCTTTAAAAATCCACGCCTAAGGCTTTGGATGGTGTTTGAAAAAATATTCTTAAAAAATCCACACCTAAGGCTTTGGATGGTGTTTGAAAAAAAATATTCTTTAAAATCCACGCCTAAGGCAATGGATGGTGTTTGAAAAAAATATTCTTTAAAAATCCACGCCCAAGGCTTTGGATGGTGTTTGAAAAAAATATTCTTTAAAAATCCGCGCCTAAGGATGGAGGTTGTTTGAAAAAAATATTCTTTAAAAATCCACGCCTAAGGCTTTGGATGGTGTTTTAAAAAATAGTTTTCTACAAAAATCCATATCCGTCCATTATGTATATGTACAAGGACGAAAATCTCTCCATACCACTTCCCGACGGAAATGCATAATGTGTTCAAACTAAGGTTTTTTCCTATATTGTATTATTGAGGTATTCAAATCCTTTGAATTATGCAAATGCCTATACAATTTCCCTTTATTTGTCGGAAAAAAATGAGATTTCTTTCGTGGATCTCAATATCAAACTCTTGACTTAACTGACCTAATCCAGTTATAATTTTAATCAGATCAAAAATTTAAGTACATACATATTATGGAATATGAAATAAATATTTCCAGATGTTGGCAAAAAAATCAATATCACCTATCTCTCCATCTCGCTCGCAATTATGGCTGAGTGTTAAAAAACTACAACTACAAACATAATTACTTTGCTTTGCTCGGAAACACCAAAAAACAAACCTACTCAACTCAGCTGCAAAATCCAATGACAATTGGGTAGCAACAATTGGACTTAACTACCTAGATTCATTAACAAAAAAAAATTAACGAAACTAAAAAAACGCGTAGACTCAAATCTATAACGAACTGAAAATTGTAGTGAGCAACAGTTAACAAAACACAATTTAAAAAAATCTCTCTCAAATACCAAATAAAAAAATAAAACTGAAACAGGTAAGGGGAAAAAACTTGCCCGCACGGCTATGGCAACAAAACTTACACAGCGACGAAACCTTCTAAAACAAACTATAAAGGAAACGGACGTGTGTGAGTTGTAAGGCGAACACCAAAAAAAACATCTCTCTAAAAAATACGAAAAAAATTAAACAAGGCATAATTAATGGGTGACGTGCGACTAAAATTCCAACAACAAGAACAACACCATCACAACAATAACAGCAATGAAAACATTAAAAAAAGAAAACGCATAATAACTCACAAATACCAGTCAAATAATACAGACATAAATTAGTGTGGTGCTCTCTAACTCTCTCTCTGTCTTTTCGGCTCTCAAACCTAACGGCTCTCATTTTTCACACAGAGAAACAGAAATGAGAGAGTAACATATAATTGCAGCAATGGGTGTTTGGCACCACACCACTTGTGTACTCTTACACATTGACCCACACTCGTTGTCGCACTCGTACTCACACACACACATACACCCATGCATTTAGCTAAAATAAAATCCGTCAGATACACCAGCTAGTCGTACGACTTACGTACAATTTATGACTGTATTTCAAGATTTTAAGATACTTTTTCGTTGATGTTGTTGTTGTTGTTCTTTTTTCTTTTGGTCATTGTATTTGTAGGTAAAAACTCGTTACAGATAATAGACAGCTAACTAGACAGCGTTCACATGTTAAAGATAATTTTTGTTGCTGTTTTTGTCGTTTTGTTTTATTGAAAATTTGTGTTTTTTTCGTTTTCAATTTGTTTTCGGTAAGGTTAGGGACAGATAGAGTGACACAGAGCGAGAGATACAAAACGGCGATGATGTTGAAGTTTGTTGAACACAAAACTACAGATTTATGAGCTGTGGAGTTGGGTGGAATAAAGACTTTAAAGAAATACGCACAAATATTGGCTAAGGGGCGCTGGAAATATGTAATTTTTACTTCACACCTTAAAATGTCGGAGAATAATGATAATCGCCATTGAAATTAAGTTAGATTAGTTTTGGTAGTACATAAGGAACATATTTTAAATAAAAACTAGAATTGAATCTACACCCAAACGAAGTGGTTGTTTTTGTCTTCTCCCTCGAGCCGGATAGAGAATCGAATCCACATCCTTTTCAACACTACATTTGGTCCTTCGACCCGGATAGAGAATCGAAATTACATCCAAAGAATTAGGTTGTTCTTTCCTTCTCACTAAAACATTTGGTCTTACGATCCGGGGAGAGAATGGCATCAACAATCGAAGCATAAGGTTGCTTTCTTTATCGTCTTCCTACATTTGGTCCTTCGAGCCGGATAGAGAATCGAAATTACATCCAAAGAATTAGGATGTTCTTTCCTTCTCACTAAAACATTTGGTCTTACGATCCGGAGAGAGAATGGAATCAACAATCGAAGCATAAGATTGCTTTCTATATCGCCTTCGTACATTTGGTCCTTAGGTTATTCTTTCCTTCTCACTAAAACATTTGGTCTTACGATCCGGATAGAGAAACAAATCAACAATCGAAGCATAAGGTTGATTTCTTTATTTCCTGCGTACATTTGGTCCTTCGAGTCGAATAGAAGAGAATCGAAACTACACCCAAAGAATGATGTTGTGTTCCTTCCTCTCGTCTTCACACCCGTGACATTACGAAATCAACTCTGCTCTGCAAAAATCGGTAGCAGCAAAACCCCAAAAAGGAACTGCTCAAAAACAAATAATCATTCACATACAAAGGGGGACTAAGGCATAGGGCTTAAAAACTGAGGGCGGATAATTTCGACTGGCAATCAGACAAAGGATCTTTACACTACGCTCGTAAAATGCTTAAAAAGCATTCGATTCTCTTCAAATTTCACACATCGCAATATTTTCATCAACAAAAGAAGGCCTATCCGTTCTGAATAGAAGGTCGCATCTTTTTATACACTGCACCATAATATGGTGGGTCATTTGTCATTCCGTTTGTAATACCTCAAAATGTAAATTTCAGACCCCACAATGTACAGGGTGAGATGAAAAAACTGCATCTAAACTTCAAACTGCTGTCATTTCTAAGCCACTGGTCCGACAGCTCTTAATATTATTCCAGTGACAGCTCATTATATAGTTTACAAGCGTAGCATTTTGGTGAGAATTTTGCAGAAAATAGATATTCTTGATGGAATTCAAGCGTGATAGTGTGATTTCTTTATGTTTGGCTGGAAACAAGTGGCTATAGTTAGAGCACCATCTCGTACCATCGCTTGTTACCGTGATACTGATAGGGTAGCCCGAAGTCAAGGAAATGGACTGAAGAAAACAGCAACATCACCAGAAATGGTTCGAAAAGTAAAGAAGCGACTTGATCGAAACCCGCGACGCTGTGGCCAAAAAATGGCTCGTGAGTTTATCATATCCCAATATTCCATTCGGCAAAATATAGAAAAATGAGCTCAGGGTAAAGCCATTGAAATTCCAAAAAGAGCAAGAACTTACAACGCAACAGAAAGAAAATAGACTCAAAACAGATAAAGAAGTGCTTCGCTTGGCCGAAAGTGTTGAACTGCCAAATTTGGTTCTCTCCGATGAGAAAACATTCCAGCAGTTGTCTAGCAGTTTGTAAACAAACAAAATGATCGTGTTTACTGGCCAAAAACAGGTCAGCTTAAAATGTGCACCTTCGGTTGGCCATCAGAAGTTAATCGCCGGCCATGGTGATGGTGTGGGCCGCCATAACAGCCGATAATTGACCGTGACATCAGAATAAATGCCTAATATTATCGCGAAAATATTCTGGAGGGTGTATTAAAGCCTTGGACACGCAAACATTTTAGCCGCAGACCTTGGACATTCCAACAGGACCCAGCACCATCGCACTCAGCACGCGCCACCCAAGAATGGTTAAAAAATTAGGTTCCTCGTTTCATTTCCAGCGCACAGTGGCCACCAAAATCTCCGGATACCAATCCATTGGACTATTGTGTCTGGAGTATTTTGGAAAGCAAGGTTGGCACTAAAAAATACCAAAGTGTCGATCACCTCAAACAAGCGCTTCGCAATATTCGGGCATCGTGTGACGGTTTCATTGGCCTTTTGAAGACCATAATTTGTGCCAAAGGTTACAATTTCGAAAAAATCTAAACTTATTCTAAAATTTGATGCAATTTCCGACATTTTTTGCTCTCATTAATAAAATTAAAAAAAAAAAAAAAAAAAAATTAAAATTATGGCGGTTGACTTTGTTGGAGTTTTTTTTCATCTCACACTGTAGGTCTAAGTTTTGATATGGTCTCCATATAACTGTACCTCCAGATATTTGGCATTGTAATTATATGTGTCAAACTTTTCACAGCAATTGTTTCAAATTTGGAATTTGAACCCCATGCTCATACAGGTATAAGTCTTCGTAAAGCCCCCATATAATGATATTTCCTTATTTTCGGTATTTTGACGATTTTAGCGACTTTATTCGGAGAAATTGTTTTAAATTTCATACTTGAATGAGCATACATGCTAATGAGCACTAATGCCTCCACTAAATGCCTCTTTGTATAACCTCCAAATAACGGTACCTCCATATAGTCTCCGAAAAATGTTCTCATTTTGGTCGATCCTGGTCTAGGAACATTATATCGGGCAATAAAATATATAATAAGTCATTTTTAGCACGTTTCACACCAAGACCTGCAGGATACATAACATGTTATTGAACCTGTCTATCTGTCTGGCTATCTTTCTCTTGGCAAATATTTTTCTTGTTATTTTACGAATTCTATTCAAATTATTAGCCGATATTCTGGGAGCTTAGAAATTAATAACAAATTATGAAATCATTTCAACAGACGATGGGGGGAGGGGGGATGATGATGTTCGGGAATGCCATTGCTCCTGTGTCAGTCACGTCTCAGGCTTCATCATGTCATGTTACGTTTTGCTTATTGCTATGCAGACATAAAACAAGAAATTACATTTACTTTGGAGATACCGTGTCATGGCAATTCAAGGGAAAAAAGTGAAAGATGTACACAGTGGAACCTGGCCGTAATGGATGTGGGTCATTAATTTATCTGATGGTTTTCAATAGATTTGAGGTCTCACTGTTTGTGTGGGATGTGTAGCGCTGGGTGTCCTTTGTGATGTTGTTGTATGTAACAACACAACTACTACTACCACTTGTAAATTAATCTGCTCCTCAACAGTTTTTGTTGTTGTTCTTGTCATCTATCTGCATCAGCAGTATTTGTTGACAGTTAGTTCGTCTCTCTCTCTTTTGAGAAATGTAAAAATGTGGTGTTGTTTGTTTCACTTTATTTGTCTGTTTGTTTTTGTTATTTAACTTTAAGAATTGTAACTCTCTTCTTTTTTTCTGATTTCTTGTGGAATATTTTCGTCTGATTCCAAGGGAAAACACTGGATTGAAATCCATATCTTCACAAATAAATGGTAATGGTATATTTGCTCAATGCCAGCGATGATGATAATGCTGGCACCCAAATGACGAAAACAAAAACAAATTGGAAATATCCAAAAAAGAATGGAGAAATAACAACAACAGAAAAAAGTGTGGGACGTGACAGATGTTGCCCTGAAACAACAAGGATGGATGACTGGCTGGATGGATGGTTGGTTGGATGGTTGGTAGGTTGGACTGAATGAATGATGAATTACACATCAACAATGACAGTCATACAGCTAGCCAGCCATCCAGTGAACCATTCGGCAACCCATCCAGCCAAGTGACAGCACACTCTGTACGCTTTTATCACTTGCTCACTACAATGTTGTCTAAGGTTGTCTAGAAGGAATACGGGGAAAACAGACAAAAGGAAAAAAAACGAAAACGATAACAGCGACAAAAATCAAGTGCAAACACACACTCATATATCTCAGTAAACAAAATGAATGAATGTTATTAAGATTTATTTGTAACTAACAAATATATTAGACACCGGACAGTGGAACCCGATTCAAGAGAGATTTATGGGATTTTTTAAAAAAAGATGAAACTGGTAAAAATCGGTGATTGCTACATGAGATATTTCAAAAAGCTAGGTTTCATTTCGATATTTTTGGTACAGCGGTAATAAGGAGGAAAAAAATCCTACTATTCCTGCTCTTCTCAAAAACTACTATTCTCAAACCCCCAAAACATGAAAGTTCTGTTATATGGATGCTATACTTATATTAAATACTTTTCAGAGAAGTTTAGCTGCCCATTGAAACCTCGAAGTGTCAAATTAAATCTGATTCAAATTTCTGGAAATCAGGAGGTACCGCTATGTGGAGGGTTTTATCTAAACGCGGATCGAAATAACCCATTTCATTATTGAATATCGTAGGAGTACTACCTAAATCCAGCAAACTATTTTTAGTATGGGGTGTGGTCAACTATGCAGCTTTAGTGTGGTCAGCGAATATAAGTGTAACACAAAGAAAAAAACATTCAGACCTGTCAGAATTCCGCCCGAGAGAACTGGTTGGCTCCGTATAACTCCAGTGAACCATTTACCCAAGGAGACGAAGGTTCTTCCCTTATTTCAGCATCATATTATATGTCATAATATGCTTTTACGCCGTACCTGCAGGGGTGTTACCGCGTGGGTCATCCTAATCTTTATATGGTGGGCATAACCCTCCCACACCAAGATGTGTAAGGATGGACCTTCATAATCTAGATGTCGATGGTATTTTACATGATTTTCGCCTTGATGGCTTTAACCAAGATGCACCATTGAGCAGAGCCACCTCTGCTACGGTATTACGATACGTCGTCCAAGAGAGAAGGTTCAAGGAGACGAAGGTTCTCCTCCTATGTCAGCATCATATTATATGACATAATTTGGTTTTATGCCGTACCTGCATGGGTGTTACCGCATGGGTCATCCTAATCTTTATATGTGGACATAACTCTCCCACCAAGATGTGTAAGGATGGACCTTCATAATCTAGATGTCGATGGAATTTTACACGATTTTCGCCTTGATGGCTTTAACCAAGATGCACCATTGATCAGAGGTGGCGTTACGATGCGTCAGCCAGGAGAGAAGATTCAAGGAGACGATGGTTCTTCTCCTATGTCACCATCATATTATATGACATAATATGCTTTTATGATGTACCTGCATGGGTGTTACTGCGTGAGTCATCCTAACCATTATATGGTGGACATAACTCTCCAATCCAGACGTCTAATAATGGACCTTCATAATCTAGACGTCGATGGTATTTTACATGATTTTCGCCTTGATGGCTTAAACAAAGATGCACCATTGAGCACCTCTGCTACGATGTTACGATCGAGCTGAAGCTCTACCTGCGATTTGGGTATAAGCCACAAGCACCGAGTTGCACCCGTTCTAGTCAGGCTAGAACAACAGATCTAGGAGCTCCTGACACCCGGTCCCTGGACAAATTTCGAAGTCGAAACTACCACCAGTTTTTGCTCCATATATCACGGGACTAGTCACCCAAAGTGAGAGATTGTTTAGGGCACGGGAATAGGATGAGAGCAACACAGGTGCTGATGCAGCTGTCTAATCACCATGTTTTTACGGACGTAGCTGTCTCACTGCGAGGAACGAGACCTATTCACCTCTTCCGCTCGGACGCTGGCGAAGGGCAATCGATTAGGTTTGAAAGTGCCCCCGATAAGATCCGTCGTGATCTAGGGAAGATCGGCCAACGATACAAGAGAGAGCCTCATGTTTAGGAAGCCTATCAGGTAGGTCTGAACAGCATTCTTACTGATGTAGTCGCCGATGTAAGTAACCATTAGAGTTTGAATGCCATTTTCGGAGTCTTGGTACTCCCCACCCCCTCCCGTTCCATTGCAGCTGTAGAACATCGGCTGTCTAGGTAATTAAGGGTAGTTTTGGCTAAACTAAGTTCAGGATGGTGTATCCGTCTCAATTCGTATGGGGCGCGAACTGATGAAGATGTACGGAATGTCTGTCCAGCCTGTGATACAGGCCCGCACAATATGTTGTATCTTTTCCTGCCAAACCTATTCAACGCACTCCAGAGGATTTTGGCTACAGCCCATAAGAGAAGTTGACTTCCTTATCCTGGACCTTGAGATTACACTGCTACAACAACATACCCTCTTCGTTACTAGTAAGCTTACAAATAATGAGTTATTGCTATAAAGGGAATATAATCAACTTTTATTATGCCAAGTAATGACTAACAGCTCGAGATCTCTGGTTCGAGTCCCTAAGCCCGAACACAGACAAAAAATTGGAAAATACCCAGCGAAAGATTGGTAGCAGCATGTGCAACTTTAAACATTACAGGTAATGACCGCCATGTACGATCTACATTACCCGCATTTTATTAAAAATGACAACTCCAGACCCCCTGCACGACCAGTAAGCTTACAAATAATGAGTTATTGATATACATCTTGCAAGCCAAAATAAAATACTTTTATCATACCAAGTAATGGGTAAGTAATGAGTTCCTAACTTACATTTATCATAGCAAGTTATGGATAATGGCGGCGCAGAGAGAGGGGGCACGTTCGAATTCAATGCCGAAGGACGCTCTCTAAAATATGTGAAGAATTTGCCAACGCACACACACTTGGCTGAGAACATGATTTGGTCGACTATCAAAAATCGCCAATTCAACCTCAACGTCAGGCAAATAAAAAATGGAGTGTGGTGAAATTATTGCTTTTTTGAACTTGTTTATTGGCTCTTGGTGGCAGTTTGGTACTGACACGACCATATTAAAATAGGGGATTAGCATGCAATTTCGAAAGTAGTTACTGGTGTCAAAATGTACTTAATAAACCCGAGAATATCGCTGCCGTACGAGCCAGTGTTGAGAGGTCCCCAAGAACATCCCAAAAACGCCGTTCTCAGCAGTTGGGCATGGCTCGGTCCACTTTACAACGGATTATTCGCATTGATTTGCATTTGTTCCCTGCGGACAAGCCTTGTCGATTGGAATGGGCCCAAAGAGTCATCGAAATGGCCGGAAAAAAACATGGGTCCGTCGAATATGGACAACCCTGTATGAGCGCATGGTAGGCACGACTACCAACCAGAACATCGCCAGGGCAATCTCACGTTCATGGAAAAAAAGAAAACACCAAAACGAATAATAAACTGTGCGAAATTGAAATCTCATTCCAAAAATAGAACGGAAGGGGTTTTAAACCTATTTATTGGCTATTATTAAGTTGTTACTAGTGATAAAATGTTTAAAATTAACTCATTTTTTGGTAATGAGATTGGTAACTATGCCAAAACTACATTTATCCTTTAAATTTTAACCCCTACCTTACTTTTTTTTCCTTTAGCTCGGTTCCACTGTCTCTTTGGACTCCTTTTTGTCGTTTTTTTTTTTTTTTTTTTTTTTTTTGTAATTTATTATATAATAAAATTTCATTAACGTCATCAACAGCATTCCTAGCTGGGCACCCAAAATTGTACAAAAAACAAAAAGAAAAACTAGTCTCGGAGAATGAGTCTCCCTTCATCAACCTTCGAATCCTTCATCAAATTTAATTGTAATTGTCATACAATTACAAGTATTATTTCGTGTCGACAGCCAACGTAGGTGTAATTAAAATTATTTCCATTCATTGCTAAGGGCAACAACAACAGTAACGACAACAACAACAACAAATTGATTAATTTGGGACCATCAACCTAGTTCAAGTAGACGGTGTAGACATTTTGGAAAAACTGTCTGGAAAACATGGACCAAAATGAAAAAGTAAAAGCCTATACTTAAAGCCCAGAAAACTATTTAAATCGAAGATTATTAGAAAACTGGATCTATAAACAAAAATTATTTTCTATCCAGTACACCGTAGTAGCCAGAAATGCTTTTTCAACCCATTTCGAAGGGACTCAAATTATAACTTTAATTTCAAAAAAAAAAAAAAAATTCTCTAAAAATATCAAAAGATTTACCATTTCCCTTACCTTGAACCCTCCTAGCTACCACGGCGATTTAATGTGAATCAAGAGTAGAGAACTATACATGCACCTAAACCCGAAATGCTAATTTGCTTGTCAAATTTAAGTATACCTTTCATAAATGGGGAGTAAATATTTATTTGTCCATTTGCAGAACATTAAAAATTGGTGATCAGCTTAGAACTCAAATCGATTTGAAAATCCCAATCTGTCAGTCGGACGGAATCGTCAAAATCAACGAAGACGCCTTTGTTTTTGCCTAAAATTTCAATATTTGACAAATAAAGGTATGAATTTTTTTCAATTACCATTTCCAAAAAACCATCAGGATGTGTGCATCGTTTGAAATAGCCCCAATATAACAATCTCTTCCGGTTTAACAAATTTTGAAGTTTCCGAATGTATTTTTAAACCGAACTAGCTGTAATTTTACTTTTGAGGTTCACAGAGCATAAAATCCGTTCCTATAGAAAGTGTCATCATCGGATAAATGTTTAATAAAATCCCAAATTCGAAATATGGGTTATATAGATGATAATTTCTAATGAAGTTTTCAGTGGCCTATCTGAAAAGTCATCAAGCCTCCAGGTGAAATTCCTGAAATAGACTTATCAAAAAATGCAGACCCACAGAAAAAAAAAAAACGAAAACAGTAACCGCAGAGTGCATCTCAATCTCTTATAAATGTGAAATAAGAGTCCGATTGTCTTTAAATTTCATACATATTAATATTTCAACAAATTCTAGAAGAATAGGATAGATCAGACCACATTTTCTGGTACCTCCCCCACAACGAGTCAAAATGTTGAATAACCAAAACGCTCATAAAATGCGAAATACACATTTGATTCTCTTCAAACATGGCGCATCTAAATATTTATACCAACAGCTGATCTGGTGTGAATATCGGTTATTGCAGTCAACTGCGGCTAATACCTCCCCCATAATAGGCTCAAAAATTTGATAAAATTTTTTCGCATAAAATTCAAAATATATGCCAGCTTCGCTCTTTCTCGTACGTCTTGCCAACAAAAGGTCAATTTCACAATTTTCACAAAAAAAAACCCACACACATCTCACATAAAGTAAATGAAGTAGAAGTCCAAAGCTGGCACGTCGCAATATTTATATCAGACTTACTTCAGCTGCGACATGAAATATATTTGCCTATTACTTGGGTATAATCCATAAAATGTCCAACATTTTGCATAATCATAAAGCAAGGCAAAATGTGTTTAAATAAACGGACATTGGATAAGGGTATACATCTGTCGGCAAAACCGACGAATACAATTTAACTTGTTCTCGTTTTTATACCCTTCACCAAAGTTTGGAGGCTCTATATGTTTGTCATTCCGTTTGTAACACCTCGGAATATACATTTTAGACCTCACAAAGTATATAAATTTTTGATCAGCATGAAATTCTATGTCGATTTAACCATTCCATCTGTCCATTTGTCCGTCTGTGAGAATCACTTTAGCTTCCGAACGAATTGAAGTAGATTGATAAAATTTTACTCAAATGTATATTATGTCTGCAGGACTTTTGGTATTGAAAATGGTATTTTAATACATTATTAACCGGAATTGTTTCAAATTTGGTATTCGAAGTTCGTAATGGGTACTACAGTCTATCACAGAAAATTGTCTGTACATGTCCACGTCTTCATATAACGGCAACTGACTATATACGGTATTTTAAGATTTTAACAGAATTTATAACGAATTCTATTTCTTTATTTACTAATTTTTTGAAGATTTCAAAATTCTTTCCAAACGGTGTATTCAAAGTTCGGCCCGGCGGAACTTGCTGCACTTTCACTTGTTTTTTTTTTTTCAAGTTATTTAGTCGAAGATCTGTTAATTGAAAATCTTAATGTAAATCTTAATGTTTTGAATTATGAAAAATATAGAGCCAGGTTTAGAAAACCTTTATTTCACCGCCTAATTATTTGAATTCTAAGGGTCACTTTAATAGAGGGTTTTGGGGGTTCGTAAAGGCAATAAAAACCCAAAAATATTCAAAATTTGTAAAAGGTTTGTACATATAGTTCATATAACGACAATACCAGAATTTTAATACTTAAAAGCACTATATATATATCTCCATTTCAGTTTCAGAACTTTAGAAGCCCGTGGGCCAAGCTTGTTTGACCGATTCCACACAAAGAGAAAGCCTACATTTCTCACAATTTTTAGATTTTTTCCCAGAGGTAGGAATTTTTACCCTGGTTCCGGGAAAGCATTTTTTTCCTGGGGCGGACCAGGATTCCGGATCCAAGACTCGGTATAGGACTTATTAAACCTATATAAACAATGGGTATCATTTGAAAGCAGATGAAGATACCTATCCAACAAGTGGTCACATTATTGGTAAAAAAAAGGGTTCCAGTGTTATATCAAAAATATCGATTTTTGGACCCGATTTTTTTTTAAAAATCCCCCAAAAGACAAAAAAGGTTCCATTTTGGGAGTCCGTAATATGTTATAATTCGCATATATTTTGTGGACTTCCCAAATGGGACTTTTTCGGACTTTTGAGAGAATTTTTAAAAAATCCGGTTCCAAAAAAATTTATAATTTTGATACAACTCTGAACCCTTTTTGAATAATCCCATCATGTGACCACTTGTTGGATAGGTATTTTCACGAGCTTTCATATGATACTGTTGACACTATAAACATTTCAAAATGCTACGATATGTGTTATTATATTTCTTGGATCCAGAGATATGGGTCTTTGAACCCCGAACGAAAAAATTTCAAAAAAAAAATCCAAGAGTTTTTACTAAGCTAAGGTTAAGGTAAATTTTTTTAAGTATAATATTTTTTTTATAAAAATAATTCAGATTCAAAGACGGACACTCTAAATCTGCCGAGACTGCATTAAAACAAGCCATATTTATATATTTTTTAAATATTTACCTTTTAAGATAGTTGTTGTTGTTTCAATATCCTCTATGTTTCTTAGGTTATGACCAAATTCGCCATAGTTGTTGTTTTGGAGAAAAAAATTGTATTAATCCCAAAATTTTGGCAAAACTATTCGCTTTGCAATGATGATGGTTGCGAGTTGGTTGTCCAGCGGCTTGTTGAAGATGTAAAATTAATTTTGCAACAAGTAGCACTAATTTTGTAACTTTCTTATGTTTTGAAATTGTTGTGCAAAATAAATACGTATTATGTTGATAATAAATATTTGTTGTTGTTGCAATATTTTTTTTTGTGTGCAATAATAATTCTTAATATTTTGTTGATGTTATGAAACCGTCTTAGAAAATTTTTTGTAATATTTAATTTTTTTTATAAGTAAACACTTTTATTTGTTAACAATGAATTTTTTTACACTTTATATGTAACTTGTATTGATTTTTTTAAATATTTTTTTAATATTATTATTTGTTGTAAGAATATTTTAATATTTGTAAATATGATTTTTTTATTTATTTTTTGTTGTTGGTTTGGTAATTGTATTTGTATTTTGTTTTAAGTATTTGCAGATATTGCAGACATTTTGTAATTTTTAATAATTTTTTTTTAAATAACATTTATTTATTTTGTTATTTTTCAACACATTTTCATTTTGGCCCAAAGAAATAAAGTAAATCTTTTGTGTTTTTTTTTTCTTCTTTTTTTTCCTATATAGAATTCAACGAGTCAGCTAAAAACTGCGTTGAAAATAATAAGAAATGAAATGAATTTCATTAGTATGCGTTTTTTTTAAAGGAGAATTTATTTTTTAGTTCGAAAAAATAAAAAATACGCCACAAATTTAAAAAAATAATTGAAGAAAAAAATATAAAACAAAAACACAACAAAAACAAATCATTAAAATTAATCCAAAAAATAAAGAGAGAAATCAAAGTTTTTCATGATGTAAGTGAGAAAATAAAAAGCAGAACCCGCAGAGAGAGGAAAAGAGAAGAGAGCTATGCAACTGTAAAAGGGACTCCAACTGGATTGTTTATCGATTTTTTTTAATTTTAAAAAGAACCCGTTTTTTAGGCTATTCATTAATTTTTCTATTTTTTCCGATTTTATTTTTTTTAATTAAAAAACTAAAAAAAATGTTTTGCCATCTCCATTTTTCTTTCCAAATAATCACAGCCACAATTAACCCGATTCTCCATGCGAGAGAGTGGGAGGAGGTTGTTACTCTTGTTCACAGTTACTCTCTCTCAATCACATACACTCACGCACTCTTGAGTTGTTGTTCTTGTTTTGTTTCTCATTTGCTTTTATTTTTCTGTTACCGCTTATTCTGATGTGAAAACGTCACACTCAATACCAGCAGGAACAACAACAAGAACAACAAGAAAAAAACCGACTAGCCAACGAACAGATAACCTTTGAAGACTTAAAGGCGTAACGAAACGTTGTGGGAAATGAAACACTTTGAAATTCCGTAAGAAGCAAATGTACGTACGCACGAATATCACACACACACATATGCACTCACTCGGCAATACACTTGCACTCACACTACCACGCACCTAGCACACACTCACACACACACTTGCTCACTCATCATAAAATGACGGAGACGGAGATTGCGACTACGACAACGAGACGACGACGAGAATACCACGACGACAACGAAAAAAAAAAACGATAACCAAAAAAAATAGGAAAAAATTAATTAAAAAAAAAAAAATTAACAAAAAAAAGTTAAATTTATTTTCTTTTTGCGTTTCATAATCTTCTTCTACTTCTCACACTCTTGTTTTCCAAATGCCTTTTGCATTGCACTTCAAACTCAACAAAAAAATTTTTCTTCACTTTTTTCCTTTCCGTTTTCACTTCTTCTTCTTCTTTCCATCTATCTTCCATTCATTTCGAACGACGGCATTTTGCAGTGAAGAAGACAACAAAAACAACAAACTCAATTATGATTATTCTTGTAAAATTATCAATCAAACACTTTTCTGCTTCTTCTTTATCAACTTTGAATTTTCCTGCAATTTTCCACACACACACATTTCAAAATATTTTAGATTTATTTTTTAATTTTTCTTCATCTCATCATTTTATATATATAAATATTTTTTATCTATATATTCCTTATTTTCTTCTTTGTTGTATGTGTGGCAAGAGAAAGAGAGCGAATATTTATTTTTTTGTTGTTGTTATTTATTTTTTTTTTTAATTTTGTTGAAACAAATTTATTTATTTTTTTGCTTTGTGTTGTTGTTGTGGTTGTAGTAATATAAGATAATTATTATTATTATTGTGATTATTATAAAAGTCGCGAAGGCGCGACACTTTAACTGCCTCCCATCCGTACCAAACGAAATACAAACTCGAACTAAATACTCATTAGGCCAAGTAAGAATCTCAATTGGCGAGAAACAACTCCTTCGAAATGTATCCAACAGATACAATGCACATAGCAACAAACACACATTGTAATAATTCATACAAGGAGAGTGATAGGCAGAGAGAGAGAGAGAGAGAGAGAGCGCTAAAGAGAAACACATACTGTTACTCAGTAACTTACTGAGATAATGCATTCGGAGAGTGGACACGAAGCATGAGTCTCTTGCTAAGAGTCCAAACGGGCATTCAACAGAAAATTGTGGGGACAATGTTTAGTCTCTCCATATAATATTAACCCTCTCGACGGCAGTGGTACTTTGAAGTTCCTGGATTATAAAATATCCCATGTATCATAAAATGATAATGTTAAATGGTCTATCCGTTCAGTCCAATTGAAATGCATCAATTGAAGCGGGCTCGTCTATATAGAAATGATTTTTAATATAGTCCCACAAAAAATTGTCGCATGATCGGCCAACTGATCGGACCGGAACCTGAAATATGTATGTTTATATGGAAAGTAAACTCTTGCATTTTGGGCAAAAAAAATTGGATATTATCTCACAGTAACGCTCATCATTCAAAGTTACGTTGATGGGAATCAATTTGGAAGGAGTACTCATTCCGCCCATTAAACGCACCAAACTGTAACTCTTTCTGGTAGCTGCGGTGGCGTTTGCAGTGCTTCTTGCTGCCCTCATACAAATCAAAATCCAGCTACGTCGCTTCGTATGTTCCTGCACACAAATAACACATTTAAAGACCCCTGTAGGTTGACTCGGGGATGTTTCTGCATCCTCTTGGGATGAATATCAGAATATGAAAAATCCTTATCGCGAATAATATCAAACAACTTTAAAAATTGATCGTGTTTTTCCAATTTCCTTGCCAATTTGGAGTTAAAGCCTTCGAGCACACTAGCAGTCCTCCCATGCTCAAGACTGACAGAAAATCCACAAGGTGTAACCTAAATACAACGTGAGATGAAAAATCTGCAACCAACTTCAGACTGCTGTCATTTCTAAGCCACTCGTCCCACAGCTATTAAAATTATTCCAGTGACAACTCATTATATTGTTTACAAGCGTACAAAAGTACTTTGGCGAGTATTTTCCAGAAAAGAAGTTATTCGTGATGGAATTCAAGCGTGATACAGTGATTTCTTTATATTTGGCTGGAAAACCACAAGTGTCTATCGTTAGAGCACTCCAGCATTTAAATGTAGGAAGTAGACGGAAAAAAAGTAAAGAAGCGACTTGATCGAAACCCGCGTCGCAGTGGCCGAAAAATGACTCGTGAGCTCAACATATCACAATATTCCATTCGGCAAATATTCACAAATGAGCTCGGGGTAAAGCCATTGAAATTTCAAAAAGTGCAAGAACTTACACCGCAATTGAAAGAAAATAGACTCAAAAGAGCTAAAGAGTTGCTTCGCTTGACCGAAAGTGGTGAACTGCCGAATTTGGTTTTCTCCGGTGAGAAAACATTGTCCAGCAGTTTGTAAACAAACAAAATGAACGTGTTTACTTGCCAAAGAAGTCAGCTGAAAATGTGCACATTCGGTTGGCCACCAGAACTCGCTCTCTGCTAGTATTAATCGACCGTGGCATCAGAATAAATGCCGAATATTATCGCGAAAATATTCTGGAGGGTGTATTAAAGCCTTGGGTACGCAAACATTTTGGTCGCAGACCTTGGACTTAGCACCATCGTGGGACGGTTTCATTGGCTGTTCAAAGGCTATAATTCATGCCAAAGGTGACCAATTCGAACAAATCTAAACTTATTCTAAAATTTTATGCTATTTCCGAATTTTTTGCTTTCATTCAATAAATTAAAAAAAAAAAAAATGTAAAAAATTGTAGCGTTTGACTTTGCTGCAGTTTTTTAGTCACATTTTATACCCTCCACCATATATAGTATGGAGGGTATATTAAGTTCGTCATTCCGTTTGTAACTCATTGAAATAATCATTTTAGACCCAACAAACTAAGACGATTTATGTGTCCTTCGTCCCTCTGTTGTAATCACGCTACAGTCTAAACGAATTAAGATAAGAAGCTAAAATTTTGCACAGATCTCTCTTTGGTCTGCAGACAGGTCAAGTTCGAAGATGGGCTATATCGGTCCACGATATCGTATAGCCTCGGTATATACTCGGTATTTTGATGATTTTACCCACATTTTTCAACGGAATTGTCCGAAGTTCTACACAAGGAGTTCTTTGTGAGTAATTACTCCCAGAAAGAGAATTGTCTATATAGGACCACGATATCGAATATCCCCCATATAACAGTACCCCCCCCCGATATTTTTTGTTTTTGAAAATTTTCTAAATCGTTCCAAGTGGTGGAGGGTATTCAAAGTTCGGCCCGGCCTTCGGAACTTACTGCTATTTTACTTGTTTTTTTTTTTTTTTTTTGTTTAATTTGGTATTTTTAAAATAACTTAACTGGTTTTTAGCCCCCTCAGTTTTTGTCTTCGTTCTCTCACAACTTTTCTTTTGAGGGCCAACTGACAGTATATTTTGCTTCGACCTCGTTCGACAAGGTATAAGACAAATATTTTTGATGTTGGGCACCAGGTGTTTTTCGACCTAATATGGTAGTTTGTGGCTGCTTCCTTATGAGGAAGAGGGAAGAGTTTCGATTTATATGTTGAGTTGCATTAACTGTGGCAAGTGTCTGACTTATACAGAGACAATTGCTCAAATCTCCTTATACTTCCATCTTTCATTCTTTTTAATTTCGATACATTTCTTACAGTTTTGAACTAGATTTCAGAATGAAATAAATTCAAGAACATAGTTTAATATAGTACTCAGAGGGTTAACATTAACAAAACTATTCCCCATAATAGCTCTTCTTTTATTATTCTCTCTCTTTTTTACCACACTCTTTTACCTCTTTATGCAATTAACACCCATACAATTTCCTACGAACCTCTTCAAACAACAAAAGGAAAACAAAAACACAAAACGAAATTATTATCCATTTTAAGAGCACATGAAAAAATTTTACTATTCAGCAAGAGATGTGGCAACATTGTTATTTCTATGTCATGCATAAATCAGATGGCAAGGATTTTTGAAGAGAACGAGAGAAAAAGGCGATTTGAACCGGCATTTGATGTACAAATTTGATGGCCATTCTCTGAATTTCTCAATAGAAATCACAAGGCCCCCCAAGAAATAAAATACCAACAAAACCTTAAGAGAGCAAAAAGAGAGAGAGAGCATAGGAAACACGAAATGCTTCCATTTAACTAGAAAGAGAGATTGAAGTTGAAAACCCAATAAAAATACCTTTGTATTCTAGCCAAGTACACACAGCGGGAACAAAAGTATCTCATAGATACCATACAAGGCACACACACTGACACACATACATACCTACATGAAAAGGTAGGCAGAGAGTGACAACAAAAACAAACCGCAGTGTGTCGCACACACATATTCGCCACAGCAACGGCAACCACAGAAACCAAAGAGACGGGCAGACCACAAGAAAAAACGGCGATGGCAGCGGTGGTGGTGATTTTAATTAAATTTATTGGAAAAAATGATTTTAATTTGCATTTAGTTAAATTACTTATAACAAAAATAATAATTAATATAAATTTTTTTTTTTTTGAAATGCTCAGCAGAGAGTATACAACTCTCTCTCTCTCGCTCGGCGTCCAATCTCTCGTAGTTAATTCGTATTCTTTTCAAAATCTACAAAAAAATTCATTGTATGTTTGGTTTTCTTCATAGATTTTTTATTTATTTCTTCGCCTGTCTTCATTAAAATTGTCACGCAAATCTCAAGAGAGCTATGTCGGATTTTTTTTTACCGATTTTTTGTTGTTTTGCTTTTTGATGACGAAACACATGTTGTGTGTATTATTGTTATGGGTTAGGGTGACCCCATCGTGTATTTCGTTGATAAGACTCAGATTGGCCTCTGGCTGAAAATAAAAATCGAGAATTGCAGAATTGTTTCTATATTTAAAAAATTGTTGTTTATTAAAAAAATGTGTGTTTTTTTCTAAATGATACCTGAAATAGATGCCAATAAAAACAAAAAACAATCAACACCTGGGGTCAAAAGTCCAAAATTTTTGGAGCTTAAAGAAATATGTTTTTCGAGGTATTAATCATGGATTAAGAAGAAGTGGACTTTTTCAACTATTTTAAGAAGATCACATACTAATGGTGGATGTTGGAGAAGCGGGTTTAGAAGACTTACACGCTGTGGAAAAAATACCAAACAAGATTGCAGGAAATACAAAAAAAAATATATATATAAATAAATAAATACGGAATAACTAGCCGAATCGAAAAAAACCAGTAAAGAAAGTCTTAAAGTCGACTTTATGATACCCTACACCACTTTGCAAATTAAGTAGAGCTGCGCATAACAATTAAAAGTTTTTATGGGGGAATTCAATCATACACGCTATGATTATAATTATAATTTAAAGTTCAAAGAACTAAATATGCCGAAGCATTTGTACTGCCCATTTGGTGCACAATTAATTTGAAGTCGGATAAAAATATATATGGGAGCTATATCCAAATCGGAACCGATCTCGGTAAAATTTGCCAAAGATATTTCTGAGCTGTATTTGATATATTTCCCTGAATATCGTGGGTATTCACTCGTTGGAGTACATATTACGGCTGTGGGTAACAAATATGAAAAATCGGATGAACAGTATATATGGGAGCTATAGCTATATGTGAACCGATCTTCACCAAATTTGACATACTAGCTTCTAGACTGAATTCGGTCGTAAGTGCCAAATTTCATCCAATTTTGGCAAATATTAGACGTTTGGTGCACAATCAAAGATAAATCGGACGAAGTTATATATGGGAGCTATATCCAAATCTGAACCGATCTCGATAAAATTTAGCAAATGTATTTCTGAGCTGTATTTGATATATTTCCCCAAATATTGTTGTCACAGGGTGCTTATTACGGCTGCGGAGGACAAAAATAGCAAATCGGATGAACAATATATATAGGAGCTATAGCTATATCTGAACCGATTTCGATCAAATTTGGCATACTTATTATAAGGTCCAATCTGATCGTACGTGCAAAATTCTACACTATTCGGGCTGATATTACACGTTTGGTGCACAATAAAAGGCAAATCGGACGAAGATATATATGGGAGCTATATCTAAATTTTGACCGATTATCTCCAATTTCAATAGGGTTCGTCCTTGGGCCAAACAAATGATTTGTGCAAAATTTCATCTGGATACGGCAATAAATGCGAACTATACTTTGTTTACAAAAATACATGGACAGACGGACATGGTTAAGTCGAATCAGAATGTGATTCTATGCATATCATCAAAAGGAACTATGGATCTATCTCGTTTCCTTTTGCCTGTTACAAACAAATGCACTAAGACATAATACCCTGACCACCTTGTGGTGTAGGGTATAAAAACGATATTTAATATTAAAAAGAATTTTTGGAATAGTTCCCGTACTAACAGGTTAAAATCATGATATTTCGAAGGATTCGTGAGTCTCAAATCCTGATTTTTTATACCTCAGCCATATGGCTAGGGAGGGTATATATCATTTGATATGGCCAAATCTGCCTTATCGAAATATCGGTTCCAGGACATTTGGAGTCGATCTAGAAATATCCGTCCGTCTGTCTGTCTGCTGGCTGCTACGCACGATAACTCTCGAAGGGAGTATCCGATTGCCTCCAAACTTGGTACACTGTAATATTATTATCAAACTTAGAACGAGTTCGAAGATGGACAATATCCGTCCCCACACAAAAGGTCGAAATTTTCAAAAAAAAACAAGTAAGATTGCATCAACCGATTTTTCCGACCGATGTATACCCTTGGCCTTGAGTTATGATTATTCAAACTTTATTTCATTTATACAAAGATTCCATAGCAGTTGGCTAATATTCACCAATTCGTATCAGACCTATGACTGATATCGTTATAACAGATCTTACCAAATATAGTCGTTATATTGGGGTCTATACGACGTGGACCTACATAGGCATTGTTGGCCATAAGCCATTACCATGTTCAAATTCGAAACTTGAAATAAACGGTGAATAATGTAGCTGAAATCATCAAAATATCGTATATAGGGAGGTACTGTTATATCGGAGCAGTGCGAAGACCTGGACCTGCATACACAATTTCCTGTCACAGCCTTTAGCATCTATTACGAACTTCAAATACCACATCTCAAACAATTTCGGTGGGTATTGTACCTAAAATCGTCAAAATACCGAATATAGGGAGGTACTGTTATATGAACCTATACGAAAACCTGAGCCTGCATAGACAATTTTCTGTTACAGACTGTAGTTCCTATAACGAAATACGTAATTTCAAACAATTCTGGTGAATAATGACGCTAAAATCATCAAAATACCGAATATTGGCAGGTACCGTTATATGGGGGCTATACGAAGACGTGGACCTGCTCAGACAATATTCTGTCTCAGGGTGTAGTATCCATTTCGAACTTTAAATAGCAAATTTGAAATAATTCCGGTAAATAAAGTCGACAAGATCATCAAAATACCGAATAACAGGGGATTCTGATATATGGGGGCTATACGAAGACGAGGACCTGCACAGACAATTTTCTGTCTTAGGCTGTAGTATTCATTACGAACTTCAAACACCAAATTTGAAACAATTCCGGTGAATAATGACGTTAAAATCATCAAAATACCGAATATCGGGAGGTATCGTTATATGGGGGCTATATGAAGCCATCTATCTCAATTCGTTCGAAAGATAGCGTGATTACAACAGACAGACGGGCGGACAGACAGACGGACATCGCTAAATCGACTTAGAATTTTACGCTGATCAAGAATATATATACTTTGTTGGGTCTGACATGAGTATTTCGAGGAGTTACAAACGGAATGACAAAGTTAATATACCCTCCATAGTGTGGTGGAGGGTATAAAAATTAAGAGAACCGGATGATTATTTCGGTTTTTGTGATCATTTTGGTTATTCAAAACTTTGACTCTTTCTGGGGGAGGTACCAGAAAGAATGGTCCGATCTCTATCATCTTTATAACAGATCTTTTGTTTATGGAAATATTGGGATGTGCCAAGTCTGAAGGGAATAGAATGTTAATTTAGTGTTTGAAGACCTTCATGGATATATTTAAAATTTTGACCCTTGAGGGATAGGTACCATCCACATACTAGACTGTGGGTTAATAAAAATATTGTTATGTGTGCAATTTGAAGACAATCTGACTCTTACATTACATTTTTTATAAGTGGTAAATATTCAAAATGTAGACCCTTTGTGGGAAAGGTACTTGATGGAGTGAACCGATAGTGCCCATCGATTTAAGTTTCATAATAAAATTACGATGTACCTAGCTTGGATCAAATCGGATACTCCCTTAGAGAGTTAATGTGTGCACCAGTCAGCCAGATAGACAGACGAACGGACATCGCTAGATCGACTCCAAATTTCCTGAGAGGTATTTGGTCCCAACAGATATAGGGTCTAAAACCGTTATTTCAATAAAGTATTAAAATAAGAAAATTCAAAGATTTTGCGAAGGTAGTGTGCCCGACTAAAAACCTGAAGATCAGTAATTCAAATAAGCAACAAAAAATAGTGGTGAGATTGAATACAAATTCAACTCCATAGTTCTGAAAAGAGAACGATTGTTTTTTATACCCTCCACCATAGCATAGAGGGCATATTTAGCTAGCTATTCCATTTGTAAAACCTTGAAAAATAAATTTTAGACCCCGTAACATGTATTTAGAACAAAATTCTATGTCGATTTAGTTATGTCCGTCCGTTCGTCCGTCTGTCTGACTAACTGTGGAAATCATCCCAGCTTCCGAAACAAATAAAGTAAGTTGATACAATTTTACTCAGATCAGATCAGGTCTACAGAACTTTTGTATTGAAAATGGGGCATGTAGGACCAGAATTTAAAGTTCCTAATGACTACTACATCCTATTACTGAACATTTGCTCATACATGTATAGCACCCATATAATGGTACCTCCTTGTATTCGCCATTTTCATGATTTTAATGACATTATTAACCGTAATTATTTCAAATTTCGTATTGGAAGATCTTAATGGGTACTACAACCTATGCCAAAAAATTTCGTATGCAGGTCTACGTCTTCGTATAGCCCCCATATAACGGTAACTCCCAATATTCGGTATTCGACATTATTTACGGGAATTATTTCAAATGTCGTATTTAAAGTTCGTAATGGGTGCTACAGCCTATGACAAACATTTTTCGTGTGCAGGTTCACGTTTTCGTATATAACCCATATAACGGTACCTCCCAATATTCGGTATTTTGATGATTTTAGCGATATTATTAACGGGAACTGTTTCAAATTTCGTATTTAAAGATCTTAATGGGTACTTTAGCCTATGACAAAAAATAACTTATGCAGGTCCGTTTCTTGGTATAGGCTGATTATGTAAAATTTTCGGAATTTGTTGATATTTTTCAAATTCCTTCCAAACGGTGTAATCTATTGCGGGTTATTGCACCTAAAATTTTTACAGGTTGTTAAAGTAGTTTTTATTTTTTTCGGTCTAGATCGCTATTTTTCCCACAGAGGCATGGTTGCAATAATAGTACTAATGATGGCCACCAGAACTCAAGCACCGCCCATGGTGATGGTGTGGGCCGCCATAACAACCGATGGTCGCTCTCCGCTCGTATTAATAGACCGTGGCATTAGAATAAATGCCGAATATTATTACGAAAATATTCTGGAGGGTGTATTAAAGCCTTGGCCGCAGACCCTGGGCATTCCAACAGGACTCAGCACCATCGCAGTCAGCACGCGCCACCCAAGAATGGTTACAAAATGAGGTTCCTCAATTTATTTCTAGCGCACAACGACCAATCCACCATAATACCAATCTGTTGGACTATAGTGTCTGGAGTACTTTGGAAAGCAAGGTTGGCACTAAAAAATACCAAAGTGTCGATCACCTCAAGCGAGCGCTTCGCGGGGAATGGGCCAAAATACCGCAGAGTGACATTCGGGCAGCATGTGACGCTTTCATTGGCCCTTTGGAGGCCATAATTCGTGCCAAAGGTGACCAATTCGAACAAATCTAAACTTATTCTAAAAGTTGATGATATTTCCGACATTTTTCACTCATTTCATTCAATAAAATTTAAAAAAAACAAATCAAAATTATGGCCTTTGACTTTGTTGGAGTTTTTTTTTATCTCACCCTGTAAGGGAGAGAGGCTGTATTCGTATAAGTTGATGTTGACGAGATTTTTTTCAAATTATTTTTACTTGTTGTGTCGCCCCGCAAATTTACACATGATTTGGTAGATGATTCCGATATAGTGCCAAAAAACTTGTCGTCCATTTTTCTTAAATTGAAGATGTGTTCCACCTCTATGTCTGTATCGTCCAATAATAGATGAATATTATTGTCGACTTGAAAAATATGTTCAATTTCTATGCTAATACTCCTTTTGTTTTCTGTTGCTTCTGGAGGCAATCCATTTCGTTTTAAATTGTGTACCTAGTGTGGGAACTATCCAACAAACCCCTTTAGCGTGTCCAAAATCAGTAGTATTGACTCCAGGTTCATGTTATTTTACATCAAAACATTTTATAGAATTGTTCTTTGATATCCGCCGAACGTCAAAAACTGTTTGTACAAAATTGACAATTTTCACCTCACTTATTATTTATTTAAATAAATAAAATTTTTCTCCCCTAACAAAAAACGTTATATTTTCTAAAAACAGCAATTGTGGGATTAAGCCTAACTATTTTGCAACAACAAAATAAGTGGGTACCCGGAAAAAATGCCACTTCGACTGAGTCTTAAAAAAACACTTGTTAGAACATTTTACGTTCAACACCTGAATGTATTTTCATCAGAACTCAGATATGGATGTATGTTTGTACTTTGTTTTTATTATTTCCCAGTAGTACCTACCCTTCCTTCTTTTGTATGACCGCTTTAATCCTTTAGATTTATTAACACACTCATGACAATTCGAGTTGAAGTGTGAACTCGTTCTTTTGTTTTTAACCCCATGATCGTTAAATGTGTTTATGATGGCAGAGCAAGAGCTGTGAAGTCAAGGATGGTTGTGATAAGGTTACAACATGGTGGGTTGTAGGATGATGAAAATGTAGATTGTATAAATCATGTTGGCGATTTTGGAGTTGACCCTCAGCCTATAATTTGCGCTATTTACAAAGTACAAAAACAATGTTAAGTATTTAAGAAAAGTCCACAGTTGTTTTCAATGAAGACTCACAGAGGGTCAAAATTTTGAATAATTACAACTCTTATAAAATGTGAAATAAAAGTCTAAGAAAAAATATTTCTGCTAAGAAAAATTTCTATCAACACAAGATCTGTTATAAAGATTGTAGATATCGGACCATTTCTTCCGGTACCTCCCACACAACGTCTTGAATAAAAAAAACGATTGTAAAATCCGAAATAAGCTTCCGGTTCACTTCATATTTTACACATCCCATTATTTCTACTAACACAAGATCTGCTATGAAGACGGGATATATCGATCCCCTCCTTCTGGTACCTCCTTCACAAAGGGTCAAGACTTCAAATACACATGAAGCTCTTAAAACGTGAAATTAACATCCGATTCCATTTAGACTTGGCACATCTCAATATTTTTATCATCAAAAGATCTTTTACGAAGATAGTAGAGATTGGAACATTCCTTTTGGTACCTTCCCCCACAAAGGTTCAAAGTTTTGAATATCCAAAACGTTTATAAAATCCGAAAGAAGCATCCGGTTCTATTCATATTTCACACATCCCATTATTTTCACTAACACAAGATCTGCTGTGAAGATAGGATGTATAGGTCCATTCCTTCTGGTATCTCCCCCAAAAACGGTAAAAATTGTGAAAATCGATGAAGCTCATAAAAAGCGAAACTAACATCCGATTCCATTCCAGACTTGGCACATCTCAATATTTCCATCAACACAAAATCTGTTATAAAGATGGTAGAGGACGGACCATTCCTTCTGGTGCATCGCCCATATAGAGCTCAAGATTTTGAAAATCAAAACGCTCAAAAAAAGCGAAATAAGCATTCAACTCTTTTCAAATTCCACACATACAAACATTTTTGCAAACACATGATCTGTTATGAAGATGATATACAGGGTGAGATAAAAAAACTGCAACAAAGTAAAACGCCATAATTTTTATATTTTTTTTCAATTTATGTCGGAAACAGCATCAAATTTTAGAATAAGCTTAAATTTATTCGAATTGATCACCTTTGACACGAATTATGGCCTTCAAACGGCATATGAAACCGTCACACACTGCCCGAATGTAGCTCTGCGGTATTTTGGCCCATTCCCAGCGAAGCGCTTGCTTGAGATGATCGACACTTTGGTATTTTTAGTGCCAACCTTGCTTGCCAAAATACTCCAGACACAATAGTCCAACAGATTGGTATTCGGAGTTTTTTTGTGGCCATTGTGTGCTGGAAATGAAGCGAGAAACCTCATTTCTGGGTGGCGAGTGTTGAGTGCGATGTTGCTGAGTCCTGTTGGAATGTCCTAGGTCTGTGGCCAAAATGTTTTGCGGGCCCAAGGCTTTAATACACCCTCCAGAATATTTTCGCGATAATATTCAGCATTTATTCTGATGCCATGGTCGATTAATACGAGCGGAGAGCGACCATCAGCTGTTAGGGCGGCCCACACCATCACCATGGCCGGAGCTTGAATTCCAGTTCCAGCGAGAGGCCAAGTGAAGGTGCACATTGATCTCTTTGGCAAGTAAACACGATCAATTTGTTTGTTTACAAACTGCCTGACAACGAATGTTTTCTCATCGGGGAAAACTAAATTCGGCAGTTAACCACTTTCGACCAAGCGAAGCAACTCTTTAGCTCTTTTGAGTCTATTTTCTTTCTGTTGCGGTGTAAGTTCTTGAACTTTTTGGAATTTCAATGGCTTTACTCCGAGAACATTTTTCAATATTTGCCGAATGGAATATTGCGATGTGTTCAGCTCACGAGGCCTCAGCGACATGGGTTTTGATCAAGTCGCTTCTTTACTTTTCGTACCATTTCTGCTGATATTGCTGTTTTCTTCCGTCCACTTCCTTGACGTCGGGGTACGCCGCCAATATCACGGTAACGAGCGAAGGAACGAGACGCAAAAGAATTATTCACATTTAAATGCTGGAGTGCTCTAACGATAGCCACTTGTTGTTTTCCAGCCAAATATAAAGAAATCACCCTGTCACGCTTGGATTCCATCACTAATAACTTTTTTTGCTGGAAAATTCTCACCAAAATGCTTTTGTACGTTTGTGAACAATATAATGAGCTGTCACTGGAATAATTTTAACAGCTGTCGGACGAATGGCTTAGAAATGACAACAGTCTCAAGTTGGTTGTAGTTTTTTCATCTCACCCTGTAAAGTGTAGGAAGTAACCAATATAGTTCAAACTTGGCACTCCACAATGTTTATATCATATTTATTTAGGTCCGATACCAAATGGACAATATTGGCCCATTCCTTCCGAACCTACTCCATAGAGGATCAACAATTTGAATAATCATAAAACAATTCAAAATATATTTAAATAATTGAACATTGGCTGAGGATATGTATCTGTCGTCGAAACCGACTGCTACTTTTTAACTTTTTAATAATTAATAATATTATATTTAAAATAAGCCCTTTAAAAGTAAATTCTACTTTCCATCTCGAATTCTTTCACTAAAAATGTTACCTTTTCCGGCATATATGGCCACCTTTCCAAAGAAATCTCCATGATACAGTCTTTCTAGCTGTGTGGCTCCATCATCATCGTCAAATAACGAAATAAAAACAAAAACAAATAATAATGGCTGGCTGATGGATGAAGCCAACAACACAGCAGACTTACACTCCAACGAATAAAAAAAAAAGGAAAGCCGCTGTTATCTCTTCAAATAAAAATGTTTACAAGACCATACATAAATCATCATAAAACAAAAGAGAAATATTCACACACAAAAAAAAGAGATTCTCGGTAGAGAAGAGAGTGGGAGCCACACTCGTTGAGGCCCACATTAAATTGGGGAGCATTCTCTGTGTGTATGGCATTGTAATGCATGTTTAAGGGGGAGCCATGGCATTATAACAGTAAAGAGATATTTCTATGAGAGAGAGAGAGGCATTCCGTTTTGTGTGTGGAGAAATAAAGAGTGCGAGTGTGGGTCAAACTGTGTGAGAGTTAATTTTAGCAAAACTCCCAGAGGATATATAAAGCTTTTTGAATAATAGAAACAAACAGTTAAAGGAAAATGGTTTGGTTGGTTAGTGTTTCATATTTCAAAGGATTCCCTCAAAGAATATAAAGGACTCAAATGGAGGACTTGGATCCGTAGAGAGCTCTTGGAAGACTGCAATAGAAAACAAAATTATAAGGCATAATAGAGAACAGCTGTTCTTTTGTAATTGTTGTTTCCCAAAGACATTGCAAAAATAAAACTGAAGCATTTGCTTTTTCTCTCTCCCGTTGTGGCAGATTACGACAATTGTTAAAGGGTGAGGTGAAGAACAGGCAGTGCCAACAAAAAATTCTATGAACACAACAAAACACATCGATTTGGTCAACAAAAACTTGGGGTAAGGCAAAGAAAAGTTTTGTTGTCTTCAAAAGCGTAACTAACCCGCAAAAAATTGGAATTTGCATGGATTGTTGGTAAACGAAAATTACGTTTTTTGCAAAGCTCCAAATTCGTAGCTGAGAAAAAAAAAAGAAAAACAATAAAACCCTAGAAGAGAATTACGCTCTTTTTTACTCAGCAAAGAAAAAATAACGAAAAGAAATGCCTGGCATTTTGGGCTGAAGAGGAAAAAACACAAAAAATCAATAAAAATAAAATCAACAACAACAAACATTGCTTTTCAGGCATGGCAAAGTAAAAAATACTTTTTCTATTTTCTACCCATCCATCCCTTCCATCCATCAGGTTGCCCAAGAAACCTGCTGCAATAGCTTTTTATACCCTCCACCATACTATGGAGGGTATATTAACTTTGTCATTCCGTTTGTAACTCCTCGAAATACTCATATCAGACCCAACAAAGTATATATATTCTTGATCAGCGTAAAATTCTAAGTCGATTTAGCGATGTCCGTCTGTCTGTCTGTCTGTCTGTCTGTCTGTCCGTCTGTCTGTCTGTCCGTCTGTCTGTTGTAATCACGCTATCTTTCGAATGAATTGAGATAGATGGCTAAAATTTTGCACACATGTTTACTTTTCCAGTAGGCAGGTTAAGTTCGTAAATGGGCCATGTAGGTCCACGTTTTCATATAGCCCCCATATAACGGTACCTCCCTATATTAGGTATTTTGATGATTTTAGCGACATTATTCACGGGAATTGTTTCAAATTTGGCATTTGAAGTTCAAAATGGATACTACACCATAAGACGGAAAATTGTCTGTGCAGGACCACGTCTTCGTATAGCCCTCATATAACGGTACCTCCCGATATTCGGTATTTTGATGATTTTAGCGACATTATTCACGGGAATTGTTTCAAATTTGGTATTTGAAGTTCAAAATGGATACTACACCCTAAGACAGAAAATTTTCTGTGCAGGTCCACGTCTTCATATAGCCCCCATATAACGGTACCTCCCTATATTCGGTATTTTGATGATTTTAGCAACATTATTCACCGGAATTGTTTCAAAATTGGTATTTGAAGTTCGTTATGGGAACTACAGTCTGTGACAGAAAATTATCTGTGCTGGTCCAGGTCTTCGTATAGGCCCCATATATCAGTACCTCCCTATATTCGGTATTTTGACGATTTTAGGTACAATACCCACCGAAATTGTTTGAGATGTGGTATTTGAAGTTCGTAATGGATGCTACAGCCTGTTACAAAAAATTGTCTATGCTGGTCCAGGTCTTCGCACAGCTCCGATATAACGGCACCTCCTTATATACGATATTTTGATGATTTTAGCTACATTATTCACTGTTTATTTCAAGTTTCGAATTTGAATATGGTAATGGCTTATGACAAACAATGCCTATGTATGTCCACGTCGTATAGACCCCAATATAACGGCTATATTCGGTATTTTTAAAATTTTAAAAGAATTTTTTAAGGATTTTATTTTTTAAAAATTTCCAAATTCGTTGCAAATGGTGGAGGGTATTAAAAGTTCGGCCCGGCCGAACTTACTGCTTTTTAACTTGTTTATTTTAGGTATAAAATTTTTCATTCTTTCATTTCGTTGGCCGTACTTTCACTTTTTCACCGTTGAGAATCATCGTTAAACGTTCTCCCCGTTCTCCGACCCCCATAACCCTCTCATGATTGCATCGTCATTTAAAACTTACTTAACTTAAATGTTACCGTTATTATTATTCATTTGTTTGTTGTTGTTGTTGTTTCTATTTTGATCATCAGGTGTGCCCCGACCACAAAACAGTTGTTGTTTGGCCGGTTAGCGCTCGGTATGTGCATAAATTTCTGTGTGGCGCGGTTGAATCTACGTAGCTGGCGACTAGACGGGCCTACATTTGACGTCTTATGTCAATATATTCTGGCTTTCTATCAAAAAAAATCTCATCTATGACGACGAATTGAATTTTTGAGCGGGCTAACAATGATTGGCACAGTGTTTTGAATTCAGACACTGGTACACAGCCAAAACTTGGGAGCTGTTTGAGACTAATAACACATTTTGTACAAAATATTTTGTACCTAATTTTAGGAGCAGATGAGGCGCTGGAAACATCTAACAATTAAAATTAAGTTGAAGTGAGAACTTTAGTAATTCAATTTTACAAAAACAATAAATCGCTAAGTGAGATATCTGAGATAGTTTATAGAAGCCGATCTACAGTTCAGTACATCATAAAACGGTTCAAAACAGATGGATGTGTAGAAAAGAAGTCAAAAGCGCAAATAATAAAGTATTTACCCTGAGTACAGCAGATAAAAAGGATCCATTTTTGAGTGCATCGAAGCTCGCAAAAATTCCTGAAAAGGATTTGGGAAAAGTATGTTGTCCTCAAATAATAAGAAATAACTACATAAGTCGAATTACAATGGAAAAAGAGCTAGACATAAACCTCTAATATGCAAGCAAAACAAGTTAAAAATTATCTCTTGGATTAGCCGACAGATGTATACCCTCAGCCAATGTTCGATTATTAAAATATATATTGACTTGTGTTATGATTATTCATATTGTCGACCTTCTACGCAGTAGGTACTGAAGTAATGGGCCAATATTGTTCATTATGTATCAGACCTAAGCACATATGACTTAAATCTTGCGAAGTGCCAGGTTTGAACTCTATTGGTAACTTCTTTACTTTGATGTGATAATTTTTAGAAAATGTAAAAATATGCGTGAGGTGCCAGGTATAGTCGACCGAGGCATTCTATTTTCATACTTCATGTAATACAGATAAATATATCGGAGTAAAAATTAAAAGTAAATCGAATCTTTATATCCAATTTTATGCGAATTCATAAATTCCTTATTCATCTCAGTTTTCTGGTTAAAACCAATACTTAGACATAGGAAGATGTAAGGATAAAAGTATTGAAAATTGTGCCCATTTGTGGGTGGGACACCGGAAGGGGTTCGCAGATATATGTCATTTTTACAACAGATCTTTTGTTAACAAAAATGTTTGTATGTGTAAAATTTTCAAAATATTGAAACCTATGTGAGGGAGGTACCAGAAGAAATCGTCCGATCTCTACCATCTTTATAATAGATCTTGTGTTGATGGAAATACTGCGATGTACCAAGTCTGAATGGAATCGAGGTTCATTTCCCGTTCTACGATCTTCATGGATATTAAAAATTTTGACCTTTGGTGAAGGAGGTACCAGAAGGAGTAGACCGATATATACCATCTTCACAACATACCTTGGGATAATAAAAATATTGTGAGAACTGGATGCTTTTTCCGGATTTTATGATGAATTTTATGATTTTGGTTATTCAAAATGTTCACCCTTTGTAGGGGAGGTACCAGAACGAGTATTTCGATATCTACCATCTATTGTTGATGGAAATATTCACATGTGCTAAGTCGAAATGAAATATTCAAACTTTCGACCTTTTGTATGGGAGGTACCTGAAGGAGTGGACCGATATATTCCATATAAACACCAGACCTTGGGTTAATGTAAATATTGGGATGTGTGAATTTTGAAGTCAATCGGAGTTTTACATCACATTTTATAAGACTTGTAATTATTTAAAACTTTCACCCTTTGTGGGGGAGGTACCAGAAGAAGTGGACCGATATTGTCCGTTTTCGCACCAGACCTAGCACTGACGCAAATATTAGGATGTGCAAAGTTGGAACAAAATCGGAATATCCTTTCACCTTCTGTGCAAAAAATATATTTTTTGAAAATTTTGACATTTTGACATTAAGTTTGACAAAAATTTTACCATGTACCAAGTTTGGATCAAATCGGAATCAGCCAGACAGACGGACGGACGGACATCGATAGATCGACTCCAAATGTCCTGAAACCGATTTGTTCCAAAGAGACCTAGGATCTAAAACCATTATTTCGACTAGGCACGTTTTGACCGTATCAAATGATATATACCCTCTGTAGCCATAAGGCTGAGAGTATAATCAAGAAGTAAGATTGCGATTTGCCAAGAAGCACATATGAAAAGATTTTTCATTTTGGAAGAATGTGCTTTTAACGGACGGAAGGAAATTCAACCTTTTTGGTTCAGATGGCAGACCTTATGTATTGAGAGAGGCAAATGAAGCACTCCTTGCCAAAAATATGAAGCCGACAGTGAAGCACGGTAGTGGGTCAGTAATAGTGTGGGGTTAATTTTCAGCCTCTGGACCTGGTGTATTGCATTTTATTGGGGGTATTATGTATCAGACTGTGTACCTTAACTTTTTGAAAGAAAGTTTGCCACTCTGTAAGGAAAAGCTCGGTCTTGGCAAAGATTATTATTTTTATCAAGACAATGCTATATAATTGTCCCCACGTCATGCATATCCCAGCCCAGAGTTCAGACATAAACCCCATAGAGAATTTATGGAAGAATGGCAAAAAATTGATCCTAGCTTTTGCGAAAAACTTGTTAAAAATAGACTACAAATGGTAAAAAAAGTAAATGAATTTAAATTACTTAAATTGTCTACTAATAAAATGTAAAACAAAAACATTTTTTGTAAATTTTGATTTTTGGAAGTTATAAGAAAAATAATTTTTTTCCCTTAGCTTTACGTGTTTTGCTTGGAGCTAATGTACGAATAATTGGGTGGCTGCGATTAGGTTAAGTTGATTAGCTTCAATAGTACTTAGGGAACTTACTTTTAAACAAAAACTTGAATTGACAAACGAAGAACAAGGCTGGATTCTCATTTTTACACCTTACAAGGAAATGTTTACAAAGTACCTGCAGGATTGCTAGTAGGTTAGAAGCAATGAGCTAAACCTTAAAAAAGTACTATTCACACATAAGCGCAAGTTGGATCAATTCATTACACGGTGTTGGGCGGAATGGCCTTAAAGCTTCCTTCTTAAGCCAAATATCTAGGCACAATTTTAGACTGTTAACTAAGATGGAACATTAACGTTGCGGAACAGGTGAAGAAAGGCTTTATTGAATGGTATTCCTGCCAGAACTCAAAAGGAAAGAACTGAGGACGCTCTCCTGCTAACATACACTCGATGTATAAAGCTTGGCATGGATCTTTCTTTTTTGTAGATGTCTTGTCTGATTGCACACATTTCTATACAAGGTAAATAGCTCAAAACTTTCAAGCTTACATCGAAATTCCAATCACAGGTGCAACAAAAGTACACCTCCAGTAGCCATAAGCATAATGCTTAACTGCATACGGCATACAGTACAAGGCTACACGTAGTGCGACGAAGTTGTCAGAACACAATATGCTGCATACTACACGACAGGGTCATGTCAGGCTGCTGGACCTTCTAAGAGCTAAAGTGAAGCTCTTTGAATGGCTTTCTGCACTTTACTCCTGAATTAATTAAATAGGAAAGACGTGGAGATTGAATTTCCCCGAAAATATATACTGGATCTATAAAAATGTTACTAGGCCCTTCCTCTCCTATGGATGTCTTGTCTGGTGATTCATATTAAAAATGGTTAATAGCTCGAAACTCTCAAGCGTACAACGGTGTTGCTGAAAGATTCAACCGTACTTTGGTTGATAAAGTGAGATCTATGCTGATTGATGCATCGTAATATTATTATCAAACTTAGATCGAGTTCGGAGATAGGCAATATCGGTCAACTCCTTATGGTAACTCCCCTAAAAAGGGTCGAAATTTTGAAAAAATATTTTGCTGCAAAAGAAGGGTAGAATAATCCGATTTGCTCCAGCTTTGCAAATCCTAACATTTGCAAGGCCTGATGCGAAAATGGACAATATCGGTCCACTCCGTCAAGTAGACCCCCCCTCCCCCAAAAAGGGTCAAAATTTTAAATAATTATAAATTTGAAATAATTATAAATTTGAAATAATTATAAATATAATTAAATGCAATTGTAATGGATTTTGTAATAACCCAAGGTCTGCTGTCTGTTCACTCCTTGTGATACCTCCCCCACAAATGGTGAACATTTTAATTATCCCTGAAGTTCATAAAACGCGAAATTAACATCCGATTGCATTCAAACTTGGTACATCTTCATATTATCATCAACACAAGATATATTATAAAGATAGTAGAGATCGGACCATTTATTCGGATACCTCGGCCACACAGGGTTCAAGATTTTGGAAAACAAAACGCTAATAGGAAGCGAAATAAGCATCCAGTTCTCCTCAAACTTTGGAATTCTTAATGAGTCCTACCTCTTATGACAGAATTTGCCTATGCAGGTCTGGGTCTTCCTATAGTCCCTATATAAAGTTACCTCCCTATATTCGGATTTTTTTACCATTTTATTATGATTTAAAGGTTGATATTTTGTGTTGACAATAGGCAATATCTTCTCTGATAGAAAATTATCTTCACAGGGCTACATTTTCGTATAGCCCCCACATAACTTTACCTGAGTTTTAAATTTTGTATTTAGAGCTGACAAAAAATATTATCTGTACAGGATCATGCTTGGTATTTTGCTGATATTTTTCAAGCGAATGGTCTAAAAAGTATTATTTGGAGTTTGCAATAGACACCGCCTTCGCTAGAATACAATTGGATATACATTTCAATGTTTTCGTATAGCCTCGATATTCGGTATTTTAAAAATATTTATTTTATCATTCAAAAAAAAAAAAAAAAAAAAAAAAAAATGGTGCAAGTTCCTTACAACTGATGGAAGATACTAAAATTTCAGCCCGGCCAAACTTAGCTCCTATTTTACTTTTTTTAAACTTTTGTAAAAGGGGTACCGGAAAAAGGGGAACAATTTTTACACTTGCTCTAATGCAGGCAAGAATTTTGGGATGGACTCAGTTTGAAGAAAATTGGACACTTATTTCGCATTTTTGGTTGATCTTTTGTGAGGGAGAAGGAGTTATTGGTTCTCCCTTTGCTCACTATGAGATTTGTTCTTTTTTGAAAATTTTTTAGTAGTTTGGGAAGGTACCAGAAAGTTTGTACCGATATGGGTTGTAAATTTCATAAAAATATTGTGATGCGCCAATTTTGAATCGAGTTGGACATTCCCTTCTATAGTTGTGGTCCACATCAGACTGACGTATGAACATGTATAGATCGATTCCAAATATCCTAAAACGGATTTCGTCCAAAGGGACCAAGGGCCTTAACCCTTTATTTCAATATGGGACATTTTAGCAGTACTAAATGCATATATGCTCTGTATCCTTAAGACTAAGGGTAGGATAAAAGAAAACATAGACGGAGTCGGAATCGAGTTTTCTTTTCACAAGTCCGAATAGAGTGAAATTGATCGACTTCGAGTTTTAGACTAAAACTTAAACTCCGCAATTCTGATTTAAACCAATCAATAAATTACAACAAATCTCTGAATGTATAATTCTATTGTTTAGACAGTAATACAGGGTGAAATGAAGGAACTGCAACAAACTTCAGACTGCTGTCATTTCTAAGACACTCATCGGCAAGCTGTTAAAAATATTCCAGTGACAGCTCATTATATTGTTTACAGGCGTACAAAAGAATTCCGATGACAATTTTCCAGAAAAAAATATTTGTGATGGAATTCAAGCGTGATAGTGTGATTTATTTATATTTGGCTGGAAAACCAAAAACAACAAGTGGCTATCGTTAGAGCACTCCAGCATTTAAATGTGAATAAATCTTTTGTGTCTCGTACCATCGCTCGTTACCGTGATACTGGTAGCGTAGCCCGACGTCAAGGAAGTGGACGGAAGAAAACAGCAACATCAACAACAGAAATGGTTCGAAAAGTAAAGACGCGACTTGATCCAAACCCGCGTCGCTGTGGCCGAAAAAAAGCTCGTGAGCTAAACATATCGCAATATTCCATTCAGCAAATATTGAAAAATGAGCTCGGGGTAAAGCTAATGAAATTCCAAAAAGTGAAAGAACCTACACAGCAACAGGAAGAAAATAGACTCAAAAGAGCTAAAGAGTTGCTTCGCTTGGGCGAAAGTGGTGAACTGCCGAATTCGGTTTACTACGATGAGAAAACATTCGTTGTCCAGCAGTTTGTAAACAAACAAAATTATCGTGTTTACTTGCCAAAGAGGTCATCTGAAAACGTGCACCTTCTGTTGGCCACCAGAACTCAAGCGCAGGCCATGGTGATGGTGTGGGCCGTCATAATAGCCGATGGTCGCTTCCCGATCGTATTAATCGACCGTGGCATCAGAAAAAATGCCGAATATTATCGCGAAAATATTCTGGAGGGTGTATTAAAGCCTTAGGCACGCAAACATTTTGGCCGCAGACCTTGGACATTCCAACAGGACTCAGCACCATCGCACTCAGCACGCGCCATCCACGAATGGTTACAAAATAAGTTTTCTCGCTTCATTTTCAGCGAACAATGACCACCAAGATCTCCGGATACCAATCCGTTGCACTATTGTATCGGGAATATTATGGAAAGCAAAATTGCCACTAAAAAATACCAAGTTGTCGATCACCTCAAGCAATCGCTTCGCCGGGAATGGGCCAAAATACTGCAGAGCAACATTCGGGCATTGTGTGACGGTTTCATTGACCGTTTGCAGGCCATAATTCGAGCCCAAGTTGAGCAATTCGAACAGATCTAAACTTATTCTAAAATTTCATGCTATTTCCGACATCTTTTGCTTTAATTAAAAAAAAATTAAAAAAATGTCAAAAATTCTGGCGTTTGACTTTGTTGCAGTTTTTTTTATCTCAGCCTGTATATTAGGTTTTGCAAACTTGGAACAAAATTGTATGATTTTTCTCCAACTAGATGAACTCGAAATGTCCAGAGATGTATTTCACCCAAAGAGACCTTGGTTTTAAAACCGGCATTTCGATAAGGCCAAATAATATCTACCATCTGTAATCATACGGCTAAGGGTAAAAGCAAATTTACCTTCAGCGAAACACTGTGTTATAGTTTAAAACACATAACATAAAAGCCATGCTCAATTAAACCCAAACTCACACACCATAGACAAGTGTTTGTGTGTGAGTGTGTGTGGCTTACTTTGGAAAGCGAAAGCCTTTTGCATTGGCGGTCCTAAGTTTAAGCCAGCCATCCCGCTTGCCAGCCACCATAATGTTATTTGTTCTCCAAATCAAATAGTTTTGAGAGCATAAATTGTTTGAAACTAAATTTCTCTCCGAATAGATTCGTCGTGTTGCAGAGAATGACAGACTAAACTGAGAAAGAAGAATATGGCTTCATCGGTGTTTATTTTTAGAATGGTGGAGAATTGATAATTAGATGTGTTTAGAAATGTTTGGTTGGATTTAAAGAGTTGGAAAGAGACGGAACCCAACAAGGGTTCGAAGCATGCCACTAATAAGCGCCAAATTATAGAAAACAAAAGAAGAAAAAAGAGCGGGAAAAATTAGTGGGTAGTGCTGACAGCAGCATTTTAAGCTGTGCTTAAATAATCGATTTTTGTGGTTATGGAGATAGTTGATGGAATTTAAAGTATTTTGAGAATAAATGTGAATCTTTATGCAAAGATATATGAAGGTTGGGTGGTTGGCTGACAAAATGATTGATAAAGACTTTTATGAATTGAGTAAAGTAAAAATTTGGAATTGACATCAAAGTGTGAGTTTCGGTATTTATTACCATAAGTCGGCCGTACCATTGATTTTGGAAACATGTAAATTTTGAGTTTTTGTGTAAATTCCTTGGCATGAGGTCAATTTTTAGCACTAAAACAAATTGATGCGGATCATAGTGGTACCACATCTGTTATAAAATGTAAGAAATAAATTATTTAAAGAAAATGGTATTTAGGAATCAAGAAGTTAGAATTTTTACACCTTTAGCCATATGGCTACTGAGGGTATAAATCACGTGATACGGCAATAACGTGTCTCATTGAAATATCGGGTTTAGACCCTAGGTCTCTTTGGACGAAATGCATTTCTGGACATTTGGAATCGATCGAGCTGTGTCAATCCGTCCGCCTATCTGGTTGGTGCACACCCGATGGAAATATCCGAACCAAACTTGGTAGAAAGAGAAATACTGATCATTTCTTTCAGTTTTTTTGTATTGATGCATGAACGTTTGTTACAGGGTCAGATCATTTGGACTGATATAGGTTACTTGGTGCACAAGTAACCCGAAATCGGTTGGAGATATATATCGGAGCTATATCTAAACAGAGTGGATTCTTAGAAACATTTACTTTTTGAAACGGATTTTAGGAACATCCTTGGAGCTGGACTTTGGAACAATTTTCCCAGTGAATTTGAGAAAAGAAATTAAAAGTTAATTTTTGGAATGATTTTTACCAAGGACCATTATTAGTCCCTATTTGTAGAATTTTTAAAGATTTTTGAGGAGATATCAGTACCTAAAACATTGATTTTTTAAAAGAGTGTTTTGAGGATCCTAAGCTTGAATTCGCAAGACAATTTTTTGGTGGAGTGGAAACCTGGATTTTGAAGAAGACTCTTTCAAGGCCCCTAAACATAGATTTTTGATACGATTTTTTCAAGGTCTATAAATGTGAATTTTTAGAAAACGTTTCCCATGACCCTATATGTGAATTTACAGAATGTTACAACAAGTAAAATGGAATCAGACGGTATTGCCGACAGCTGCATACCCTCAGCCAATATTCGGTTATTCAAATATATTTTGATTTGCATTATGATTATTAGGATAAGTTCCGAAAGAGTGGGCCACTGTTTTCCTTTTCGTATCCGACATAAGTCTAATAACAAGTAAAAGAACATTAAGTTCGGCCGGGCCAACCTTTTAATACCTTCCACCTTAGGGTAAAGGAAACATTAGAAGAAATGTGGCAAAAATCATCAAATTACCGAATATCGGGAGGTACCGTTATATGAGGGCTATACCAAACCGTGGACCTATAATTACAATGACTCGCCATACGAACTGGGACCCATTATGATCTACAACTACCAAATTTTCAGAGAAATTCGTAAAAAATATGTCAAAAATCATCAAAATACCGAATATTGGGAGGTACCGTTATATGGGGACTATACCAAAACGTGGACCTATACATACAATGTTTCGCCACACGAACTAGGACCCATTATGACTCACAAATACCAATTTTTAGGCAAATCAGTGAAAAAATGTGGCAAAAACCATCAAAATACCGAATATCGGGAGGTACCGTTATATGGGGGCTATACCAAACCATGGACCCATACATGCAATGTTTTGCCACACGTACAGGGACCCAGTATGACCTACAAATACCAATTTTCAGACAAATCCGTGAAAAAATGTGGCATAAATCATCAAAATACCGAATATCGGGAAGTACCGTTATATGGGGACTATACCAAAACGTGGACCTATACATGCAATGTTTTGCCACACGTACAGGGACCCGTTATGATCTACAAATACCAATTTTCAGACAAATCCGTGAAAAAATGTGGCATAAATCATCAAAATACCGAATATCGGGAGGTACCGTTATATGGGGACTATACCAGAACGTGGACCGATATATCTCATTTTCAATACAAACCATCCTAGACACAATACCAATTGCTCTGCTAAATTTTGGCGCTCTACGTCAAATAATGTGGGCTGTATCGTGATTTCAACAGACAGACAGACAAACAGACAGACAGACGGACATCGTTAAATCGACTTAGAAATTTATGCTGATTATGAATATATATACTTTATGGGGTCTACGACGAATATTTAAGGATGTTACAAACGGAATGACAAACTTAATATACCCTCCTTTCCAAGGTGGAGGGTATAAAAGTTAATATACCCTCCTTTCCAAGGTGGTGGGTATAAAAATATTAAAACGTTACACTATTGGATTTTATATTAGATATTTGATAATATGCCGAAAAGTTCTCGTTGTAAGAGAGTTATAATTATTTAAAATGTTTACCCGTTGTGGGGGAGGTACCAGAAGGAGTAGTCCGATATTTCCCATCTTCACAACACATCTTGTGTTGATAGAAGTATTGGGATGTGCCAAGTCTGAAAGTAATCACATGGTCATTCCGCGTTTTATATGTTTAATGTTTATTCCAAATTATGACCCTTTGTGGGGAGGTCCGATATTTACCATCTTCAAACCAGATTTTGCTTATGTGGAAGTATTGAGATGTTCGATTTTTGAAAGGAATCGTACGTTCATTTCGCAATTTTCGAACTTCATGGTTATCAAAAAAATGTCGACACATTGTGCTGGAGGCACCAGAAATAATATACCGATATATCCCATATTCACACCAGATCTTGAATTAATAAAAATATTAGGATGTGTGAAACTTAAAGACAATTGGACTCTTATTTCACATTTTATAATTATTCGAAATTTGGATCTTTTGCGGGGGATGTACTTGATGGAGTGGACCAATATTGTCAATTTTAACGCCTGACTTAGCATAGGCAAAAACATTGGGATGTTCAAAGTTTACCCAAAATCGAATGATCCTTTCTCTTTCTATGAGGTATATTATCTCTTTGAAAATGTTGACTTTTTGTGGGGGAGATACCAGTAGGAGTGAAAAGATTTTACCCATCTCCGAAATCGACCTAAGTTTGACCATAATATTAACATTTACAAAGGTTGGACCAAATCGGATACTCCCTTCGAGACTTATCGTGAGGACCACCCAGCCAGACAGACGGACGGCGGACATCGCTCGATCGATTCCAAATGTCCTGAAACGGATTTGGTCCAAAGTGACTCAGGGTCTGAAATTTCGATGAGGCACGTTTTGGCCATATCAAATGATGTACACCCTCTGTAGCCATATGACTGAGGGTACAAATATAAGTAGATTTTTTCAGAAACTTTAAAGGATCTTCAAGGAGATATTAGCAAGAACCATCACGAGGATATTTAAGTCGATTTTTTTCTTGACCACCATTAAGCTAAACATGGATCGTTGCTTTCTTTGATTTTTTTAAAAGACCATCACGAGGATTATTTATAATTCAAACGAGAAACTTTCCAGGAAACTCTAATATGAAGTTTCATCAGTTTAATTAACGTTTACAATAAAATTGGAACAAAACAAGTAAAAAAACATTAAGTTCGGCCGGGCCAAACTTTTAATACCCTCCACCTTAGGGTAAAAGAAACATTAGAAGAAATGTGGCAAAAACCATTAAAATGCCGAATATCGGGAGGTACCGTTATATGGGGGCTACACCAAAACGTGGACCTATTATTACAATGTTTCGCCACACGAACTAGGACCCATTATGACCCACAAATACCAATTTTTAGACAAATCAGTGAAAAAATGTGGCAAAAACCATCAAAATACCGAATATCGGAAGGTACCGTTATATGGGGGCTATATCAAATCATGGACCCATGCATGTAATGTTTCGCCACCGAAGCTGGAAGCCATTATGACCAACAAATACCAATTTTTAGACAAATCCGTGAAAAAATGTGGCAAAAAAAAAACTAAAATACCGAATATCAGGAGGTACCTTTATATGGGGCTATACCACAACGTGGACCTATACATGCAATGTTTTGCCACACGCTCAGGGACCCGTTATGACCTACAAATACCAATTTCCAGACAAATCCGTGAAAAAATGTGGCAAAGAAATCTAAAATACCGAATATGAGGAGGTACCGTTATATGGGGACTATACCAGAACGTGGACCTATAAATCTCATTTTCAATACCAACAATGCAAATAGCTCTGCTAAATTTTGGTGATCTACGTCAAATAATGTGTGCTTTATCGTGATTTCAACAGACAGACGGGCTGACAGACAGACAAACGGACATCGTTAAATCGACTTCGAATTTCATGCTGATTATGAATATATATACTTTATGGGGTCTAAGACAAATATTTAAGGATGTTACAAACGGAATGACAAAGTTAATATACCCTCCTTTCCAAGGTGGAGGGTATAAAAATTGAAAATTGTATCTTTCACGGACAGTAACTTTGGATTTTTATGACGATTTTCAAGAGACTTGGTTTTTCAAGAACCTTAAACCTGGATTATAAGAAAAAGGAGAAAATACTATTTTTATGAAGGCTTGACTTTCTAGGCATGGATTTATAAGAAAATGATTTTTATTAACCTATTTAAATATTCAGTAACATAAAAGGATATTAAAAATATATTCTATAAAAGGGTGAATTTCGGAAGGATCATTGTAAATAGAATACCTTTTAAATATGGTCCATAGACCATATACTAAATATGACATTATAGGGTGTGATGAAAAAACTGCAACCAACTTCAGACTGCTGTCATTATTAAGCAACACATCCGACAGCTGTTAAAATTATTCCAATGACAGGTTATTATATTGTTTAGAACCGTACAAAAGCATTTTGGTGAAAATTTTCCAGAAAAAAAAGTTATTCGTGATGGAATTCAAGCGTGATAGTGTGATTTCTTTATATTTGGTTGGAAAACCACAAGTGGCTATCGTTAGAGCATTAATTCAGCAGCATTTAAATGTGAATAAATCTTTTGTGTCTCGTACCATCGGTCGTTACCGTGATACTGGTAGCGTAGCCCGGCGTCAAGGAAGTGGACGGAAGAAAACAGCAACATCAGCAGAAATGGTTCGAAAAGTAAAGAAGCGACTTGGTTGAAACCCACGTCGCAGTGGCCGAAAAATGACTCGTGAGCTGAACATATCGCAATATTCCATTCGCCAAATATTAAAAAATGAGCTGGGATGAAGCCATTGAAATTCCAAAAAGTGCAAGAACTTACACCGCAACAGAAAGAAAATAGACTCAAAAGAGAGAGAGAAAAGGAAGTGGTGAACTGCCGAATTTGGTTTTTTTCGATGCAGCGATGCAGAGTCCAGCAGTTTGTAAAAAAACAAAATGATCGTGTTTACTTGCCAAAGAGGACAGCTGAAAATGTGCACATTCGGTTGGCCACCAGCACTCAAGCGCTGGGCATGTGGGTGTGGGCCGCCATAACAGCCGTATTAATCGACCGTGGCATCAGAATAAATGCCGAATATTATCGCGAAAATATTCGGGAGGGTGTATTAAAGCCTTGGACACACAAACATTTTGGTCGCAGACCTTGGACATTCCAACAGGACTCAGCACCATCGCACTCAGCACGCGCCACCCAAGAATGGTTACAAAATGAGGTTCCTCGCTTCATTTCCAGCGCACAATGTCCACCAAAATCTCCGGATACCAATCCATTGGACTATTTTGTCTGAAGTATTTTGGAAAGCAAGGTTAGCACTAAAAAATACCAAAGTGTCGATCACCTCAAGCAAGCGCTTCGCCGGAAATGGGCCAAAATTCACAGTCGAACATTCGAGCAGCGTGTGACGGTTTCATTGGCCGTTTGAAGGCCATAATTCGTGCCAAAGGTGACCAATTTGAACAATTGTAAACTTATTCTAAAATTTGATATATTTTCGGTATTTTGACGACTTTAGGTACAATACCCACCGAAATTGTTTAAGATGTCGTATTTGAACTTCGTAATGGATGCTACAGCCTATGACAGAAAATTGTCTATGCTGGTCCAGATCTTCGCACAGCTCCGGTACCTCTCTATATACGATATTTTGATGATTTTAGCTACATTATTCACCGTTTATTTCAAGTTTCGAATTTGAATACGGTAATGACTTATGACAAACAATGTGTATGTAGGTCCACGTCGTATAGACCCCAATATAACGGCTATATTCGGTATTTTTTAAATTTTAACAGAATGTTTTAAGGATTTTATTTCCATTTATTGGGACACAGGGACGGATCAGAATGAGATTCTATGCAGATCATCAAGAGGAACTATGGATCTATCTCGCTTTCTTCTCTATTTTACAAACAAATGTATAAAAATAATGAACATGTTCCTCAAATTTGCTATACTCTTTTTAAGTTCGTCTTAGAATCTCTAAAATTTTCTCATGGCCAATATTAGACAAACTATTCTTAGCTGGAAAAACAAAAAGTCTACAACTAGTTTGTCGTTTTTGTTAACTTGGCTAAAGTACAAGGCGCGCCAAATTGGCCAAGACGTCGAATCAGACGTAGAACACGAAGCGCAGCATAAAAGAAAACGAAAAGACAAAAGTACAGAAGATAAATGGCAAATGAAAAACGAAACAAAATGTTTAAACTGTTAACTAATAATGAAAAAAAAAATAAGACGTTTGTTGTACAGTCAGCCAAACAAAAAAAAAAAAATATTTAAACAATTAACAAAACACCAACAACAGCTGGCTGGCTGGCTAGGTACATACCTTGTCGCCCATATTCGTTTTTTCGATGAATACACTTCCCAGCTAGTGGCTGCTTTAATGTTTAAACAAATTATTATGTTTTGTGTTTTATTTCTGTTTGTTTGTTGTTCTATTCGATTTTCTATTGTGTGTGTGTGTGTGTGTTTTCTACTGTCTTCTTCTTGGTCTTCTTAATGACGACAACAAAGTGCTTAGAACAAACTGCAACAAATAAAGAACTATTAATTACCGAAGACCAAATGGTGAAGTGAAAACCTGTCTGGTGGTACGATGTAAGGAGGTGGAGCAGCAGGAGGAAGTGGCGTTACATCGAGTTATAATGTTAAGAATATTTTTAAAGACATTTATAAAAAAATTAAAAATTTGTCATTCCATATTTCCGTCATGAAATTAAAGATTTCTTGAAGGATTCCTGAGGTACCAAAAGTGGATTTGTAGCAAGGTATTCTTAGAGTACTTCCCGAGATATCCAAAGTGGATTTTTTAAGAAGAATTTTTTAGTGGACTTCCTCAATGTGAAGAATACTTCCGTGATAAAATAAGAAGATCCCCCCGAAAGAGTCTCCCTGAGTTAAAATCGTGTATTTTTATACCCTCCACCATACTATGGAGGGTATATTAACTTTAGAGGATATCTGTGTGTCTGTCTGCTTGTTTTTAAATCTTTCGAACGAATCGAAATAGACGGCTAAAATTTTGCAGACAGGTTAGGTTCGTAAATGGGCTATATAGGCCCACGTTTTCATATAGCCCCCATATAACGGTACCTCCCGATATTCGGTATTTTGATGTATTTTTATACCCCCCACCATACTATGGAGGGTATATTAACTTTAGAGGATATACCTGTGTCAGTATGCTTGTTTTAATCAAGTAATCTTTCGAACGAATCGAAATAGACGGCTAAAATTTTGCAGACAGGTTAGGTTCGTAAATTGGCTATATAGGCCCACGTTTTCATATAGCCCCCATATAACGGTACCTACCGATATTCGGTATTTTTATGATTTTAGCAACATAATTCACCGCAGTTGTTTTAAATTTGGTATTTGAAGTTCCATAGGGATACTACAGCCTAAAACAGAAACTTGTCTATGCAGGCCTACATCTTCGTATAGCCCCCATATAACAGTACCTCCCGATATTTGTAATTTTGATGATTTTAGCGACATTATTCACAGGAATTGTTTTAAATTTGGTATTTGAAGTTCCAAAGGGATAGTACAGCATAAAACAGAAAATTTACTGTGCAGGTCCACGTCCCTGTATAACCCACATATAACAGTACCTCCCAATATTCGGTATTTTGATTATTTTAGCGACATTATTCACTGGAATTGTTTCAAATTTAGTATTTGAAGTTCGTAATGGATAATACAGCCTTAGACAGAAAATTGTCTGTTCAGGTCCACATCTTCGTTAAGCCCCCATATAACGGTTCTTCCCTATATTCGGTATTTCGATGATTATAGCGACATTTTTCACCGGAATCGTTTCAAATTTTGTATTTGAAGTTCGTAATGCCTATGACAGAAAATTTTCTATGCAGGTCCACGTCTTCGTATAGCCCCCATATAACAGTATCTCCCGATATTTGGTATTTTGATGATTTTAGCGACATTATTCACCGGAATTGTTTTAAATTTGGTATTTGAAGTTCCATAGGGATACTACAGCCTAAAGCAGAAACTTCTCTGTGTAGGCCCACATCTTCGAATAGCCCCCATATAAAAGTACCTCCATATATTCGGTATTTTCATAATTTTAGCGACATTATTCACCGGAATCGATTCAAATTTGGTATCTGAAGTCTGTAATGGATAATATGGCCTATGACAGAAAATTGTCTGTGCAGGTCCAGGTCTTCGTATAGGCCCAATATATATCAGTAACTCCCTATATTCGGTATTTTAACGATTTTAGGTACAATACTCACCGAAATTGTTAGAGATGTCGTATTTGAAGTTCGTAATGGATGTTACAGGCTGTGAGAGAAAATTGTCTATGCAAGTTCAGGTCTTCGTATAGCTCCGATATAACGGTAACTCCCTATATACGGAATTTTAATGATTTTAGCTATATTATTCACCGTTTATTTCAAGTTTCGAATTTGAATACGGTAATGGCTTATGACAAACAATAATGGCTACATTCGGTTATTTTAAGATTTTACCAGAATTTTTACGGATTTTATTTTTTGAAAATTTCCAAATTCGTTGAAACGGTAGAGGGAATTCAATGTTGGGCACGACCGGACTTATTGCTTTTTAACTTGTTAAAAATAATTTCTTTAAGGATTTCCTGATGTACCAAAAGTGGATTTTTAGGAAGATTTTCTTAGAGGACTTTCCGAGGTACCCAAAGTGGACTTTTTAATTACAATTTGTTGGAGGACTTCTTCAACTATAGACGAGGGTATTTTACAATAATTTTTTGGAGGACTTCCTTAACTAAAAATGTAGTTTTTTAACAAACATTTCTGGAGGACTCCAGCTATGAACGTGGATTTTTTACACAAAACTTATTGGAGAGTATCCTCAAGTAAAAACGTGGATATTTTAAACGAAAACTTGTTGGAGGACTTTCTCAGCTATGAACGTGGATTTTTTACACAAAACTTGTTGGAGAACTTCCTCAACTAAAAACGTTTTTAAAAAAAACTTGGCAATACAAAGAGTAATTACGGAGAAGCTCAGGCAGATTATGAAAGTAGAGCTAAAATTAAAAAAATATCGTATCGGTGTTTTCAAAGTTTACATCGCCAAGTAATGTAAAGAGAGAGGATAAGTTACCTCCTTATCCACACTTTTGGAAATTTTCGGATTAAAATTCCTCGGAATCTGTGCATTTGAGGTATATAGTTTCTTTGGCAATATAGCAGATAAAAACACGGGGAATATTTTGGTTTAAAACTGTAACCCTCAAGAGGGATATTTTTGTTCCTTTTTTGAAAATATGTTTAAAATCTCCCTTTAAAGAGAAACATAGCAAGTCAAAATATTTCAGAAAATTTTTTGATTATGATTACTCAAAATGTTGCCGCTTTATGGGGGAGGTTCCGAAGCAGTTAGCCAATAATGACCAATTCGTATCTGACATAAGACTGATAAAAATATTATAACATATCAGATTTGGACTATATCGACTATTGCCTATACTTTATGAGAGATATGTCCATAATTTTGGAAAATGTGGAAATATACGTGAGGTAACAGAACCCTATGTGGGGAGGTACCAGAAGAAATGGCAGGATCTCTACCATCTTTACAACGGATCTTGTGGTGCTGGAAATATTGAGATGTACCTAGCCTGAATAGAATCGGACGTTATTTTCGCGTTCTTTGAGCTTCATGGCTAATAAAAATGTTGACCCTTTGTGTGGGAGGTACCAGAAGGAGTGGACCGATATATCCCATCTTCACACCAGACCTTGAGTAAACAAAAATATTGAGATGTGTCAAGTCTGAATGGAATCGAATGTTAATTTCAGATTTTATGATCGTTTTGATTATTCAAAACTTTAACCCTTTGTGGGAGAGGTACCAGATGGAATAGTGCGATCTCCACCATCTTTATAACAGATCTTGTGTTGATGCAACTATTTAGAGAGCCAAGTCTAAATGGAATCGGATGTTAATTTCGGGTTTTATGAGCCTCATAAATATTCAAAATTTTATCCGTTGTGGGGGAGATACCAGAAGGAGTGAACCGGTGTATCCCATATTCACGGCAGATCTTAAGTTAGTAGAAATAATGGGATGTGTAAAATATGAAGAGAACTGGATGCATATTTCGGATTTTATAATCGTTTTGGTTATTCAAAATCTTTGACTCTTTGAGGGGGAAGTACCAGAAGGAGTGGACCGATATACCCCATCTTCACACCAGACCTTGTAGTAATAAAAATATTGTGATGTGTGTAATTTGAAGAGAACCGGATGCTTATTTGGGATTTTCTGATCGTTTTGATTATTCAAGACTTTGACCCTTTGTGTGGGAGGTGCCGGAAGAAATGGTCCATCTTTATAACAGATCTTATTTTGATAGAAATATCGAGATGTGCCAAGTCTGAATGGAATCGAATGTTTATTTCTTGTTTTATAAGTTTCATAGATATTCAGAAAGATTGGACCGATATTGCTCATCTCCGATCTCGTTCTAAGTTTGACAATAATAATACGATGTACCAAGTTTGGATCAAATCTGATACTTCCTTTGAGAATTATCGTTTTTTTTCTGAAGGAATTTTTGTCAGGAATTTCTAGGAAGACTTCCTCAACTATGAATGTGGATTTTTTGACAAGAACTTCTTGGAGGACCTCCTCAACTGTAAATGGTTCATCTTTAGGCTAACACTATCTGCTAAAATCTTAGTCACTGAAATTGTGACAAAATGAGATTCCCTCTCCCCAAGGAAGATTCTCTCTAAGATTTTGCGTCAGTCCCCCATCCATTCCCAAGAAGAATAACTATTCGGTTTTTTAAATTTTGTTGACTTTTGTTTGTTTTCTTGAGTTTTGTTTGTTCCCTAATTACTTTTGTCATTTCATTTTTTTTTTTTGGCCGAGAAACGAAATCAACTAAAAGATATATTTGCAATCATGAAAATAGTTGCTTGGCTTGGCAATTGAAACCGAAGGGAGTGAATGAATGAATGAGTGAACTGTCGTCCATCCATTTGTCCATTCGTCTGTCAAAATGTTTTTGTTTTTTTTTTCTGATTCATTTTGCGTAGATGAATGACAAAATACGTTAATGAATGATTTTTTTTTGTTTATTTGGTTTGAACGTCGTCATTAGCCCCAGGGGGTGTCTTCTGGGGCCCACCTCCCTTTGTCCTACAGTCGTCTTTGCTTGAGTGCGTTGTTATCATTTCTAATGGTATAGCATTTCTCGTCGTTGTCGTCGGTATGCTAACAACGTTGCCATAGCGTTTTTCCTTCGTTCGTTCGGTTGCCAAACTACTTGCACTTCATAGCTCATATCATAGCTCGTCGTTGTCGTAGCACTCATCCACTCGGCACTTCAGCTCCCCGCATCAAACGACTGTTAGTAATTTCCATTTTTCCATGTAATTTTTGTTTTGTTTTTTTTAGTTTTCCCTTTTGATTGTATTTTCCTCTGGTCCTTCCTTCAGTCGTTTGCAAGAGTATAATTATGCACATCTATAATTACTATCAACACCATTAACTAATGCATAATAATTAAAATTGTTAACATTGCACAGTGGTCGCTGCCATTGGCCAAAATTAAAAAAATGAAAATCAGATATTTATTGTCAAATGTGTACACATGAACTCTTAAGAGGTTAAGCTTTTTAGAAAACATAATAATCTTGGCTTCATTCTAACGGGACACTTCGAAAATAGCATCAAAAAAGAGAAAATGTAGTTAGTTGTTTTTTTCAGTGGGATCAGAGAAAAAGTGGGGTAAAAATAGAACTGTATTACAAAATTAAATACATTTTAAAATTACAAATCTTGGCATTATTATTGAAAAGCAAGGTATTAACTTATTTTTAGTCCAGTAATTTGTGTGTTTAGTATATGTGTATAATATAGAAGATGTGAGAGTTCTGAGTTGCCTTTAAGATTAATTTTGAAAATAAAATTGGATTTCAGTTAAAGTTTTAATTGTTTTCCCCCCTGAATCCTCCAATGTGATTTTTTTCACGCCATTAGTAATGGTCCTAAGATTCTAAAAGTGCTAATTTAACTTTCAGATTTTGTCAGATGTGTACGTTATGTCCAATATACTGAAGTGACTTCGCTGCAATTTTGTCAGTTCTATGGTGCTAGTGACAAAGAATATGTTTTTGTTGTTAGGGATTGATAAGGATGTAATTGAGGGGTGTTCAATAATGTTGCAAGCATTGTCCTCTGGGTATAATAATAAGGCCTTTGCACTGGAAACTGCTAAAGAGTTACCAAATTTATATCCATGGCACTATCTTCCAAGTTTCGACTAAATCATGCCCGAAAAAATTCTCGTGTTTCAACAAACACAGATCTTATTAACCGTCTTCTTCTGAGCTCTGACCCTTTTATAATGGGACAGCGAACCTTACCAAACAATAACCAGTAAAGAAAGTCTTAAAGTCGAGCGGGGCCGACTTCATGATACCCTACACCACTTTGCATATTTAGTAGAGCGTCACATAACAAATAAAGGTTTTAATGGGGAATGTGTGAGAATTAAATCATACCAACAATGGCATTTGCGCCTTTTCAATTCGGGCTTGTATTATCCATTTGGTGCACAATTAACTTGAAATCGGATAGATATATATGAGAGCTATATCTAAATTTGATTTGGGCTAATATTACACGTTTGGTGCACAATAAAAGGCAAATCGGACGAAGATATATATTTGAGCCATGTCCAAATATTAACAGATCTCGATAAAATTTAGAAAGGGTATTTCTTAGTTATATTTGATATATTTCCCCAAATATCGTTGTCACAGAGTGCATATTACGGCTGCGGAGGACAAAAATAACAAATCGGATGAACAATATATATGGGAGCTATATATCTGAACCGATTGCGATCAAAATTGGCATACTTATTTTCAGGTCCCATCTGGTCGTACGTATTCCATTCTATATTGGACTGATATTACAAGTTTGGTGCACAATATAAGGCAATTTGGATGAATATATATGGAAGCTATACCTAAATTTTGACCGGTTATATCCAATTTCAATAGGGAATTAAGTCAAAGTAATTATTTGTGCAAAATTTATCTTTGATTTAATTTTACATTAAATTGTGATTTTATTTTGTTTACAAAAAATAATCAAATTTGGACTTGATTTGTGTAAAAACTGCTTCTATTTTTGGAGCTACCTTACAAGGGACTCTACCTGATGGCGGGCTGTTCCAAATAATTTTCAGTAAGATTATTTTTTAGCTCCTTAGAACGTAAAATGTCAAATAACATTGCAATCTGGTGTAGAAATGTGACAAGAATTGGGCAAATAACCCTTATTCGGGAGGTACTTTATATGGGGACCATGCCAAAACATGCATCCACCATATCCATTTTGTCACATTTTTTATATTTATCCCATCAAGGTACCATAACCAAAGATTCATATTGATATCTGCACTGAAAGTATTTTTGGCCGCTGTTCCCATACGACCTCGACCACTGTGCATTGTTGGTGTTGTTGTTGTAGTTGTGTTTGGTTTTTCTCCATTTACTTTTTTTGCTGGTGCTTGAGTAAACATTTTGTTGCGTTTTTCCAAATACAAAAGCAAAAAATGATAATGATATCCAAGAAAGTGATTTGGTGTTGGTCATTCAAGCATTAAGAGTTAAAAACAAAGAAAAATATCGATACAAAATTATAAAATAATAAATTTTATAGCTCCGAAAGTTATTCCAAAAAAAGGATTAAACAACAAACATTTAAACATTAAAATTCCACATTTATTATTGAGAAAATTCTCTGTAAAAATAACATTTTTATATAAAAATATCTGAACTGAAACGTGTTCCACTTTAAACTACAAATAAAACCAGTAAAGAAAGTCTTAAAGTCGGTCGAGGCCGACTTTATGATACCCTACACCACTTTGCTAATTTAGTAGAGCTCCACAAAACAACTAAAAGTTTTTATGGGAGAATTCAATCATACAAGCAACGATTATAATTATACTTTAAAGTTCAAAGGACTAAATATGCCGAAGCATTTGTATCTTTTAAAGGACAAAAAAAAACAAATCGGATGAACAATATATATGGGAGCTATAGCTATATCTGAACCGATTTCGATCAAATTTGGCATACTTATTTTCAGGTCTAATTTGGGTGTATATGCAAAATTCCATACAATTCGGACTGATATTACACGTTAGGTGCACAATAAAAGGTAAATCGGGCGAAGATATATATGGGAGCTATGTCTAAATTTTGACCGATTATCTCCAATTTCAATAGGATTCGTCCTTGGGCCAAACAAATGATTTGTGCAAAATTTCATCTGGATGGGGCAATAAGTGCGACCTGTACTTTGTTTACAAAAATACATGGACAGACGGACGGACGGACATTTATAAATCGACTCAGAATGTGATTCTATGCAGATCATCAAAAGGAACTATTGGTCTATCTCGTTTCCTTTTGCCTGTTACAAACAAATGCACAAAGACATAATATCCTGACCACCTTGAGGTGTAGGGTATAAATAGTAGAAACACAATAAAGTGGACGAGGCCGCTATATGGGGCCATACCAAAGCAGGAACCTCTATAGACAATATTACACTTCAAGGACTGTCATCTATCGAATCTTCTTAAATACCTAATTTGGAACAATTTCATGGGTAAATGTGATTATTATTATTAAAATACCGAATATCAATGGGTACCGTTATATATGCGCTAAACGCAAACGTGGACCTGTACATGCCATGTTCCACCACCGGAGCTAGAACCCACTATGACCTACAAATACCAATTTATAGACAAATACGTGAAAAAATGTGTCGAAAATCATCAAAATACCGAATTTCGGGAGGTACTGTTATATGGCGGCAATACCAAACGGGGACCAATCTTTTTTTATTTTCAAATCCAACCATCCTATACACAATACAAATTGTTCTGACAAATTTTGAAGGTCTACGTCAAATAATGTGGGCTGTATTGTGATTTCAACAGACGGACTTCGTTAAATCGACTTAGAATTGTATGCTGATCATGAATATATATATACTTTATGGGGTATACGACGAATATTAATGCATGTTGCAAACGAAATGACAGAGTTAATATACCCTCTTTTTCTATGTTAAGGCTTAAAAATCCAGGTTTATTTCCCAGGACTCCTCCAAAAAAATATTGTAAAAAATCCACTAAAATCAACAAAGAGGTATTTTTGGTCCTTTTTATATATGGTTAAAACTCCCTTTAAACGGGACAGTAACATGCCAAATTATGCTACATAATTAGTTGCCACCAAATTCTACTATATGTCCTAAAAGACGTCTAGAAGAAGTCTAACTCTTGCCTAAACGCAAGGAATTCATATGAATGGAAAACAAGTTAAAAAGCAGTAAGTTCGGCCGGGCCGGACTTTAAATGCCCTTCACCAATTGAAACTAATTTGGAGATTTTCAAAATTTAAAATCCGTTAAAAATTCTATTAAAATCTTAAAAATCAAATTCGAAATTTGAATTAAACGGTGAATAATGTGGCTAAAATCTATGGAGCTATGCGAAGACCTGGACCTGCACAGACAATTTTCTGTCACAGACTGTAGTTCCAATTACGAACTCTAAATAAGTAATTTGAAACAATTCCGGCGCTAAAATCATCAAAATACCAAAGTTTGGGAGGTACCGTTATATGGGGGCTATATGAAGAAGTGGACCTGCACAGACAATTTTCTGTCTTAGGCTGTAGTATCTATTTCGAACTTCAAATAATAAATTTGAAAAAATTCCGGTGAATAATGTCGCTAAATTCATCAAAATACCGAATATCGGGAGGTACCGTTATATGGGGACTATATGAAAACATGGACCTACATGGCTCAATTACGAACTTAACCTGCCTGCTGGAAAAGTAAACACGTGTGCAAAATGTTAGCCTTTTATCTCAATTTGTTCGAAAGATAGCGTGATTACACCAGACGGACAGACAGACGGGCATGGCTAAATCGACTTAGAATTTTACGGTTATCAAGAATATAAGTTAACGGCTCACCCTAATAAACATCAAACTAAATATGCAAACCAACTAGTAAACATTCCCATCATTATGCTGCGCAAGCAGTCCGACAAATCAACAGGAATATGACACCAGGGCAGTCATCCGCCACAAACACGCGCACTAATACCAGCGCACCGCAAGTGATGACTCAGCGTAATAACGAGCACGACCAGGCTGCAGTATAATATTAGTTTTAAGTTGAAGGAATTCATAATTGTAAATCCAACAAGAGAGGTGCATAGCACCGCAACATAAATGTTAGTAACAAAATAAAGAAACACCATAGCAGTGTGAAACAAACTTTAACTTCTAACATTAACTGGCGCCCAACAACTACAAGGATCAACACATCCTAGAGCCCAACAACTACAAGGATCAACACATCCTAGAACCCAACAACCACAAGGATTAAAACATCCCAACAGCCGGTACGAGAACCGTTCCTGAGTAGGAGTACGAAAAGGATGTTACGTAAGAACTAGCGGACTACCGGGATATAAGGAAAATGATCAAATTATTATTAGTAAGTTATTATAAATTTAACAAAAGTAAAAAAGAAGAAATGTTAAAATAAAATTAAACAAAATAAGGAATAACACAGAAAGTGAAAGTGTGAAATCTAATTTACAAAAATCATATTTGTGCTAGAATACGTTTAACAAAAATAACAAAGTAAGAAGAAAGAAATGTTAGAGTAAGGTAAAACAAAAAATAAAGTGTGACATCTAAATTTACAAAAAAAATCATATTTGTGCGAAATTAACAAATGTAAGAAATATGAAATGTTAGATTAAGTTAAACAAAAAAATAGAGTGTGGCATCCAAATTTAAAGAGTCATATCCGTGCTGAAATAAGTTTAAAGAAATTTTGATAATAGATTTGTGACGAGAACTAGGATTTGGTGTTTCTTTTTCTCCTTTTTTTCGAGCGGCCAATGCCGGAAGATTTAAACAACTTAATAACAAGGGTCGAAGCTATGAGTGTTTCAGGACAGACATCTTCGCCTTCTGGGGCAGCTCCCGTAAGGTTTAATCCCTTTACGGAAAGTCAGACTAATGAGGTGAAACGAATAATAAGTGAGACGGTGGCAAACCTTCTCAAACAGGGGGAGGATGTTACCGCCACTAAAGATGTCGACATAGAAGGATCTGGGGATATCTCAGAAGGAGAGAGAATACCAGACATAGTGAAGACGTTAAGGGAATTCTCGGGCAAGCCAGGAGAATTTAGTTCGTGGAGGAAAGCTGTTGATAGGATCATGAACATTTATGAGTCACAAAGGGGAACCACCAAATACTTCACAATTCTACACACTGTTAGGCATAAAATTGTTGGTGAGGCCGACACGGCTTTGGAGTCTTATCGGACCCCATTAAATTGGAAAGCGATAAGAAAGTGTTTAGTGCTTCATTTTTCAGATAAGAGAGATATTTCGACCTTAGAGTATCAAATGACCGTCCTATCTCAGGGTGGGCAAACCATAACAGATTTTTACCAGAAGGTTTACCACCATTTGTCTTTGATTCTGGACAAGATTGATTGTCTGGATATAGGGAACGAGGCTTTGGATGTATTGACCCAAACATATAGGGACAAGGCTTTGGACACCTTTATTCGAGGACTTAATGGTAATCTTCCAAGCTTAATGAGTGTTACAAACCCGACAAGTTTGCCTCAGGCTCTAAATGCCTGTTTAAAATTAGGTAATCTAGGTGTGCGTATTCAACACGCTACCGAGAAAGGATCCAGACCAAACAGGATCCCCCAAACTAACCCTCCTAGACATTTTTACCCACAGCTGACGATTGGTGATAGGAATTTTCAAGGTGACCAAAGGTACAGAGGCCCTACTCAATATCGTTATCAGAATTTCCGAAGTGGAGAACAACAATACGGAGGGCCGGCGAACTTTTCGAATCGACCTCCAGTAGTGAATAATTTTGGACACCCCCAATACGGAGGATACAGACCCCCACTTCCTCCTAAACCTGCTGTACCAATGGACGTGGATCAATCAATACAGACTAGGCAGGTAAACTATCAGAATAGGCCACAGTTGAGTAATGCTTTTAACAATGTTCAGCCTAACTTTAAGAGAAATAATTCAGGAAATATTCATCAGCCGCAAAAGCAGCAGAGAATGTTTAATGTTGAGGCCCAAATACGTGAGGATGCAGAGCCGGATGAAATGAATGGTTCTGATGAACAGGAATATGAGGTTTCCTATGACGAAGCGTACGAGGAGGATCTAGACGATCAGTTGGCAATTGTAGATGACGTTAATTTTTTAGACTAGCTTCAACGTTGCCATACCTCCCTTTCAGAATGAAAAATGGCAACGAACTTAAATTTCTTATAGACACCGGTTCGAACAAAAATTATATTAATGGCAAATTTATTAGAAACCCTCTAAAGAACCAGAAACCTTTTCATGTTAAGTCCGTAGGCGGCATAGTTAGTATAGAGACCCATAGTTTTATTGACATTTTTAATTGCGGGATCGGAAAGTTAGAATTTTACATCCTTCCTGGTCTAGAGACCTTTGATGGGATAATAGGGAATGATACCCTGAAATCTTTGAATGCAGTGATTTACACTTGGAGATCCTATCTCACAATTCTGGATGGAAAGAAATTTCCTTTGAAAGAGCTGCAAATTGATGAGATTAATAACATGAATCTACGTTTAAATCATCTAAATCCCGAAGATGAAAAAGAAGTCAGGAATATTTGGATGACCATCCAAACCTTTTTGCAGATCCCAATAAAAAACTCACTTATTCAACAATCGTACAAGCTGAAATTAATACGAGTAGTGATAGTCCAGTTTATTCAAAATCCTATCCGTATCCAATGGCACTGAAATCCGAAATTGACAAACAGATAGAAGAACTATTAAGGGACGGGATAATTCGCCCTTCCAGGTCCGCATATAATGCTCCAGTTTGGATAGTACCAAAAAAACCAGATGCTTCAGGTGTGAAAAAATACCGCATGGTTATTGACTATAGGAAACTTAATGAGATAACTAGACCTGACAGATACCCCATATCTGAAATTACAGAAATCTTGGCTAACTTAGGCGAACAGAAATACTTTTCCACCATAGATTTAAAGAGCGGATTCCATCAGATTCCACTTAGGGAATCCGATATTGAGAAAACAGCTTTTTCCGTCAAGAATGGAAAGTTCGAGTTCACAAGACTACCATTTGGACTACGTAACGCGTCTGCAATATTCCAAAGAGCTCTAGATGATATTCTTAGAGAGCATATAGGGAAACGGTGCTACGTCTACATTGATGACATTTTGATATTTGGTAGGACTAAAAAGGAACACATTGAAAATTTGAGGATAATATTCCGCACTTTGGAAGACTCTAATCTGAAAGTTCATTTGGACAAGAGTGAATTCTTAAAGGAAGAAATTGACTTCTTAGGGTTCAATGTAAAGGAAGGAGGTTTTTCTGCAAACCCAGACAGACTGAAGGCCATAGTTAATTTCCCTCAACCTAGAACAGTTCATGACTTGCGATCGTTCCTGGGTTTGACCGGACATTATCGGAGATTCATAAGGGGCTATGCCCAAACAGCCAAACCATTAACTTCCATGATGAGAGGCGATATAGGGAAAACCCCGAGAAACCAGTCAAAAAAAATCAGTGTCAATTTGAATTCCGAACAGATTGAAAGTTTCAAACAGCTCAAGAACTGTTTGGTATCGGAGGAAGTCGTTTTGAACTATCCCGACTTTGATAAGCCCTTTGAACTCACTACTGACGCCTCGAAATACGCTTTAGGAGCAGCTTTATCTCAAGGCAATAGACCTATCACATACCTTTCTAGAACTCTCAGTAGGGCAGAAGAGGAATATGCGACAAATGAGAAAGAAATGCTGGCGATAATTTGGGCTTTAAAGGAATTGAATTGTTACTTGTATGGAGCAAGAAGCATAAAGATATTTACCGACCATCAACCTTTGACATTTGCGCTAAGCAACAAGAACACAAATGTGAAGATGAAGAAGTGGAAGGCACAGTTAGAAGAATATAATTACGAGTTAATTTATAAACCAGGTAGCACGAATGTAGTCGCGGACACGCTATCGAGACCACCAGTGACAGATGTTAACTCCCTAACGCCCACGGTTCACAGTGCCGAGGACTCATCGGAAGACCTAATTCCTTCCGCTGAGGTGCCAATAAATACCTTCAAAAATCAGATCATTATTGAGGAATCATCAGCTTCCTCATATGAATTTAACATTGTATTTCCCTCCTACCATAGACATATCATTAAAGAAACCAGTCTAGCGGAATCAGATCTGAAAGTCATATTAAAGAGATACTTAAATCCTACAGTAGTCAACGGCATCAAGACCTCAGAGCCAGTTATGCTTATGATTCAAGCACTGTACCCTCATCACTTCAGAAACATTAAAGTACGATTCGCTCGAACAATGGTTGAAGATGTTACTGATGAGGAGAGACAAAAACAAATCATTATTGAGACTCACAACAGAGCACATAGGAATAATGCCGAGAATAGGAGACAAATTTTAGAGAGCTATTACTTCCCTTCCATGACTAGGAAAATAAAGAATGTGATCAATATCTGTAAAGTATGTAAAGAAAATAAGTATGAGCGACATCCGAACGCTCCCAAACTTAATAAGACACCTATGCCAACTTATCCTGGGCATACAATCCACATAGATATCTTCTCTACAGACAAGTTTCGAGTTTTAACCGCAATAGACAAATTTACAAAATTCGCAGTAACCAGAATGATAAATGGCAAAGGCATTGAAGACATTAGGAAACCATTGAGAGAAATAATTTTCTACTTTGGGGTCCCGAAGTCAATTGTATTTGATAACGAGCGATCTTTCAATTCTCAGACCATTCGGTTTATGTTGGAAGACGAACTTGGCATGGAAATTTTTACGGCACCGCCTTATAAGAGCGAGGTTAATGGGCAAATAGAGAGATTCCATTCGACCTTATCGGAAATTATGCGTTGCAGTAAGTGTGAGCGACCCGATTACTCTTTTGAGGAGCTATTGCAAGATAGCGTTAACAAGTACAATCACACAATACATTCGTCAATTGGAAAGAAACCCGTAGATCTATTTTTTGGACGACCGACGACCTTTGGACCAGAGGACTACGAAAGGACTCGCCTTAACAACTACGAAAGACTCTTGAGGAAACAGGAAAATGATTTGGCAAATCATAATCGTGTTAGGGAAGAACCAAAAGAATATCAAGAAGGTCAGAAAATATTTGTCAAACAGAACAAGAGATTAGGAACCAAATTATCTAAACGTTTCAAAGAAGAAGTTGTAAAGGAGAATAGGCACTCAACTGTCCTGACTCAATCAGGGAGAATAGTCCATAAGAGTCATATCAGAAACTGACTTACTTATTTACCGGGTTTCCAGTTCTTAATTACAGGTTGCCTAGGGGTCACAGAAATATTGGACTACTCTCAATCAGAAGTGGTTCTTATAGAGAGTGGAATAGGAAAAATACAAACAGGGACATTCAAAATTTTGCATGTTATTAACATCAAGGAATATCATGACACTCTAGAGAGGATCAAGGACGACTTGGCCAAAGGAATTCCAGACAACCACCCACTACTCCCCTTCCTACATAATGACATCACTACCCTATCTCACCTTATAAATCGGCTAATGCCTGAAGAGAGATCTAAAAGATCTCTTGATGAGATTGGAACGGCGTGGAAATGGCTGGCAGGTAGTCCAGACCATGATGACCTTATGCTTTTGAAAAACAAAATCAATGAGTTAACAGACAACAGCAATAACCAGTTAATAATCAACAGAGATCTAATAGAAAGAATGCAGGAGATAACGAATGCGACAAATAGTATTTCAAAAATTTTAAAGACTAGTGAGGACTTCCGTAATACCCTCATATTGCAGGCAAAGTACAAAGTTGAAATTTTAAAGGAGGAAATAACGAATATTAATTCGGCCATTCATTTAACAAAATCCAACATTGTAAACACATTTATTTTATCGGAAATAGAAATTAGGAAAATAGAAGAAATATTTAATCAAGATGAAATCCCGTTTCAAAACATTGAACAAGCTTTAAATTTCGCACGAATAAAAATTGTAAACAATAGTACTAATATAATTTACATTATAAGCATTCCCAAAACTGTAAAAGAAATTTGTAATGTCATAACCATAAGACCTGTAAAAAATCAAAATACTGTTTTAAATCTTGATTATAAGAAAATTGTAAAATGTGAAAGAGCAACATTTGGAATTAAAAGTCCTTGTCAAAAATAAATGGTATTGAATTATGTCTAGAATCTAATGTAGCCAATATAACAAACAATACATGTATTCCTAAATTAGTAACTAATAGCCCACATAATTGTTCAATAGTAAATGCAGATCACATTAATAATTTAGAGGAAATAGAACCTGGATTAATTTTGATAAATAACATAAAAGAAAATATTGTCATAAATGGAAACGAAAAAAATGTAACAGGAACTTATTTAATAAGATTTAGTAATTCTACAATTAGGATAGGCAACAAAAATTTCACCGTCGAAGAAGCTGCTTACTCCAAACCGTTGCCTGCGCTACTAAAACACTCAGCTAGAAACAACTACACCGAAGAAATACTATCTCTACAACTACTAAAAACGTTGCACGTGAAAAGTAATAAAAGAATCGAGCGTCTAAATACTGAATTCAAGACCAGTTTATGTTTTAACATCAGTCTCATATTAGCATTGGTCATCCTCCTGATGGCAGTAAAAATGAGGCAAAGGCGCAAAACTAGTATGAAAATTATAAAAATGACCCCACATGAAGGAATGTCTAGACCTCAAATAGAAATGACTGTGTCAGAAAGCCAATTGGCAGCCGGCACAACAGAATCTGTTATCAAAACAAAACAACTAGCAAACCACAATATTAACTTGAATCAACGCGGCAGTCTTTATAATCTGCCATATTTCTAAACACATCAATCGAGACGCTTGATAATTCGAGAGGGAGGAGTTAACGGCTCACCCTAATAAACATCAAACTAAATATGCAAACCAACTAGTAAACATTCCCATCATTATGCTGCGCAAGCAGTCCGACAAATCAACAGGAATATGACACCAGGGCAGTCATCCGCCACAAACACGCGCACTAATACCAGCGCACCGCAAGTGATGACTCAGCGTAATAACGAGCACGACCAGGCTGCAGTATAATATTAGTTTTAAGTTGAAGGAATTCATAATTGTAAATCCAACAAGAGAGGTGCATAGCACCGCAACATAAATGTTAGTAACAAAATAAAGAAACACCATAGCAGTGTGAAACAAACTTTAACTTCTAACATTAACTTATATATACTTTGTTGGGTCTGACATGAGTATTTCGAGGAGTTACAAACGGAATGACAAAGTTAATATACCCTCCGTAGTATGCTGGAGGTTATAAAAATACCGAATGTAGCTGTTATACTAAGGTCTACACGACGACATGAACCTGCGTAGGTAACATTTGTCATAAGTCATTACAACATTTAAAAGCGAAAAATCGGTTATAATGCCGATAAAATCAAAATATCGATGATCGGGAAGTACCGTTATATGGGGGCTATGCGAAGACGTGAACCTGCACAGACAACTTTCTGTCTTAGGCTGTAGTATCCATTACGAACTTCAAATACCAAATTTAAAACAATTCTGATGAAAAATGTCCCTAAAATCATTTAAATACCGAAGATCGGGAGGTATCGTTATATGGGGGCTCTATAAGCTGTAGTATCAATTACGAACTTCAAATACCATATTTGAAACAATTCCGGTGAATAATGTCGCTAAAATGATCATTTTAAATACCAAAAGTCTTGCAGACATAACATACATTTGGCCAAAAATTTTATCAGTCTACTTCAATTCGTTCGGAAGCTACAATGATTTCCATAGACGAACAGACGGACATATCTAAATCGACATAGAATTTTATATATATATATATATATATATATATATATGTATAGATAACCAATTAACAATTAACCCGAAATCGGTTAAAGATATATATATGGGAGCTATATCCAAATCTGAACCGATATTTACAACATTTCGCAAAGGTATTTCTGGGCTGTATCTGATATCTGGATTTCATGATTTTTTTAGAAATTTTTAGAATTTTTTTTAGAAACTTCTTACAAATTAGAAAGACAAAAATTTTCTACGAAGCATGATTTCAGAAGAAAAACTTTAAAGACAAAAATATTCTAAATCAAGTTTTACTATAAGTACCTGCAGGAAAGAAACCTCTTAAGCCTTAAAATCTTCGTATAGCCACCATATAACTGTACCTCCCAATATTCGGTATTTTCATGATTTTAGCGACATTATTTACCGAAATCTTTTCAAATTTCGTGTTTGAAATTCGTAACGGGTACTACAGCGTATCACAAAAATTTTTGTATGCGGGTCTTCGTATAGCCCCCATATAACGGTAACTCCCGATATGCGGTATTTTGATGATTTCAGCAACATTATTCACCGGCATCGTTTCAAATTTCGTACTGGAAGATACCAATGGGCACTACGGCCTTTGGCAAAAATTATTGTATGCAGGTTAAGATCTTCGTATAGCCCCCATATAACGGTACTTCCCGATGTTGGGTACTTTGTTGATTTTAGCGAGATTATTTACCGAAATTATTTCAAATTTCGTGTTTGTAGTTCGTAACGGGTACTACAGCCTATGATAACAATTTCTATATGCATACGTCTTCGTATGGTCCCAATATAACGGTTTTCATTTAAGTGGTAGTTTTGGAATTTTTTTTAAATTTTTCAAAAAGTTTGGCCCGGCTGCTTTTTGGCTTGCTGTTAATTAGAAAAACACGAATCGAACGTTTATAGCTGAGAATTCCTTCATGAATATAGTTGAGGAAACCTTCCAAAAATTATTTGTTAAAAAAATCCACGTTAATAGATGAAGAAGTCCTTCAAGAAATTAATATAGGTGAGGAAGTCCTCCATGAAATTCTTATTAAAATGCACGATTAATGTCAAACAAATCCACAAGTAAAAAACTAGGAAGTACTACAAGATTTTTTCCAAATCTTCCTCGGAAATAATTAAAAAAGAAATCCATCTAAAAACCCTCCAAATAAAATTTTATTAAAAATATTTTCAATAATCTTCCAATATCTCGCCGTCCAAACTATATCTCTTCAAATACTTAAATAAACTGTCAATAAATACTGGCCAATCCAACAGCTATGGTGCAAACAGTAGCAATCTTCTTAGAGACATTAACAATCTTTTAACTATTTTTATTGGCTTCTATTGTCAATTTTTATTTTCATTTCAGCAAAAACAACAACAAAGCATTTTTGCTTCTTCTTCTTCTCTCTATATCTTCATTATTGTTAGATATTCTCGTGGTCACAGCTGATGTTACGAGGCTCTTAGCTAAGGCGAAACACTAAACACATCACATACATATGTATGTATGTACATATGTATCTATGCATGCTTATGATAGCTGCCATCGTCGCTTTCAACTTTTCAAAAGCGTCCAATGGCAAAGAATAAAGAAACTACTTCAAACGCGTTCAGAAATAACAGAGAGACAGACACATCTTCAATTACTTGTTTGACAACTTTAATTTCTTTTCTGTATACAAAATATAAAAACTTAAAAAAAAACAACAACTACATCAAAAAAAAGACAATAATAAAATAAAATAATAACAATAAAAATAATATGACAATGACAAAGAAGAACGGAACGAAAAGCAGAAGCAACGTTTGAAGCAATAGCTGGTAGCGCGAAGCTCGCTGGTATCATAAAGTTTAGATAGAAATTGAAAATTAAGAAAACTAAAATTCGAAAAGATATACCCAGAAAAATTTTGGACTTTCATGGGCCAAATAATCCATTACTGGGTAATGTAAACAAATTTGCCTTTTGCCTTACCAGATGGTTGAAGATATTGATATTACCAAGTAATGAGTAACCTTGGTACAGAGTGGGCGCCTCCGATTACAAACCTCGATGAGAGAAACACCAAAAGATTGGTCTATGTACGTGTCTCTTTCTCTCGAATCATAACTCTCTCTCACTCTGTGTCTGCGCGAAATCTATTGTCCAAGGCTGTTAAGGCATCGGAACTAAAGAAGCCATTGTTCAATCACTATGAAGCCAGGTTTTATCGTAAGATATCTGCATCTTGAGACCATGTCTTTGGATTGAAATATCGGTGACTTATACGCTTTATACAGAAATCCATGGCCGATTTTCCTTTGTATGAAAAGTTAAGTTTCCTTAAAACCACTTGATACGTCGAGCCAAATTCCAATTATTTTTGAAATGCACTTGACAACAACAACCAATCCCACGTTGCTAGACAATATTGTCTGAAAGATAAACTAATATGATACCCAAAACCTCTGTGCGAATTTTGTCGAGCCCCATAACAAAAAGTTTTATATCGGGAATTTATGTGAAGTAGATCATGTAGTACCCATTATGAACTTCAAATATGAAATTTGAAACAGTTCCAGTGAATATTGTCCCTAGAATCATTAAGATATCGAAGGTACCGGGAGGTACCGCTACATTCTTTGTCATAGGCTGTAGTACCCATTACGAACTTTAAATACGAAATTTGTACAATTCCGGTGAATAATGTACGCAAAAATCATGAAAATACCGAGTATCGGGAGGAAACTTCCAACACGAAATTTAAAACGATTCCGGTGAATAATGTTGCTGAAATCATCAAAATGACGAATATGAAAGTGCCGTAATATGGGGGCTACACGAAGACGTGGACCTGCATACAAAGATTTTTTTGTAATACCCATTTCGAACTTCAAATACAAAATTTGAAATAATTTAGGTAAATAATGTGAAAATACCAAATATCTGGAGGTACCGTTATATGTGGGCTATACGAAGACGTGGACCGACAAGTCCCATTTACGAACTTAACCTGTCTGCTGGTAAACTTTGCATGTATACAAAATTTTAGCCTTCTACAACAGACAGACAGACAGAGAGACGTACATGGCTAGATCGTCTTAGAATTTTACACTGACCCAGAATATATAAGCTTTGTAGGGTCTATTATGACCATTTCGTCACATTTTGGCAGTGGTATTTCATTGTATTAATAGTATCGATCTTGACATAATTTTAAAAAAAATTATTTCTGAGCTGTATCTGATATCTGGTACCAAAGATTATTGTTGTGGAGTACATATTTCGCATGTAAGGGACTTAAAATCCCAAATTGGATAAAACATATGTATAGGAGCTATAGCTATATCTGTACCCAGCCTATGTTTATATAAACTTTACCATATACGAATGATTCCCAATAGTTAGCGCCTTATATGCAAGATTTAAGATATGCCTCCGAAATTTGATTGTTGCCTTTAGATTACTTATTAAATTTATTGCTATGATTACTATTGCTCCACTTTTTTGTATAGCCAGCAAAAAAGATATCCCCTGTTTTTAAATAAAGGATGATTTTTTAACTATTACCTTTTTGGCAAGACAGGTTTAAATAGCTCACGCACGTTTCATGTATTGTCAAATACTTTCAGATTGGTCTATAATTTAACCATGTACCGTCTTTAAAGCGAAAAACCTGTGACTTGTTCAGAAATTTCATCTTCCATTTTGGCTCGGTTGTTGATTTTCGTGTAACAAAGAAGTATTGCAAAAGCTAACAATACATCCAGAAACAGTTACAGGTTCGTGCGGTTTACGGTCTGATGGAATCTCTGGGCCGTATTTTTCAAAGATGCTGCGAATCGTAATGTGACTGTGAATGCTGAGCGCTACCGTAAGATGAGATCCATCCTTTTTTTTTGCTCAAAATACAAAAGCCTTAATTGCATGACACGTGGTTTCAACAAGACCGAGGTACATTCCACACATCACCCGCAACAATGGGACATATAGAGAAGCGAGTTCGGTCAAGATTTTATTTCGGCTGCCCAGATTGCGTGGTTTAACATCTTTGGAAGAAAGTATTGAAGCAGTTATTCCTGATCGAACTAAGAGACCCAGTCGCGGTCAACATTTGCATGAAATAATCTCCAAACATTAATTTACAGGGTGAGATGAAAAAACTTCAACCAACTTCAGACTGCTGTCATTTCTTAGCCACTCGTCCGACATCTGTGAAAATTATTCCAGTGAAAGCTATATATTGTTTACAAGCATACAAAAGCATTTTGGTGAGAATTTTGCAGAACAAAGTTATTCGTGATGAAATTCAAGCGTGATAGTGTGATTTCTTTATGTTTGGCTGGAAAACCACAAGTAGCTATCGTTAGAGCACTCCAGCATTTAAATGTGAATAAATCTTTTGTGTCTCGTACCATCGATACTGGTACCGTGATACTGGTAGCGTAGCCCGACGTTAAGGAAGTGGACAGAAGAAAACAGCAACATCAGCAGAAATGGTTCGAAAAGTAAAGAAGCGATATGATCGATCGCAGTGGTCGAAAATGGCTCATGAGCTGAACATATCGCAATATTTCATTCGACAAATATTGAAACATAAGCTCGGGGTGAAGCCATTGAAATTCCAAAAAGTGCAAGAACTTACAACGCAAAAGAAAGAAAATAGGCTCAAAAGAGCTAAAGAGTTTCTTTGCTTGGCAGAAAGTGGTGAACTGCCGAATTTGGTTTTCTCTTGGACTATTGTGTCTGGAGTATTTTGGAAAGCAAGATTGGCACTAATAATACCAAAGTGTCGAGCACCTCAAGCAAGCGCTTCGCCGGGAATGGGCCAAAATACCGCAGAACAACATTCGGGCAGCGTGTGACGGTTTCATTGGCCGTTTGAAGGCCATAATTCGTGCCAAGGGTGACCGATTCAAACAAATATAAAATTATTCTAAAATTTGATGCTATTTCCGACATCGTTATACCGTCATAGTATGGAGGGTATATTAAGATTGTCATTCCGTTTGTACCTCCTCGAAATATATGTATTTTAGACCCCACAGAGTATATATATTCTTGATCAGCATAAAATTCTATGTCAATTTAGGGATGTCCGTCCGTCTGTCCACCTGTGGAAATCACTCTAGCTTCCGAACGAAATGAAATAGGTTGATAAAATTTTACTCAAATGTGTTTTTGTCTGCAGGACTTTTGGTGTTGAAAACGGGCCAGGTAGGTCCACGTTTGGCTTTTGGGTTTGGGCCACCATAAAACGGTACCTTCCGATATTCGGTACTTTAATGATTTTAGTGACATTATTCACGGGAATTGTTTCAAATTTGTTATTTGAAGTTCGTAATTGATACTACAGACTATGACAGAAAAGTGTCTGTGCAGGTCCACGTTTTGGTATAGCCCCCATATAACGATACCTCCCGATATTTGGTATTTTGATGATTTTAGCGACATTATTCACCGGAATTGTTTCAAATTTGGTATTAGAAGTTGGTAAAGGATACTACAGCCTATGTCAGAAATTTGTCTATGCAGGTCCACGTTTTGGTATAGCCCCCATATAACGGTACCTCCCATATTCGGTATCTCGATGATTTTAGCTACATTGTTACCGTTTTTTTTTAGGTTTCGAATTTGAGTATTGTAATGGCTTATGAGAAGCGTTACCTATGCAAGTCCATATCGTCGTATAGATCCTAATATAACAGCTACATTCGGCATTTTTAAGATTTTAACAGAATTTTTAACGGATTTTATACTTGTTTTTATTAAAAACACGTGCTAAAATACTTTGTTCTAAAGGTATTAGCAACGGCGTTTTCAAAATTAAAAAGTACTAAAATTATCCTTCCGGAAGCATCTCTTAACAATTACCACACCTCAATCTAAAATTATATCAAATATCAATGAATTACATTTTTTTGGTTTCCATTGTAATAAATTTCATAATTAATCCGCTTTAAAAGAAAAATAAAACCCCAAATCATTTGGTTTTTACTCTAATTATTACTTTTACCTGACTTCTAAACTGTTGCGGCTAACCGCACCACGAGTTTTTCGTCGTTTTCTTCTTCGTCGTCGCCATTTAATTGAAAAGACTTCAAGAACACATTTCGCGGCAGTAGAGATATTCTTTATGATTTTAAAGTTAAATGTCTTTTAATTGCTGGTAGTGGATAGCGAATCAAGGAGGGGGTGGTTGAGAGATTGTCTGACTGCTTAGCTTCCTTTGAACGAACGTTTAAGAGGCTGTAAATGACACTTGAAACATCATTTTTGATTTATGCAATTAAAGTTGATTTTGTGTTGGGCTCTCCCTCTCTCTCTCTCTCTTGGCTTTTAAAAAGAGCCGTTAAAATTTGTCGATGTTCACTTTGGAGGTTGATTGTTAGTGATTAAAATAGGGATTAAGTTACGCAGTGAACTTCTTGTTACTTAAAGTTTTATTTTTTTGGGCGGGAGGAGCACAATGAAACAGTGGAATGGTTGGGACAATGGAATTGTGATCAATCGTGGTTGGGGCAGATGAAGCCTAAAAATGTGCTGAACTATGATGATATGAATTGAAAGATAAAGTTATTAGAAGTAAAGAGGACAAGTTGAGTATGCCGTAAAGAGCAGCACAAGTCGAATACGAACAGATGTATACCCTCAGCCAATGTTCGAATAGTTATATCTATTTTGACTTCCGAAATAAGCTACCCTCCTCTTTCTGGTATCTCCCCCACAAAGGGTCAAAATTTTGAATATTCATGAAGCTCATAAAGCTCGAAATTAACATCCGATTCCATTCAGACTTGGCAAATCTCAATATTTCCGTCAACACAATTTCTGTTATAAAGATGGTTAAGATCGGAACACTCCCTCTGTTACCTCCCCCACAGCGGATCATAGTTTTGAAATTAGGATCCTGTTCTCTTCAAACACATCACAATATTTTTATCAGTCCGTCTGTCTGCGTGTCCGTCCTTCTGTCTGTCCGTCTGTTGTAATCACTATCTTTCGAAAGAAATGAGATGGAAGGGTAACATTTTTGCATACATGCATAGTCTACCAGTAGGTAGGTTAAGTTCGTAAATGGGCCATATCGGTCCACGTTTTCGTATAGCCCCGATATAACGGTACCTCCCGATATTCGGTATTTTTATGATTTCAGCGACATTAATTGCTGGAATTTTTTCAAATTTTGTATTTGAAGTTCGTAATGGATACTACAGCCTATGACAAGCGTTTTAGTATGCAGGTTCACGTCTTGGTATATCCCCTATATAACGGGACCTTCCGATATTCGGTATTTTTATGGTTTTAGCGACATTATTCACCGGAATTATTTCAAATTTCGTATTTGAAGTTCGTAATGGGTCTATGTCAAAAATTTGTGTATACAGGTCCATGTCTTCGTATAGCACCCATATGACGGTACCTCCCAATACTCTGAATTTTTATGATTTGTGCGACATTATTCACCGGAATTGTAACAAATTTCGTACTTAAAGTTCGTAATGGGTACTACAGCCTATGACAAAAAAATCGTATGTAGGTTCACGTTTTCGTATATTCCAGATATAACGGTACACCCCGATATTTGATATTTTGATGATTTTAGCGACATTATTCAACGGAATTGTTTCAAATTTGGTATTTGAAGTTCGTAATGGGTACTAAAGCCTATGGCTTTAAGCAAGTCTGGAGACTATACAAAGACATGGACCTGCTTAAAGCCATAGGCTGTAGTACCCATTACGAACTTCAATTTTCATTTAAGTGGTAGTTTCCGGAAGTGTCAGATAATTGACTACGTAGGTCCAGTTATCAATAAGCCCCATGTTTCAATACTTTCCGATATTCGGTATTCTGATGATTTTAAAATTAAAATTTGTTGATTTTAAAATTAAAATTCTTTGTGTAGATTTTGTAATGGGTTCTGCTGGAATAGACACATTTTTTCTAATATCACCCATAAAGCGGTTCATCCGATTAATTGGGATTTTCCTGATTTTAGCCAAATTTTTATCAGTTTTTTTTTTTTTTTTTTTTTTTTTGTAATTTGGTATTTGGAACTCCCCATAGAAAACATCAAAAATATCGCTTGTCTAACCCACAGTTACCCTCATAACCGAATATACCCATGAAACATGTACTTTTCGTATATGTTGTAGTACGGATTTCCCAATTCCCTTCTGTATTTAAACATTCCACCTTATCCATTCACCCAAAAACAAATTTTACAAAATTTGAAACCGTTCGTACAGTTCTGACACTGAGCACACATTTTGAAAACCAACTCCTCATATGCTGCTTACTTCCAAAATTATGTCTTTTACCAAATTTCAAGATAAGATTTTCGTACTTTTTCATGTTTTCCAAACTACATCCATACTTCAAACCCATCACACAAAAAGTGAACCCAACATCAAATTTCAAACTTCCAACTCTATCCTTTCCTCATATACCAAATTTAGTACCATTTAGTACTTTTTTATACCCTACACCACAAGGTGGTCAGGGTATTATGTCTTTGTGCATTTGTTTGTAACAGGCAAAAGGAAACGAGATAGACCCATAGTTCCTTTTGATGATCTGCATAGAATCACATTCTGAGTCGATTTATGCATGTCCTTCCGTCCATCTATACATCCGTCCGTCTGTCCATGTATTTTTGTATTTTTGCTCTATCCAGATAAAATTTTGCACAAATCATTTGTTTGACCCAAGGACGAACCCTATTGAAATTGGAGATAATCGGTCAAAGTTTAGATATAGCTCCCATATATATCTTGGTCCGATTTGCCTTTTATTGTGCACCAAACGTGTAATATCAGTCCGAATAGTATGGAATTTTGCACGTACGATCAGATTGAACCTGAAAATAAGTATGCCAAATTTGATCAAAATCGGTTCAGATATAGCTATAGCTCCCATATATATTGTTCATCCGATTTGTTGTATTTGTTACCCATAGCCGTAATATGCACTCCGTAACAACGATATTCAGGGAAATATATCAAATACAGCTCAGAAATATCTTTTCCAAATTTTATCGAGATCGGTTCCGATTTGGGTATAGCTCCCATATATATCTTTATCTGATTTCAAATTTATTTTGCACCAAATGGGCAATACAGCGTGTATGATTAAATTCTCCCATAAAATCTTTTAATTGTTATGTGGAGCTCTACTAAATTAGCAAAGTGGTGTAGGGTATCATAAAGTCCTCCCCGCCCGAATTTAGGACTTTCTTTACTTGTTATATAGGAATTTGTAAAGAATCGCCGACTTGTTTCGCAAGTCAACATTTTCAAAAAAAAAAAAATAATAATAATAATAATAATAATTTACTGCACAGAGATAGAAAGGATGATTTTACTCCATCTTTCAAATCCTAATACTTGCATCAGTGTTAGGTAAGGTTCCATCAAAAGGGTCAAAATTTTGAATAATTATAACTCTTATCAAATGTGATGTTAGTGTCCGATTATTTTCAAATTTCACACATCTTAATATTTATATTAACCCAAGGACTGGTGTGAAGATGGAATATATTGGTCCACTCGTTCTGGTACCTCCCCTACAAAGGGTCAAAATTGTGAATACTCATGAAGCTCATAAAACACGAAATTAACATCCGGTTCCATTCAGACTTGTCACATCTCATTATTTCCGTCAACACAATATCTGTTATAAAGATAGTTAAGATCTGAACACTCCCTTTAGTACCTCCCCCACTATGGGTAATACTTCTTAATGACCAAAACGATCATAAAAGACGAAATAAGCATCCGGTTCTTTTCAAATTACAGACATCACCAGTCAATCAATATTTTTATCAGTCCAAGATCTGCTATGAAGATTGAATATATCGGTCCACTCCTTCTGGTACCTTTCCTACAAAGGGTCAAAATTTTGAATATCCATGAAGCTCATAAAGCTCGAAATTAACATCAGATTCCATTCAGACTTGGCAAATCTCAATATTTCTATCAACACAAGATATGTTATAAAGATGGTAGAGATCGGACCATTTCCTCCATTTGGAACCATTATAGGAGGTAGTCGATATAGTCCAAATCTGGCACGTTATAATATTTATATCAGTTTTAGGTCAAATACGAATTGGTCAACTGCTTCGGAAGGGTCAAGAGTTAAAATATTCATAACTCAAGGCTGGGGGTATATCTCTGTCGGCAAAACCGACTGATACTACTTTACTTGTTATACCCTCCACCATTCCATGGAGGGTATATTAAATTTGTCATTCCGTTTGTAACTCCTCGAAATATTTATAATAGATCCTACAAAGTACATATAGTCTGGATCAGCGTAAAATTCTAGGACGATCGAACATTATTCACCGGAATTATTTCAAACTTCGTAATGGGTGATACAGCCTGTGATAAAAAAATTCGTATGTAGGTTCACGTTTTCGTATATGCCCGATATAACGGTACCTCCCGACATTCGGTATTTTGATGATTTTAGCGACATTATTCACCAGAATTGTTTTAAATTTGGTATTTGAAGATCCTAATGGGTACTACAATCTACGGAAAAAACATTTGTATGCAGGTCCACGTCTTGGTATAGCCCCTATATAACGGGTTCTCCTGATATTTGGTATTTTCATGGTTTTAGCGACTTTATTCACCGGAATTATTTAAAATTTCGTATTTGAAGTTCGTAATGGATGACCAAAAATGTGTGTATGCAGGTCCACTTCTTCGTATAGCCCCCATATGACGGTACCTCCCAATACTAGGTATTTTTTATGATTTGTGCGACATTATTCATCAGAATTGTAAAAAATTTCGTACTAAAAGTTCGTAATGGGTACTACAACCTATGACAAAAAAAATCGTATATAGGTTCACGTTTTCGTATATCTCCGATATAACGGTACATCCTAATAGTCGGTATTTTGATGATTTTTGCGAAATTATTCACCGGAATTGTTTCAAATTTGGTATTTGAAGTTCGTAATGGGTACTACAGCCTTTGTAGCCTGATTTAAGTGGTAGTTTCTGGAAGTCTATCTCCTGTGACAGATAATTGCCCACGTAGATAAAAAGTCCCAATACTTTCCGATACTCGGTATTCTGTTGATTTTAAAATTGAAATGTTTTGATTTTAAAATTAAAATTCGGTGTGTTGATTTTGTAATGGGTTCGGCTGGAATAGACACATTTTTGGTATTTGGATTTCCCAATTCTCTTCCGTATTTATACATTCCACCTTAATCCATTCACAAAAACAAATTTTACAAAATTTAGTACCGTTCGTACAGTTCTGGCACTGAGCACACATTTTGAAAACCAACTCCTTATAAGCAGCTTACTTCCAAAATTAAGTCTTTTACCAAATTTCAAGATAAGATTTTCATACTTTTTCATGTTTTCAAAACTACATCCATGCCTCAAACCCATCACACAAAAAGTGGACCCTACACCAAAATTTCAAACTTCTAACTCTATCCTTTCCTCATATACCCATCTTAGTACCATTTTGTACTTTTTTAGTACATATTTCCGGAACCAACATCAAATCTCAACCCAAAACACTAACAGTGACCCAAATATCATAATTTTAAAATACCCTTCTGGTACGAATTATTTCATCCATACACACCAACATTTCCCTACATCAAAATTCCAGCCTCAGCCGTTTCGCCCAGGCGTTGATGAGCCAGTCATAGATTGTGGTTTTTAATTATTTTAGTGTTGCAAATTTATATTCCCCTTTTACACCACAGTGCTATCTTGCAACAATGTTGCAAACTATTTTTTTTATACCCTCCACCAAAAAAGGTATGGAGGGTATATTAAGTTTGTCATTCCATTTGTAACTCATCGAAATAATCATTTTAGACCCAACAAAGTATATATACTCTTGATCAGCGTAAAATTCTAAGACGATTTAGCCCTGTCCGTCCGTCTGTGCGTCTGTTGTAATCACGCTACAGTCTAAACGAATTAAGATAGGAAGCTAAAATTTTGCACAGATCTCTCTTTTGTCTGCAGGCAGGTCAAGTTCGAAGATAGGCTATATCGGTCCACGATATCGTATAGCCCCCATATAACGGTACCCCCCGAAATTCGGTATTTTGATGATTTTACCCACATTTTTCAACGGAATTGTCTGAAAATCCACGCAAGGAGTTCCTTGTGGGTACTTTATACCTAGGCAGAGAATTGTCTATATAGGTCCACAATATCGTATAGCCCCCATATAACGGTACCCCCGATATTTGGTATTTTGATGATTTTACCCACATTTTTCAACGGAATTGTCTGAAAATCCACAAAAGGAGTCCCTTGGGGGCATTTTACCTCCTCAAAATGAAGTGTCTATATAGGTCCACGATATCGTATATCCCCCATATAACTGTAACCTCCGATATTCGGTATTTTGATGATGTTAGCCGCACTTTTCAATGAAATTGTCTTAAAATCACCACAAGTAGTTCCTTGTGAGTACTTCACCCCCTGAGAGAGAATTGTCTATACAGGTCCACGATATCGTATATCCCCCATATAACGGTACCTCCCGATATTCGGTATTTTATGATTTGACCCACATTTTTCATCGGAATTGTCTGAAAATCCACACAAGGAGTTCCTTGTGGGTACTTTATACCTCGGCAGAGAATTATCTATATAGATCCACGATATTGTATAGCCCTCATATAACGGTACCCCCGAAATTCGGTATTTTGATGTTTTTAGCCATATTTTTCAACGGAATGGTCACAAGGGGTTCTTTGTACACAAGGGGTTCTTTGTGAGCACTTTACCCACCGACAGAGAATTCTCTATATAGGTTAACGATAACGTATAGCTCCCATATAACGGTACCCCGCGATTTTCGGTATTTTGATGATTTTAGCCACATTTTCCAATCGTATTGTTTGAAAATCCACACACGGAGTTCCTTGAGAGTACTTTACACGCAGACATAGATTTGTCTTTATAGGTCCACAATATCGTATATCTCCCCATATATCGGCACCTTCCTATATTAGATATTTTAAAGATTTCAAAAGAATTTTTATTGGAATTTATTTTTTTGAAAATTTTCTAATTCGTTCCAAATGGTGGAGGGTATTCAAAGTTCGGCCCGGCCGAACTTACTGCTTTTTTACTTGTTCTTCTTCTGTGTGTCCTTACAACCCTTCTAATTTATCCCCATTATGCTCGTACACCTAGTTCTGTCCCCATCGCTTACAATAATCTTCGTTTAAAAATGACATTGATTATTTCTAAATTTCCAAAAAAATAAATGCTTTACCACACGGACTAGAAGATATTAATTTACTGAAGTTGCTTAGTTCTTCCTGGCACCCCCTACTTCAATTTCCCTTTCCGAAGACACAGTTTTTTTAATTGATAATTCTAAGAAAACTTCCCATGCCATACCGAAAGAGTAACAAAAACAAAATTCTATTCGCAGAATTTTGAACTTCTTCATGTTCGTGGATGGCATGGACAAAAGTATCAAATTTATAAAAACTTCTGATGACCATAACAAAAACATAAGCCATGAAATGGAAGCCATTGGACACAAGCAGGCAGGCAGGCTAGCTGGCAGCAACAACAAAACTATGATGTGGAATAGTATATTTGGGGAAAAGGATGGTGGAGAAGGAGGAGCGACTTGGAATATTTAGATGTTTTTTCAGTTTTGCAAAAATTCCTGTTATTAGAATTGGAAATAAAAGACCACGCCTTAGCGCCTATATCGACAAAAAAGGTTTTAGAATTTTTTTTTGAGTTTGAAGTTATTTTTTGCGGAAAAAACAACATCCCACCAAATGTGAATAAACCCATTAGAAACGCCAATCTTAAAGGTCATCGTTGTTGTTGCTCTTGCTTGATGTATCAGATTAAAATAAGAAGAATCGGAAATCGATGCAATATTAAGAATAAGAAAGGTAAGAATAAATCATAAAGTCTGTAAATTGAAAGAAAACTTTAATGTGGAAAAGTTTTAAAAAAAATGTTTTGAGTATTATCAGATTCCAGGCGTCTTTTTAATTGCAGCCTCCATTTGTTGGGTGTAAATCTTACTTTCCCGAGCCCAATAAATAAGCCTGAGGCCTTACACAGCCATCCGTGATGAAGACATTATTAAAAGGGAAATATGTTTTTCTCAGCAAGTTTGTTTAGTACAGGCTGAGACAAAAAACTACAAAAAAGTCAAACGCCATAATTTTTATTTTTTTTTTTTTAATTTTATTGAATGAAAGCAAAGTTTGTCGGAAATAGCACAACATTTTAGAATAAGTTTGGATTTGTTCGAAAAATGTTTCCGTGCCCAAGGCTTTAATACACCCTGCAGAATATTTTCGCGATAATATTCGGCATTTATTCTGATGCCACGGTCGATTAATACGAGCGAAGAGCGATCATCGGCTGTTATAGCGGCCCACACCATCACCATGGCCGGCGCTTGAGTTCTGGTGGATGTTGACATTTTCAGCTGACCACTTTGGCAAGTAAACACGATCATTTTGTTTAGTTACAAACTGCTGGACAACGACTGTTTGCTCGTCGGAGAAAACCAAGTTCGGCAGTTCACCACTTTCGGCCAAGCGAAGCAACTCGTTAGCTCTTTTAAGTCTATTTTATTTCTGTTGCGGTGTAAGTTGTTGCACTTTTTGGAGTTTCTATGGCTTTACCCTGAGCTCATGTTTCAATATTTGCCGAATGGAATATTGCGATATGTTAAGCTCACGAGCCATTTTTCGGCCACTGCGACGCGGTTTTCGCTCAAGTCACTTCTTTTTTTCGAACCATTTAGAAATGACAGCAGTCTGAAGTTGGTTACAGTTTTTTCATTTCACCCTGCATATACGTTTCATCTGATTTTGCATTTATGTTCCCCACACCAGTAAAATGCTCTCCACAGCAACGATATTTGGTATCAACTAGGATAGAAATACTTCTGCTTAATTTGAATAGCTCTCACATACATCTTCATCCGATTTCACATTTACTGTGCCCAAAAAGTGTAATATCAGCTTAAATAGGATGAATTTTGATTATTTTTGGTTCAGACACAAATGCCTCTGTAGAAATCGATTCAGGGGAGGATATATCATCCATATATTAGTTCCATTTAGCTTTAAATTATAACTACCTTAAAACCATGATTTAATTCTCGTAAATTCCCTATAAAACCGTTAATTCGTTGAGGATGGCTGTACTAAATATGCAAAGTGGTGTAGGGTATCATAAAGTCGGTCCGGCCCGATTTTTACCCTTTCTTTACTGATTCCAAATTTGGTAAATTGTTGTGAAATACACAATTTTGTCGTCTTTGAAATGTGTGTAAAAAAAAAAAAAAACAAGTAATAATGCAATGCAAGTTCTTCCAGGCCGAATTTTTAATACCCTACACCATGGGGTGAAGCATATTTTTGAAGAGATAAAATAGGGATTGCATATTGGGTCCACTTCCATTTTTGCCAGTGAAATCTTAAAAAAAAAAGTCTTAAAAATACCATAAATCGATAATATCGCTTTCCTGATGTAGTGGTTGTTATCTATTGCTAGTTTCAAATACCCAATTAAACAAAATCTACTAAAAATTTAGCTAAATATCCGTGAACCGATTGAAAACCAATCCCGTCACAAAATGTGGCATATATTCCTAAAATACCGGAGGTACCATTGTACGGCATCAATACGAAAGCATCGACCTGACAATGTTCTGCCAAAGGGGGTAGAACCCACTAAACTCTAAATACCAAAAACAACTCTGTTAGAAAATATGGCTAAAATCGTCAAAATACGGGAGCTATATGAAAACGTTAACAGATGTAGTTCATCCTCAAACTGCCTGCATATAGAATAAGTATTCAAATTTTGACCCGTTGTGTGGAAGGTAACCGAAGGAGTTGTCCGACCTATATTAGGATTTGCAAAGCTTGAAAAAAATCGGATGATCTTTTCTTGTTGTGTAAAGTAAATAATTTTCTGTCAACATTTTGACCTTTTGTGCGGCAGGTACCAGAAGGAGTGGACCGATATTGCCCATCTCCGAACTCGATCTAAGTTTGACAAAAATATAACGATGTACAAAGTTTGGACCAAATCGGATACTCCCTTCGAGAGTTATCGTGCAAACCAACCAGCCAGACAGACATATGGCCGGACGGACATCGCTAGATCGACCCCAAATGTCCTGAAAGGGATTTGCTATAAAGAGACCTAGGGTCTAAAGTCATTATTTCGATGAGGCACGTTTAGGCCGTATCAAGTGATATATACCCTCATTAGCCATATGGCTGAGGATATAAAAAAACGACATTTTACCTCAAAAACATGCCATTGGCCCCATAGTATTATGTATTATGGAGGGTGTATAAATCTACGCTGCCAACCGGTTCAGAACTGAACGCAATTTCTGTAAATGGATTAAGCCGTGAAGTAAACCATTTTGTAAAACAACTATTGAACGGAACCAAATACCATATTTCAATTTCGAAGAAGCCTACCAATTTGAATGATCATCTTAGTAGATTTCCTGCAAAAAAAAAAAAAAATAAATTAAACAAAATAAAACAAGTTAAAAAGCTACATTTATTCACCAAAATTGTTTCAAATTTGGTATTTGAAGTTGGTAATGGCAGTTGTATGACAGAAAATTGTCTGTGCAGGTCCACGTTTTGGTATAGCCCCATATAATAGTACATATTTCGGGTAGTCGTATAGACCCTAATATAACGGCTACATTCGGTATTTTTAAGGTTTTAACCGAATTTTTAACGTATTTTATTTTTTTGAAAATTTCCAAATTCGTTCCAAGTGGTTAATAATAGTAGGTTTTGAAATACCTTAGGAGATATTGAAGTCCTTTAAATTAGTGGCTTTTTTATACCCTCCACCAAAAAAGGTATGGAGGGTATATTAAGTTCGTCATTCCGTTTGTAACTCATCGAAATAATCATTTTAGACCCAACCAAGTATATATATTCTTGATCAGCGTAAAATTCTAAGACGATTTAGCCCTGTCCGTCCGTCTGTCCGTCTGTTGTAATCACGCTACAGTCTAAACGAATTAAGATAGGAAGCTAAAATTTTGCACAGATCTCACTTTCGTCTGCAGCCAGGTCAAGTTCGAAGATGGGCTATATCGGTCCACGATATCGTATAGCCTCCATATAACTGTACCCCACCCCCCCCCCCCCCGATATTCGGCATTTTGATGATTTTAGCCACATTTTCCAATCGTATTGTCTGAAAATCCACACAAGGAGTTCCTTGTGGGTACTTTATACCTCGACAGAGAATTATCTATATAGGTCCACAATATCGTATAGCCCCCATATAACGGTACCCCCGATATTCGGTATTTTGATGATTTTACCCAAATTTTTCAACGGAATTGTCTGAAAATCCACACAAGGAGTTCCTTGTGGGTACTTTATACCTCGGCAGAGAATTATCTATATAGGTCCACAATATCTTATAGCCCCCATATAACGGTACCCCCGATATTCGGTATTTTGATGATTTTACCCACATTTGTCAACGGAATTGTCTGACAGAGAATTCTCTATATAGGTTAACGATAACGTATAGCTCCCATATAACGGTACCCCGCGATATTCGGCATTTTGATGATTTTAGCCACATTTTCCAATCGTATTGTCTGAAAATCCACACACGGAGTTCCTTGTGAGTACTTTACACGCAGACATAGATTTGTCTTTATAGGTCCACAATATCGGATATCCCCCCATATATCGGCACCTTCCTATATTAGATATTTTAAAGATTTTAAAAGAATTTTTATTGGATTTTATTTTTTTTGAAAATTTTCTAATTCGTTCCAAATGGTGGAGGGTATTCAAAGTTCGGCCCGGCCGAACTTACTGCTTTTTTACTTGTTAAATATAATTTCTGGTCCAAATTAAAAATATAATATTTCTGGTCCAAATTAAAAATATAATATTACTTTTAAAATTGAAATACCCAAAGTTCATTCAAATTAATTCAATTTATTTTAAATCGAGCTCATTGACTTTTTGGACGAATAAATAAATGCAATAAAATTAAAATCCTCCATCTTTCATAGACATGCAGCAGACATTGAATACAAACAAGTTGACGTATGACATTTTCCGATGTGCCCGCGTCGTCGTGGTTGTTGTTATTGTTGCTATTATAATTCTTGGTAATTGATTTGTCTAAGTCATTGATATTGTGCGTTGCGCGCTGGCTTTTTCGAGAAACCCAATAAAAAAAGCTAGACAACCAGTTTCAATCGCGATAGACAAACATTCAACGACCACGCTTAATTGCGTTGCATTCCGAATTTTTCTCTTTTTTTTTTGTTTAATTTATTTATTTAAAATGTAACACAATAGCAACAAAAAAGTAAATACATTTCAAAATAGCAAAAACAACAATAAAATAATATCAATTGCCATAGACGTAACTCAGTTGAACGAGGAGGGACGAGGAGTGTTACCCCTCCTCGGAGTGTGCTAATTTTATTTACCATAAAAGTGTGAATTTTCAAATCAACAAAACAGTTTTAAATATTTCCTCAGCGCTTTTCTTTCTTTTTTGTACTCAACTCAAGCGAAATGCTAATTGTTAAAAATGATAATAATAATAGAATTAGTTTATTAAAATGAGAAGAATTATTTAAATTGGATTAAATCAGGCATGGCAAGAATGTTGCAGAAATTTCTAAAGGGGTTTTCCAATGCAAAAAAAATATGAATGGAAGGAAAATTTATTTTCATTATCACAAATTCCTTTTCCCATAAAGCTGAGTATTTTTGTAAATGTTAATAGATCTGTTCCACCCTTTCTTGCAACCCAGCCATCCACCCACTGGTGGACCATTTTCTCCCCTTCATTTGAAATACAACACATGTTGATTGCAAAACAATGTTGTGAAATAATGCCGCAACCAAGACAACCTCATTAATAAATTTCAATTTTATTTCCCGGTGATAACGACAGGACTTCCATTATGCCAGGGACTTGACATGGCAAGCAAAAAGCAACAAAAGAGTAACTGGCACTTCATGTTAGAGCATTCCTTGCATATGATCCTGGCCACCCAGCAAACCAAATGGTTCGAAAAAGTCCGAGCAATTCTTTTTTTAAATTAGCATTTCAAGCTAAATTTACTGAAAATATTCCGTATCGGAGGGGGTGTGGGCCGCCATTCTGACTTCATCGATCCCAAAAACCTTTTTCACGACTCAAAATTAAATTATTTAAATAATACATATTATGAGGGAGTTAAAGCATTTTGTACCCTTCACCTTGAAAATGAGGGTATATTAACTTTGTGATTCCGTTTGTAACATCCCTAAATATTCGTCGTAGATCCCGTAAAGTACATATATTCATGATCAGCATAAAATTCTAAGTCGATTTAACGATGTCCGTCTGTCTGTTGAAATCACGATACAACCCACTTTATTTGATGTAGAGCATCAAAATTTAGCAGAACTATTTGTATTGAATATGTCTACGATGGTTGGTATTGGAAATGAGATATATAGGTCCTCGTTGTTGTATAGCCCCCATACTACCGTACCTCTCGATATTCGGTATTTTGATGATTTTTGCCACATTATTTCACGAATTTGTCTGAATATTGGTATTTGTAGGTCATAATGGGCGGAGCATAGTATATATAGGTTTACTTTTTGGTATAGCCTCCACATAATGGTACCTCCGGATATTTATTTTAACAGGGTGAGATTAAACAACTGCAACCAACATCAGACTGCTGTCATTTCTACGCCACTCGACCGACAGCTGTTAAAATTATTCCAATGACTGGTAGCGCGTAGCCCAAGGATATGGACGGAAGAAAACCGCAACATCAGCAGAAATGGTTCGAAAAGTAAAGAAACGACTTGATCGAAACCCGCGTCGCAGTGGCCGAAATATGACTCGTGATCTGAACATAACGCAATATTCCATTCGGCAACTATTGAAAAATAAGGTCGGGGTAAAATCATTGAAATTTCAATAAGTGCAAGAACTTACACCGCAACAGAAAGAAAAGTGGACTCAAAAGAGTTGTTTCGCTTGGCCGAAAGTGGTGAACTGCCGAATTTGGTTTTCTCCGATGAGAAAACATTTGTTTCCCAGCAGTTTGTAAACAAACAAAATGATCGTGTATACTTCCCAAAGAGGTCAGCTGTGGGCCGCCATAACAGCCGATGGTCGCTCTCCGCTCGTATCAATCGACCGTGGCATCAGAATAAATGCTGAATATTATCGCGAAAATATTCTGGAGGGTGTAATAAAGCCTTGGGCACGCAAACATTCCAACAGGACTCAGCACCATAGCACTCCCCACGCACCACCCAAGGATGGTTTCAAAATAAGGTTCCTCGCTTCATTTCTAGCGCACAGTGGCCACCAAAATCTCTGGATACTAATCCTTTGGACTATTATGTCTAAAGTCTTTTGGAAAGCAAGGTTGGCACTTAACAAGTTAAAAAGCTGTAAGTTCCGCGGGGCCGAACTTTGAATACCCTCCACAATTCAGAACGAATTTGGAAATAAAATCTTTAAAAAAAATTCTGTTAAAATTTTAAAAATACCGAATACAGCCGTTATATTGGTGTCTATACGACGTGGTCCTACATAGGCATTGTTTGTCATAAGTCATTACCAAATTCAAATTCGAAACTTGAAATAAACGGTGAATAACGACGCTAAAATCACCAAAATACCGAATATAGGGAGGTATCGTTATATGTGGGCTATACGAAGACTTGGACCTACATGGTTCATTCACGAACTTAACCTGCCTACTGAAAAAATAAACATGTGTGCAAAATTTTAGCCTTCTATCTCAATTCGTTCGAAAGATAGCGTGTTTACAACAGACAGATGGACATACAGATAGACAGACAGACAGACGGACATCGCTAAATCGACTTCGAGTATTTCGACATGAGTATTTCGAGGAGTTACTAACGGAATGACAAAGTTAATATACCCTCCATAGTATGAAAATACCAAAGTGTCGATCACCACAAGCAAGCGCTTCGCCGGAAATGGGCCAAAATACCGAACGAATTTTAGTTGAAGTGTATATTTTGTAATACTTCTCCACCTTACGAAGCACAGGTTGGGATTATTATATGAAGATTGCAATTATCGTCCGATCTCAGGACAATTTTCTTAAGGGTAGGGTTAGGCTCAAAAATATTTTGTCATAGGAGTTATTTTTAAAATAACTCCTGGGGAGAATATACAAGGCAAAAAAAAAACAACGGAACTTATGAGGATTGGTGGCTGTTTCCGAAACCCACGTATTCCCTGTCTTACCCTCTAGTAAACATTACCATCGTATTATTTAACTGTAAAATGGACCACCACAACTTACAGCGTAAATATTAGCCAAATGCCCCTGGTCAAAAAACTAAGGTTAATATCTTGGCAATGGTCTACGACATAATTTCAAAAGCGAAATCTTCCAAAATTGATTTGGACATAAGGGGGCTTCCAACATATTGTAGTGTTGTAGGATATCACATGGTCGGCCCCGCACGACTATAGCCTTTGCTTACTTGTTTTAATTGTTTATCATTCGATCGATTTTTGAATATATTAGAATTTAATATATGTACTAGTTGTGCTCTAAATATTAACTTGGCATGAAGATGTAAACAAAGTCCACTCGTCGATTCTCAGGGTTACTTAACATGAGGATATCATACGAGTTAACCAAATGACTTCCTCTGCATTACCTGTGGAGGGTACCACACATACTAATTCCAGATTTACAGTCATATACCATTGACCAAAGACTGATCACTACCTAGTCCCAAATTCTTTTAACTTGTTTGTTTGTTGGTTTTTTGGCGTTTTTTTATTTATTCGCAACTGTCGCCTTGTCGTTTATTTAGGGACAAAAAAAGTGTCGATTAATCCCTTTTGCATTACTTGAGGACAAATTTGGTACTAATAGGGCTTATAACTAGTACAGGACTGACGAAATTAAGTCAATAGGAATTTTCATAGATAGCGGGCAATGTCAAATACAAGGTCCGTTGATGTACAAGCGACATGGTCAACTCAACAGCAGAGGACTGACGTCGGGAAGGTCATTGAAAGCAGCCTGGTATTCTCTGCCAAGGGCATAAAGAGCAATCGAAGATTGACTTGGGAGCAGTTTGTGGTGAACTGGTGAATGAGAATTTAAAGCGTGAGCGAAATTCCGAACTTTGATCATTATTACCTGGTGGGTGGGTAAGAAAAAAGGCAATGCAGGCCATAACGTAACGTCGCGGGTCACGGTAAAATATTAATTCAATGTGAATTTCGTTCGGATCCAAGTGCCGTCGTGGGACTTGGGACAGATGTTCGATCATTTAAAATTTTGACCCTTTGTGGGTAAGGTACCAGAAGGGGTTCACAGACATATATCATCATCACAACAAATCTTGTGTTAGCAAAAATGTTTGTATGTGTAAAATTTGAAGGGAGATGCTTGTTCGCTTTTATGAGCGTTTTGTTTCTCAAATTCTTGAACACTTTGTGGGGGAGGTATTAGTAGAATGAATATTTAGGTGTACCAAGTCTGGATGGAAACTGATGTTAATATTGTGTTTTATTAACTTCATTGATATTGAAAATTTTGACCCTTTGTAGAGGAGGTACCAGAAGGAGTGAACCGATATCCATCCGTCTTCACACCAACCATTGGGTTAATAAAAATATTGTAATGTTTGTAATTTGAAGACAATCAGGCTCTTACATCAGATTTTATGAGAGTTATACTTATTCAAAATTTGTACACTTTGTGTAGAAGATACTTGATGTAATTGACCGATATTGCCCATCTCCAAACTCGATCTAAGTTTGACAATATTATTAAGATATACCAAGTTTGGACCAAATCGGATATTGAGAGTTTACCAAATGTCCTGAAACGGATTTGGTCCAAAGAGACCTAGCCTCTAAACCCGTCATTTCGATGAGGCTCGTTTTGGCCGCATCAAATGATATAACGTTGTATGTCGGCTGTATGATGTCATGGACCTATGTAGATATTTCTCGTTCAGGGGTAAAATTCTTAGAAAGAACTTCTAGTATGGATTTTTATACAATTCCGTTGAAAAAGGTAGCTAAAATCATGATTATACCTAAAAAGGGATATGGGGATATACGATATCGTGGACCTATAAAGACAATACTCTTCCAGGAGGTAAAGTACTCACAAGGAACTCTTTTTGTGGACTTGCATACAATTTTTTTTTTTTTTTTTGGAAAATTTGGCTAAAATCATCAAAATACCGAATATCGGGGGTACCGTTATATGGGGGCTACATGAAGACAAAAGACTGATATGTGTCAAATACTAGCTTCCTAAAGCTAGCGTGATTACAACAGAATTTTACGCTGATCAAGAATATATACACTTTGTTATTATTTTGATGATTTACAAACGGAATGACGAACTTAATATGCCCTCCATACTATATATGGTGGAGGGTATAAAGAGGCCCTCGAAAAAGGTAATCTGAGCGGATACGGTAAGAAACAAATCAGAAAAAAATCTTCATGGCGGTCGTTAGACACTAAGTTTGCTGGGTTTATTCGTCTATATGTCAGTTTGGGTTTACAGTAACCATGATAACAATCTTAAGTCGCAGTAAGCAAAATGGGAAGCTGCTTGATAATCAAAGAATTTGTACGTGCGCAATAGAAAAGAGTTTCAAGGGCTTAGATGGAAAACGGATTTTTCACATAAAGTTTTCCAATAGAAAATTTCAGTATTATTTAAAAATGAGTAGAAAAATGTTTTCACATCTCCGAATGAATACATTTATATGAATTCATATTTTGGCGCATTGATTTTTACTCTTAAAATAGTAGGATAAAAATGGCGGGACAGAGTAAAGGCTGCCAAGTTGCAGTGTCAAGTATTGTAGTTTAGACACGAACCTGCTATAATCTTGGTTATAACACTATACACAGCTACATTTTTAATAATTTTATGTGATTATTTTCTGGTTAATTTGCTTGTGTTCACATGAACAGAAGTACCGTTGTATGTCGGCTATAGAAATGGTCCAAAACGTGGACCATTTTCAATAACAAAAGTTCTACGGACCTAAACATCCTCTAAATTTTAATGAACCTACTTCAGAGGGACACAGGTAGATGACAAAATCGAATCAAAATAGAATTTATGCTGATTAAGAATGTTTTTTTTTTTGGTCAAAAATGTATATTTCTATTTGTTACAAACGGAATGACAAACCTAATATACCTTCCATACTTTGGTTAAGGGGATACTAATTGAATCAATTCCGCGGAAAACAAACGTGGCTTGAAAAGGCTTATTTATGAAATTTACCTGCCACTGGAGAAATATAAAAATGTAACCCTTATATCTTAATTCGGACAGAGGGACATCGCCAGACCGACTTTGATGTTTACATTCTTCGTAGAGTCTAACGTGATTGCTTCGAGAAGTAACAAAGGGAATACCAAAGGGAATTTAATATTTGGTGGTTTTCAAGTGAACTCGAGTTCCTTATGATACTACGATTATATTGGAAATTGATGTGTAGTGAATAGTACCAATTATGAATCTTTATACCACACTTTGGTCAGGGTATTATGTCTTCCTTTCGAAAACATGTTGCGTAGATTTATGCATGTCCATCCGACTCTTCGTCTGTCTGTCCATGTATTTTTGTAAATAAAGCACAGGTCGCATATTTTGCACAGCTGAAATTAAATTTTGCATAAATGAGTTGTTTGTCCCAAGAAAGAACCCTAAATATATATCTTCGCCCGATTTGCTTTTTATTGTGCACCAAATGTATAGGATATGAAGTGAGTCGGGAAACAACTGTGCCAAATTTGATTGAAATCGGAATAACTCCTCGGTATAGTCCTCCACAGCTGTAATATGCACTGTGTAACAACGATACTCGAGAAAACCTTTGCAAATTTTGTAGAGATCGGTTCAGATTTGGATATAGCTCCCATATATATATATAATTAGTCGATTTCAAGTTTATTGTGGACCAATTTTTTAATATCAGCATGAATTGAATGAATTATGGAACATACACTTTCATTCAGCCTAGATAAAAGTGTATCGAATCTGGTAAAATTAGGTTACGATATAGCTATAGGTCCCATATACATATATGTTTCATCCGATTTTGTATAAAGTCCCTAACACCCGTAAAATGCTCTCCACAACAACCATGTTTGGTTCCAGCCATCATATACAGCATAGAAATATCTCAGCTAATTTTTTTAGATATCGGTTCAGGTTTTTATAGCTCCCATATATATCTTCATCCGATTTCAGTTTAAATGGTTTCGAGTAGTCATAATTTGGTATCAGAGGAAACTATGATATGGGATATGTACCCAACTCTGAATCGGTTACCACCAAATTTACCGGAGGCATTTCTTACTTCGATCGGATGTGCCAAAATCCATTCAATTTTAACAAATATTACACATACGGCGTACAATAAAATTGGAATCGGACGAAAATAAAAAATGGGTGTTATATCCAAATGTGATCCTATTTTCAACAATAGGGTTTGTACTAAACAAATGATTTGTGGACATTAAAACTGTTTTTTTTTTTTTTTTTTTTGGAAATTCGAGCTATAAATGTTATAAAAGGCACTAAGTTTGCTACCATTTGAAATTATGCGAACGAATAATGTTAAAATCTTGAAATTTGGTCATGTTTGAGTAGTAGGTGTTTTTATACCCTCCACTATACAGTTTGTAACTCATTGAAATAATAATATTAGACCCAACAAAGTATATATATTCTTGATCAGCGTAAAATTCTAAGATTTAGCCCTGTCCATCCATCCATCCGTCTGTTGTAATCACGCTATAGTCAAAACGAATTAAGATAGAAAGCTAAATTTTTGCTCATATCTGTCTTTTGTCTGCAGGCATGTCAAGTTCGAAGATGGGCTAAATCGGTCCACGATATCGTATAGGCCCCATATAACGGTACCCCCATATTTTGATGATTTTAGCCACATTTGTCAACGAAATTCCCTGAAAATCCTCACAAGGAGTTCCTTGTGAGTATTTCATTCTCTAGAAGAGGACCACATCTTCGTATAGCCTACATATAACGGTTTTCATTTGAGCGGTATTTTCCGACGGATTTTTATACCCTACAACACTATGTGTTGGGGGTATTATAAGTTTGATTGGGCCAGAATTTATGTAACACCTCGAAATATTGGTTTTCCATATAGGAAAGTATTTATGGATCTTTCTAGCTCGCCGAGCTGAGTCGATCTAGCTATGTATGTCCGTCCGTCCGTCTGTCCGTCTGTCCATCTGTCCGTCTGTCCATGTTAATTTGTAATCACTCTACAGGTCGCAGTTATGGTCCGATCCTAACGAAATTTTGCACGACGGTGGGGTTAGGGTCAGAATAGAAGCCTATTTCTTTTGGAGATGATCGTCAAATGTTTAGGTGTTGAAATGGACCAAATATTGAAAAAATGTCGGATTTTGCAGTAGCTATACAGGTCGCAATTATAGACCAATCGACGCATGTAGCTAGAGTTTAGGGAGGGGAAAAAGCCTACCAATTTGGGTGGTCATCGGATAATATTTAGCGGGTATAATAGACCATATCATTTTTGTTGAAAAAATTCAAAATTTTTCATTAAACCGCGAATATTTTGAATCCCGGCGAAGCACAAAGCAATGACAAGGTTACTTCTGATCTTTACATTGATGTTAACGTCCAACAAATCGGATATATAGCAAAATATGTGCGATAAATACGTTTATCAAAGAAGATATGCTTGAAAAATCTCTTATATGTCGAGAACGGCTGAACTGATTTCGACAATTCTCATTAATTCAGAATGGCCTCTTGGCAGGAAAGAAAAAACGTCTAAAAAATCGCATAAAAATATCTCTCTAAAGATGAAAATATTGATTTTGTAACATTTTCAATTTTGTCACATTTTTGGCATATTTTCATTTTGAATTAAACATTTGGTAATATTTCTACAGCTAACAAACTAAGTAGTTAGGATATCAGGATATTATATACAGATCGCATTTATGGCCCGATCCTTACGAAATTTTGCATGGGGATAAGATGAGGGTCAGAATAAAAGCCTACTCTTTTTGGAGATGATCGCCATATATTTAGGGGTTGAAATGGACCAAAAAACTGCAAAATTGTCAGCAGGTCGTAATTATCGCCCGATCCTCACGCACATTTGAATGGGGGTTACCGGACATTGCAAAAGCCAAGCAGTTTTGGATGGCCATCCAAAATATTCAATGTGTAAAGGAGTTTGCCAACTTTTGTAGACAAAATACGAAAATGTCCATTCCAGTGACTTTTTGGAGAATTCACAAATACAGGAAAGACGCACTTTTGACTATTTCGTTTACGCTGATTTCGTTGAAGAATATAGTCAAATGTCTGTATCTCATATAGATGCGTTTCAGTCAAAAACCAATAATAATAATCTTTTGCCACTTCTGTGTAGATTATAGGTCTTTGGGAAATATTGGTTCCAGATCTAGGAAGACCATTTAAGTGCAGCATCTACCAATACATTGGAAATGAGCAAATTAGTTTAAGTTGCTATTATTCGAAAATTAGAGAACGAAACCTGATGGTTTTCTTTCTAATTTGTCACAATATCTTGTGGAATTCTTTCAAATATCTCGCCTATATAAACTGTATCGTTTATTATAGTGTTTTAGGGTATTCAACGGTCGGGCCCGCTCGACTGTAGCCTTTGCTTACTTGTTTTTTAATATTTTAAGTTTTTTTCAAATGGTGAAGTGCATAAAAATTTCGGCCCGGCCGAACTTAGCTGCTTTTATGCGCGAAGCGTCTAGACATGGAGGCGAATTCAAAATCAGTACTGCAACATGTAAGAAAAGTACTTCATTTGGTATTGGGTGAAGAAAAAAGCGGGAATTGTGACTATTTGTCAGTGTGAATGCGAAGCGCTTAGGTAAAGAGGACAATTTGGAAATGGAATAGTGCGGAAAAGTACAAAATATACTAGTTGGAATTGTGAATTTTGGTATTTGAGGGTACAACGTTTTTCAATCAATTTAATCATTTGGGTTCGTAACTGGTAGAGAACTAGCAAAATGCTATCCTAAAAAAAGATTAATTGTAAGAACAAGTGATACATCTCTAGTTTAAGTTTTTCCATATTGAATGTATAAAAAGTTCCGCCGATCGAACTTAAGATCAGTAAGAGTAAAGTAATTGCTGACTGACTTATTGATTCCTCAACACCCAGACAAAACGACTGAAGGTAGAATCTTGAAATTTTGGGTGAGGGTCACTCTTGATCCAAAGGTGTCCGATAAGGCTGTTTTTTTGGAAATTCGTAATTGATCGGTACGAAAAGTATTAAAGTGTACTAAATATGGAAGCCTTTGCATATAAGGAGCTAGCAGTAGAGCTTGAACTTTTGAATTTGGAATAAGGGGCACTGATAGAGGTTATGATAGATGTACTAAATGGTACCAAATTCGATACAAATTGGATTTGGGTGATCCTATATATTTGGAATTATTTTTGGAAAAAGTACTACAAGACTCCAAATGTAATAAATTGTACAACATATAGTATTAATTGTAAGAAAACAGTTAGATTTTTGAATTTTAATGTTGGAGTCAGAATTGGCGTGTAGAGGTACTAAATTTTGTATTTGGGAAAGGAATTGAGTTGGAAGTCTAAAATTTGAAATAAGGATCAGCTTTTGTGCGGTTTGGTTGATACATGATACTCTAAAAGTACGGAAATTACTGAATTACTTTGGTACTTATGAAAGGATTAGAGCTGGGAATCAGAAACTTGAAGTAAGAGACTTCAATGTTGTAAACTAAAGGTTTTTTTTACAATTCTAATATAAAGTACTGAATGTACTGAATATGGTACCACTTGAACGAATAAAGAAAATACCTTGTTTTTTATATAAGAACAAAGTCTGAGAAATAGGGTTGATATAAGGAGGTGGTTTTGGTATATGTGTGATAGTGCTAGAAATCTGAAATTTGCACTAGGGTTGATTTAGGGTGGGAGGTGTTTATGACAATTCGTACTGCCAAAAATGACGGAAAATAATAAATAGTACGAAATTTGGTATTTGGGAAGGGATAGAACTGAAAATCTTAAATGAATGTGCATTGAAATTAGACATACCATTTATTATATGATATTAATAAAATGTGGTTTTTATTTAATATTTTCTATTTGAAATAAACAAATTCTTTTAATACAAATTCACTTTATATCAATTTCTAATTCCCCACCCGAAGTAGCGGGCACTTGCTAGTACAGCATATACAGGGTGAGATAAAAAAACTCCAACAAAGTCAAATGTCATTATTTCTACATTTTTTTTTTTTTTAATTTTATTGAATGAAAGCAAAAAAGGTCGGAAACAGCATCTAATTGTAGATAAGTTTAGATTTGTTCGAATTGGTCAACTTTGACAAGAATTATGGCCTTCAAACGACCAATGAAACTGTCACACGCTGCCCGAATGTTGCTTTGCAGTATTTTGGTCCATTCCCGGCGAAGCGCTTGCGCTTGAGGTGATCTACACTTTGGTATTTTTTAGTGTCAACCTTGCTTTCCAAAATACTCCAGGATTGGTCCGGATTGGTATCCGGAGATTTTGGTGGCCATTGTGCCCTGGAAATGAAGCAAGGAACCTCATTTTGTAGCCATTCTTGGGTGGCGCGTGCTGAGTGCGATGGTGCAGAGTCCTGTTGGAATGTCCAAGGTCTACGGCCAAAATGTTTTCGTGTCCAAGGGTTTAACACACCCTCCAGAATATTTTCGCAATAATATTCCGATGCCACGGTCGATTAATACAAGCGGAGAGCGACCATCCGCTGTTATGGCGGCCCACACCATCACCATGGCCGGCGCTTGAGTTCCGATGAGCTGTCACTGGAATAATTGTAACAGCTGTCGGACGAGTGCCTCAGAAATGACAGCAGTCTGAAGTTGGTTGCAGTTTTTTCATCTCAACCTGTAGAAGACATTACTGTCTGAATGTAATCATATTTCTGCCTCACGCATTTCATTCACTTCACCAAACCACCTCCTACTCCTCATTCCTGCAATCACTCCTCTTCCTTCCCCCCTCATTATTCGTCATATGTTTGTAATTGTTGCATATGATTGAAATTACTTGTTTAAACGCTCCGGGGGCTTCTGGGTGGTGATGGTGGTTGTGGCGTCGTTGATGGTACAGTAATCACAGTTACTTTATGTCAAGAGCTTGTTTTCGTCCCAGTAGTCGAGGTTGCTGCTTCTGTTACTGTAATCCGCACAGCTATTATTTTTAACTTGGAAATCTTTAACGGATTTTCTAGGTTTGTGTGAGAGTGTATATGTGTGTCTGAATAAATGGATGGTTGAGTGTGTGTGGGAGGACATCAGAGGAAAATAGTTTTTTGATTTGACATTTTATATTTTTCTGATCCTCCACTCTCCCCCCTACGTCCTTCCTGTCCTGCAGTTATTAATGACATTGTTTGTTTGTGATTTAACTGTGTTATTGTTGGATTGTTTGCCATGTTGCTTTGCCAGCCAGCTAGCCAAGCAGGCAGCAACTGGCTTCTTCCATTCTAGTCAATCATTTAGGATTTGAAAATAGAAGTCCTGTGGTGAGGGATATGTTTTGTTTCGAATATGTGTGTTTTGTTTATAACATAAGTGCATAAAGTATGTTGGATATTTAATTATTATTTGAATTCGATTTTCAAGTTATTAAACAGAATGTGCAAAGATCAAAAGATTTAGGAAATGCGAAATGTTTTGAATGGGAAGCGAAGAAGTAACCGGAAGGCTGTAACAAGGCAATGTCAAAACCACATGACTTGGGCAAGTGTGAAAAAAGCAGATAGTAGACCTGAGAAGAAACTGACTCAAGCAAAGAAGGATATTCACGAGAGCAACACATGAAGGTGCTGCAAATCTCGAACATGGTCGATAAAGGCTATCCAAATCACCATACAGGAAAGAGAGAATGGGAAGAACTAGGGTTGATATTGGGTAGAAGATGAAGAAACCGGGAGGTCAAGCCTCAGCTAATGAAATTGACGATGAATCAATGGCAAATATTGTAAGGACTATGTTTCCGAAACCCCAAGTAAGAAAAGGATTTCATAGATTTCACGACAGAAGAACTAAACAGCGACAGGTAAAAAAGTTTAAAAATAAAAATACTCCCAATCCTGCCGGAGTTCCAGCAGAGGTACTAAAGTAGGTGTCTGAGGTACTTCTAAGCATATAATTAAATATGTACAATCATTGTTTAGCAGAGGGAATCTCCCCTACGTTTTGGAAACAACAGCAGCCTGTCTTCATTAGTAAAGGGAAAGGAGATCCAAGAGCACTGTCCTCTCACAAGCAACTGTACAGGGTGAAATGAGAAAACAGCAACCAACTTTAGACTGCTGTCATTTCTAAGCCCCTCGTCCGACACCAGTGACAGCTCATTATATGGTTTACAAGCGTACAAAAACATCTTGGTGAGAATTTTCCAGAAAAAAGTTATTGGTGATGGAATTCAAGCGTGATAGTGTGATTTCTTTATATTTGGCTGAAAAACCACAAGTGGCTGTCGCCAGAGCACTCCATCATTTAAATGTTAATAAATCTTTTTTGTCTCGTACCATCGCTCATTACCGTGATACTAGTAGCGTAGTCCGACGTCAAGGAAGTGGACGGAAGAAAACAGCAACCTCAACAACAGAAATGGTTCGAAAAGTAAAGTAACGACTTGAGCGAAGCCCGCGTTACAGTTGCCGAAAAATGGCTCGTAAGTAATATATCACAATATTCCATTAGGCAAATATTGAAAAATGAGCTCGGGTTAAAGTCATTGAAATTCCAAAAAGTTTAAAAACTGTAGACAAACGAAATGATCGCGTCAACTTGTCAAAGAGATCAGTTGATAATGTGCACCTTCGGTTGGCCTTCCGAACTCAAGCGTCGGCCATGGTGATGGCATGGGCCGCCATAACAGCCGATGGTCGCTTTCCACTCGTATTAATCGACTGTGGCATCAGAACAAATGCCGAATATTATCGCGAAAATATTCTGGAGGGTGTGTAAAGCCATGGGCACGCAAACATTTTGGTCGCAGACCCTGGACATTCCAGCATCATTTCCAGCGCACAATGACCACCAAAATCTCCGAATACCAATCCGTTGGACTATTGTGCCTGGAGTATTTTGGAAAGCAAGGCTGACACTAAGAAATACCAAATGCACAAAACAAAACTGGTATTATTGGCTAGACCTTCGAAATAACACTCCAGACTGACGTTTTCGTCATAGTTGAAGCATGTCGCTGAAAGGGTTACTTCTAATCCAGTCGGATTGGACCAAATCCGTTTCAGAATATTTGGAGTCGATTTAGCGATGTCGGTCCGTACGTCTGTCTGTCTGGCTGGCTGGTGCGCACGATAACTCTCGAAGGGAGTATCCGATTCGGTCCAAACTGGGTACATCGTAATATTTTTTCAAACTTAGATCGTGTTCGTAGATGGGCAATATCGGTCCACTCCTTCTGGTACCTTTCCCACAAATGGTCGAAATTTGCAAAAAATATATATTTTCTGCACAGAAAGGGAAGCAATTATCTATCTTTGCTCTAATTTTGCAAATCCTTATATTTGCGTCAGTTCTAGGACTTGTACCAAAATGGATAGTATTGGCCCACTCCATCAAGTGCCTCTCCCACAAAGGGTCAAAATTCTGAATAATTACAACTCTCATAAAATGTGATGTAAGAGTCCGATTGTCTTCAAATTTCACACATCCCAATATTTATATTAACACAAGGTCTGGTGTTAAGATGGGCAAAATCGGTCCTCTTCTTCTGGCACCTCCCCCACAAATGGTCGAAATTTGCAAAAAAAAATATATTTTCTGCACAGAAAGGGAAGCAATAATCTAATTTTGCTCTAATTTTACAAAACCTTATATTTGCGTCACTTGTAGGACTTGTACAAAAAGGGATAGTATTGGCCCACTCCATCAAGTGCGTCTCTCACAAATGGTCAAAATTTTGAATAATTATAACTCTTAAAAAATATTATTTAAGAGTCCGATTGTCTTCAAATTTCACACATCCTAATATTTTTATGAACCCAAGGTATGGTGTTAAGATAGAATATATCGGTCCATTCCTTATGGTAACTCCCCCACAAACGCTCAAAATTTTGAATATCCATGGAGTCCATAAAAAGCGAAATCAACATCCGATTCCATTCCAGAAATGGCACATCGCAATATTTCCATCAACACAAGATCTGTTATAAAGATGGTAGAGATCGGACCATTTCTTTTGCTACCTGTCCCACATAGTGTTCAAAATTTTGAAAAACATAACGCCCAAAAAAAGCGAAATTAGCATCCAACTCTCTTCAAATTCCACACATATAAATATTTTTGCTAACACAAGATCTTTTGTGAAGATGCTATATATCTGCGAACCCCTTCTGGTACCTCACCCACATAGGGACAAAATTTTCAATACTTTTATCTGTCATAATGGAGCATTGGCTGAGGGTATACATCTGTCGACAAAACTGACCGATACTTTTTTACTTGTTTTAGAAATGATACCAGAAGAAGTGTTCGCATGCCACTAAACTTCGAATTCGTCCAACTTGGATGCAATTTTCAAAATTTATATAGTGAACTAACCACCAAGCCAAAATGATTTAAGCTTTAAGTTACATTTTCGAACGAGCTCTTTTATATGGTTTTGTTCCGATACCTTATTCTTAACAGTCCAAAACACTAATCGTCTATTACCATCATTTATTTAATCCTTCATAGCTCCAGTTGTAGATGCACTTTAATGGGGTTTTATCTGAATGATCTGGGCAATTGGTACTCTAGTTAACGGGTTTTTGTTCCCTTCGTAATTCAATTTTTCTTTTGTTCTCCACCAAAACTAACATGTATTAGGCAACCACTTTCTCTAACATAAGAAATATTATTTCCAAGACGCACTTTTGTGTTTAGCACACTCTATTATTATACTCACACCAGTGTCCCACATAAATATGTAATTGTGGTCATCACAGGATAACATGTTGTCTTTTCAAATAAATTGCCGGACATGTCAACAGCAGTGATAAAAATAACATTGTTAATAACAAAGATTTCAAAACTATTTTCAATTAAAGTGGATCGATGAAAACACATACACTGGTGGCCAAAACTAAAGCAACTGAAATTACAAGGAGAATGAATGCCCTGTAAAAATTAAGAAAATGAGAAAGCTTTTCTATTTTTAATTAGGCACTTTATTCACTTTATAGAAACTTAAAGCAAAAAAAAAAAAAAAAAACAAAAAATAATTTTTAAATAAAGTCAATTAAACTTGATTTTGGCTTGGACAAAACAAAAGCAAATCGGTTGTATATTCATTTGATTACGCTTGTCATAAGTCATTTTTTTGAGAAGTTTTTTTTACAACAACACGTGTTTGTTTTCGTTTTTAAAAAAAAAAGTTTAAAAATGGCTAGAATCAAATACAGTACATGAATAAAACAGCAAATTAGCAGTGACCATGAAAAGAAGATATCGCAGAAAATTATTTCCGACAAAATATTTCGGTGTACTAAGTCGGTTTTAAGAAAGTGGATCAGTAGTAACAGTCTATAACGGATGAAGGCCGTGAAAAACTTCAGCCCGTACTGATCAACAAATTTTGAGAGAAATAAAAAAACAACCATTTAAGAGTTCTACTGAATTGCTGAGAGAGCTATCATTGGATATAAGCAGCGGTGCTCAAAACCGTGTTCTAGAACATGAAGAGAAAAAAGATATAATTTAAGAGAAATTTAAAATTCTGTTTTTCTTTATATTTTACGGTTCTATTTAATTGTTTTTAAACACGAATGTTTGCCAAAATAATTTATAAAGTAAATGGATAAAAAATATTTGTATAAATAATGACTTGTTTGTTCTGGATTTAAATAAGCAAAGAGAAATTTGACTGAAAAGAGATATTTCTTCTTGAGCACCGCTGATATAAGCATCTGGTCTGCATGCCCGTAAGCCATAAAAAAAAAAAACAATTATATCTGAAAACAAGTAAAAGAACATTAGGTTCGGCCGGGCCAAACTTTTAATACCCTTTACCTTAGGGTAAAAGAAACATTAGAAGAAATGTGGCAAAACCATTAAAATGCCGATTATGGGGGCTATACCAAAACGTGGACTAAAATTACAATGTTTCGCCACACAAACTAGGACCCATTACGACCCACAAATACCAATTTTCAGACAAATCAGTGAAAATACCGAATGGCAAAAACCATTAAAATACCGAATATCGGGAGGTACCGTTATATGGGGGCTATACCAAATCATGGACCCATGCATGCAATGTTTCGCCACCGAAGCTGGAACCCATTATGACCAACAAATACCAATTTTCAGACAAATCCGTTAAAAAATGTGGCAAAAATTATCAAAATACCGAATGTTGGGAGGTACCGTTATATGGGGACTATACCAGAACGTGGAACGATATAACTCATTTTCTATACCAACCATCCTAGACACAATGCAAATAGCTCTGCTAAATTTTGGCGTTCTACGTCAAATAATGTGGGCTGTATCGTGATTTCAACAGACAGACCGAGAGACGGACATCGTTAAATCGACTTAGAATTTTATGCTGATTATGAATATATATACTTTATGGGATCTAAGACGAATATTTAAGGATGTTACAAACGAAATGACAAAGTTAATATACCCTCCTTTCCAAGGTGGAGGGTATAAAAAAATATAATAAAAGGTTGGCTTATTGTTGGCTTATATTATTAATTGGATTCCAGCTCAATGGAAAAACATTTTATACTGGATTGGGTCTACGCTTAATATTAAAGGCTCAGACATGAACAAATTTACAGTGAGAGACCAAAAATGAAAGACTCAAGCCGCAGTGTTGCAAGGGTACAGTGAAGCATGAGGGAGGATAAAGAATGGTGTGGTGTTGTTTTTTTTTTATTTTCTTTCTATGAACTTGGGCCTATCCATGAAAGAAAGGAAGTTATAGATCGATTTGTTATGTTGGACATCGCGTTGTTCTCTTTCGCTGAGGAAAATATTCGGCTTATTTGGGTGTTTCAGCATGACAATGATCCCAAACATGCATCAAAACTTGTCAAAGATTGGTTGCGGGAGTCAAAAATCTGTGTTTTGTCATGGCCGGCACAATCACCTAACCTAAACCCCATAGAAAACCTTTGGAGTATCGTAGACAAGATGATCTACCGAGATTCGGAAACAGAAAAAAAAAATTTTTTTCAAAGAATTCAGGGTGCATGGAAAAGCATACCCAAGGATCAAATTGAGCGTTCGGAGATGTGCAGCTGCTATCAAAAATAATGTTTATTCTATCGACTATCAGCCAAAATTTAATTATTTTAAAATAAAAAATCAAAAAGTTGTTTTAGTTTTGACCGAGCAAAAATTGGGTCATTTTAGTTTTCCATATATTATTTTCATTCAAATTTATTTTTGTATTTTTATTTTTAGCTTTTTAAAAGTGAATAAAGTACATCATTTAAAACTAGAATAATAATTACCATTTGTTCTTTTCTGTAAAAGTTACAGGGCATTTATTGTCTTTGCGAATTTAGTTGCTTTAGTTTTGGCCACCAGTGTATGAACATTATAAAACTCGGTCATAGTTGCCTGTATGTTACTCACCGGTGAGCATATGTAATGGACCATTTGCTCACCGGTGAATAACATGTAACATTGCATAACACTGAATTCAAAGAAATAAATCTTATTCACATGAACAGTTCCCGTTATTTATGTGTAATCCTTTGATGTTTTCACCGTAAATTACTGGTTATTGCATTTTTGTTGTTGTAAGTTGATAACAACCCATGGATGTGGACTTTTTAAAGTACACATAGGTTTTGTCTCACCTAATTTTGGATAGACCTTTCAAATCTTACAGTGATAGAATAATGGCAAATTTCTTTAGCCGTGATCTGTGATTTATAGTCCTAAATGCCTAAAGGATGGCTTCTGTATAAAAGTAGAACGTCCTTGTATTTCACACGCCTTTCGGAATTGCCCTCGTAACAAAATCTGCAGCAAAGTTATCCCTTTGTCTCACAACATTTTTGTACACTGCAATATATTTATCTTCTTTATATATATATATATATATATATATATATATATATATATATATATATATATATATATATATATATATATATATATATATATATATATATATATATATATATATATATATAAAAGAGGAAAATGTTTGTATGTTTGTTTGTTTGAAATTTATGGACTCGAAAACCGGTGAAAAGATTTTCCTGAAAATTTCCAAGTATACTACAACATCGCCTGAAAGTAACATTGGCTATATAAATTTTTGAAATTCCACTTGGAACTGGAAATATAGCATCAGAATCCGAGGTACCTCCCAAAAATTTAGATTTTATATGCACATATCTATTTATAGATTACAGATGCAGCCTCCAAATTTGGAATGAGTGACGGAATTGAAATCGGTTCAGATTTAAATATAGCTCCCATATGTATTTTCGGCCGGTACATGAAGTATTTGATGCGTTAAATACGCTGTGCACTCCATATTTCAATGAAATTTGGAAAGTGTGATTGAATTTGTCTAACAAATTTGTTTGCCAAATTATATTGAAATCCGTTCAGATTTGGATATAGCTCCCATATATATTTTCGACCGATTTCGTTTATTTGATACATCAAATACGATTTGTATGTTTGATTCCAATGAAATATGGAATGTGTGACGGGATTTTGATCAGTAAATAAATTAGTCAAATTATATTGAAATCGGTTCGGATTTGGATATTTCATATTAGATGCACCCGATTTTCCGATTTTCATATTAGATGCACCCAACACGATATGTATGTCCGATTCCAATGAAATTCGAAATGTGTGGCGGAATATGGTATCGGTCGGTTCAGATTTGGATATGGCTCCCATATGCAATTAGATATGTATGTCTAATTGCAATGAAATTTGGAATAAAGGACGGAATTGATTACAAAAAATTGTCGAATTATATTGAAATCAGTTCAGATTTGGATATAGGTTCCACATATATATTTCGGTCGATTTCATGTATTTTATGCACCAAACACGATATGTATGTCCGATTTAAAAAATGCAGAATGTATAACAGAAGTCACGTAATTTACTACAAAGAAAAATCTAAACTATGTGGAAATCGGTTAAGATTTGGATATAGCTCCTATATATACCTCCCATACATATTTTTGGTCGATTTCGTATATATTACCAAAAAAAGGATGGTGTGACATAGGTAAATTTTGTCAAATTATATTGAAATCGGTTTAGTTTTGGATATGATTGTGTCCCACAACGCCTTTGCTAAGGTTTTAGGCTAACAGTAAAAAAATACACAAAAATTTACTTGAGGATACGATTATTATGGGGAATTCTCTAATAGCAACAGAAATTCCACACAACTTCAAAAGATTGCAGTTTCCTGCATGCTTGGCTTTTGCTAAATAATAAATAAAATAAATCCGAAGGACAAACTCCTCGTATATGCGGACTAAATTTGGCATGTTCCTGCTTTTCTTAAGGACTTCCGTGCCTGTCAGTTTCACGCGTTGGTAGACCGAGAAATTTGTTTGTTTACGTATTCAAGTCTTACAATAAATACGTTTTTTATATTCTGGAATTTGTTTTATTTTTTTAACCACAAAATATTCCTATATAAAATTTTGAATGCATACAAAATCAAACGGGGTAGCGAAGCGAACCGGGTTCAGCTAGTATTGTTATAAATTTAGTTTTAGATTTGCCACCGCTTACAGTGTGATGAATTTGTTGGCGTTGTTGTTATTGTCAGTTTTGTTAATGTTTATTAAACACCCCAAAGAAGATAACGCCATCAAAGTCGACAAACACAATTAAGTGCCTTAAACAAACATAGATGCGAGCACAAAAAGTTTTTCGTTGCAAAACATTTTGTACACTCAACTACAAAAATATCTCTGGAAATTTATCAACTCCTACAGTATTCGGAGACATCTGACATTTAGGAAACATAAATGTTATTCAAAAATGTGTTAAGGATTTCAAATACTCAACTGTGAATTTCCAATCATCTTTTCATCGTTTTGCAAAGAATAGTTTTAGAGAATATCAAAATCGAATCGACAGCTTCAAACGGAGTGACAAGAATCATATGCCCCTCCCGCTAAAACGCCCCCCAAAGGACAAATATATTTGAAACCAGTAAGGAAAGCTCAAAAGTCGGGCGGGGCCGACTATATGATACCCTACACCACTATGCATATTTAGTAGAGCTCTCGTAAAAAGGTTTATACAGGGCATTTCAGAGCTCTATGAGATATTTGGTACAAAATCAAAATCTATCTAATTCTATCGTGCGTTTTACGAACTATAGCTATCTCTGAACCGGGTTTCTCCAAATTTTACGTATTATCTTCTAGACTGTTGATTTGGGCTGATATTGACCATTTAGTGCACATTTAACCCGAAATCGGATGAAGATATATATGAGAGCTATATCCAAATCTGAACCGATTTCGATAAAATTTAAAACAGGTATTCCTGTGCTCCATCTAATACCTTGTACCAAATATCACGGTTGTGGAGTGAATATTACGAATGTATGGGACTAAAACTCTAAATCGGATGAAACATATATATGGTTGCTATATCTATATCTGAACCGATTTTCACTAAATTTGATATACTTGCTTCTAGGCTGAATTTGGTCCGATGTACTAAAATTCAGTCCATTTGGACTTATATCGGCCATTGGGGGCACAATTAACCCGAAATCGGATGAAGACATATATGGGAGCTATATCCAAATCTGAACCGATTTCGATAAAATTACAAACAGCTATTTCTGGGCTGTATCTTATATCTGGTACCAAATATCATTCTTGTGGAGTGCATATTACGAATGTGAGAGGCTTAAACACCAAATCGGATGAAAGATATATATGGGAGCTATAGCTATATCTGAACCGATTTTCTCCAAATTTGATATACTTGCTTCTAGGCCGAACTCGGTTGGGTGTGCCAAAATTCAGGTAATTTGGACTGATAGTGGACATTTGGTGCACATTTAACCCGAAATCGGATGAATATATATATGGGAGCTATAGCTGTTTCTGAACCGATTTTCTCCAAATTTGTTGTATTTGCTTTAAGGCTAATCTCGGTCACATGTGCCAAAATTCGGGCCATTTGGGCCGATATTGGCCATTTGGTGGTCAATTAACCCGAAATCGGATGAAGATATATATGGGAGCTATATCCAAATCTGAACCGATTTCGATAAAATTTAAAACAGCAATTTCTGTGCTCCATCTAATACCTGGTACCAAATATCACGGTTGTGGAGTGCATAGTAGGAATGTGAGGGACTTAAAGATCAAATCGGATGAAAGATATATGGGAGCTATAGCTATATCTGAACCGATTTTCTCCAAATTTGATATACTTGCTTCTAGGCCGAACTCGGTTGGGTGTGCCAAAATTCAGGTAATTTGGACTGATAGTGGATATTTGGTGCACATTTAACCCGAAATCGGATGAAGATATATATGGGAGCTATATCTAAATTTGATCCGATTCTCACCAATTTCAATAGGGTTCGTCCTTGGGCCAAAAAAATATTGTTTGGAAAATTTCATCTCAATCGGATAATAAATGCGACCTGCATTTTGTTCACAAGAATACAGGGACAGACGGACGGACGGACGGACAGACGGACTGACATGCATAAATCGACTCAGAAAGTGATTCTATGAAGGTTCTCAAAAGTAACTATGGGTCTATCTCGTTTCCTTCTCCATGTTACAAACAAATGCACAAAGACATAATACCCTTACCACTATGTGGTGTAGGGTATAAAAATATGTATATTTAATTGAGAAGATCTATGATTTCCCACTACAGTGGTAGACAAAACGTTCATGTTTGTTTACTATAAATCTCAAAACAAATGCCTACACATACGTATGTATGTTTACATTTTGTATGAAATGCAAAATAGACTAAGTCGCAAAGAAAAATTAGTGGCAGAAACTTAATTTAACCGTATTGTTCTGCATAATAAACAAGTAGAATTAGGACTATAGTTCGGACCGAACATGTGATACAACACTATCGTAGAAGAATTATGTGAATCAGCTAAATATTAACATCGTAATTCCCGAATACGAGCAACTCATCATCCGAACTCCACAATCTTAATACTTACTTACAACTCGTCAATCCTTGACTTCTAGCAGGTATCTACTAATCAATAATCAATATTACCTACTAATCAATAATCAACAAGTTAAAAAGCAATTAGTTCATTTCGGTGAATAATGTCGCTAAAATCATCAAAATACCGAATATCGGGAGGTACCATTATATGGGGGCTATATGAAAACGTGGACCTACATGGCCCATTCACGCACTTAACCTGCATACTGGAAAAATAAACATGTGTGCAAATTTTTGCCATCTATCTCAAATCATTCGAATGGTAGCAACAGACAGACAGACGGACATGGCTAAGTCGACTTAGAATTTTACGCTGATCAAGAAAATATGTACTTTGTTGGGTCTTATATGAGTATTTCGAGGAGTATGGTGGAGGGTATAAAAGTTATCTTCACATCGTCTAAAAGCCAAACATGAACCGATCTCCTATCCCAATATTCCGCAAACTGCCATGCATCAGGGCTGCCGATAATTGTATAGTCGTCCACTGTCAGAACGTGCAGATGTTATATATATATATATATATATATATATATATATATATATATATATATATATATATATATATATATATATATATATAAAAATAGACTCAAAAGAGCTAAAGAGTTGTTTTGCTCGGCCGAAAGTGGTGAACTGCCGAATTTGGTTTCCTCCGATGAGAAAATATTCCTTGTCCAGCAGTCTGTAAACAAACAAAATAATCATTTCTACTTGCCAAAGAGGTCAGCTGAAAATGTGCACCTTCGGTTGCAGCATCATCGCACTCAGCACACGCCACCCATGAATGGTTACAAAATGAGGTTCCTCGCTTCATTTCCAGCGCACACTTGCCACCAAAATCTCCGGATACCAATCTGTTGGACTATTGTGTCTGGAGTATTTTGGAAAGCAAGGTTGGCACTAAAAAATACCAAAGTGTCGATCACTTCAAGCAACCGCTTCGCCGGGAATGGGCCAAAATACCGCAGGGCAACATTCGGGCAGCATGTGACGGTTTCATTGGCCGTTTGAAGGCCATAAATCGTGCCAAAGGTGAGCAATTCGAAAAAAATATAAACCTATTCTAAAAATTGATGCTGTTTCCGACATTTTTGGCTTTCATTCAATAAAATTTAAAAAAAGGTGTAAATTATGGCGTTTGATTTCGGTGCAGTTTTTTTATCTTACACTGTAATGTCCCTAGGAAAAACTGGCCGACAAAGGAGCAAGATCACTCATCTCCATGGCGAAACCTGACCTAAAACTTGAGCTGGGTCTCATCACAGGTCACTATAACATGAGAGCCATGGCGTCTAAATTTAGAAACCATGGTACAAATTACTGCAGGCTCTTCCAAGATGAGTAGGAAACTGCAACAGTGGGAGAGCAAATATACACAATCTCTCTTCATTCTCTAACACAGTACCAGCAGTCATTATTCAGCTAGCCAGAAAATTTATTTGGCTAAAGACGACAAGATTAAGCCTTGGTCATAGATTATTCTTCTTTTCTTTCTCTTTCTTAAACTTACTAGGATCCCGAGTGGAGCCTTTAACCTACCATAAAAGGCTCTGTCTACAAAATATTTTTTAACCCCATATGCGTTTCATCTAATTCCAAATATTTTCAAATCTGTGCCAACTTAACGAACCGTTTTATTCGAAGAGACTAAACGACAATCGAGCATCAAACTCACACTCATACACACAGACTAGCCGTAGTCTAACTTTTGAAACGCTTCTGAGATTTTCTTCTTATGTTTTTATTACAACTTAACGAAGATTTCTACGCTTAATGCATTTGTTGTTGATGTGTCTCGCTTGTGGTTGGCGATGCTGCTGTTGCTGTTATTTTTCTTGAGATTCTTAGCTTGAGATTTAACGCAAAATTTATGTGAGGTTTTTTTTAATTTGTTGTGTGGGTTTTTGTTTAATGCTGATGCTGCTGCTGCTGCCACTGCTGCTCAAATGAAGATTTGTTACTATCTAATGGTCTTTAATAAGTTCTGCTGCTTGAATCTGAAATGGAGAAAACGAAGAAGAAGGATTATTTGTTGTTATGCTATAAAATTTATCTTTTGTTTTTTTTTTTTTGCTCGTTTTCTTGTTGTTTTGGGTCGTAGAGCAAAAATAAAAAATGGGGGGTCGCCATACGGAACCCTGGCTGGGTATCCTTTTTAAGTTCGAGTATCTCTAAGCCACGGGCTATTTGCGAAAACAAATGATTTAGTTTTTCTACAAAGACATGACCTATTTTCGTAAAGTAGTGGTGATACGGACTCAAGTGTTCTCTGATGAATTGTTGACTTGGCGGAATGTAGATACACATGTAAACCGAGGAGGAGAGACATAGAGGGGGGTAGATGAGATACATCTTGTAATGAATTCAATTGCAAGCAGTTGTGTAAAACGACATGTCAAATATTTGTTACCAATAAAGGACAAAATGAAGGATTTATTGGAAATCCAAACATAAATCTTTGATGGAGTCAGAGCAAGTAAACAAGAAATATCTAGGATTTTAAAATATATTTTTAAAGGGCTGTCAACAGCTCTGAATTTCTAAAAAATATCTTTCAGGAGGCTATCAATAAATGTGGATTTTTTGAAAATATTTTTTACGTGGATTTTCTTAAAATATTTTTTAAAAATAAACGTTTATTTTTTTAAATATTTTTCAAAAGGCTACAAATAAACGCGGATATTTTTAAAATATTTTTTCAGGAGGCTCCTGATAAACGTGGATTTTTTAAAAATATTTTCAAAAGGCTACGAATAAACGTGGACTTTTTTTAAATATTTTTCAAGAAACTACTGATAAACGTGGATTTTTTAAAAATATTTTTCAAAAGGCTACAAATAAACGTGGATTTTTTAAAAATATTTTTCAAGAAGCTATTGATAAACGTGGATTTTTTAAAAATATTTTTTATGAAGCTACTGATAAACGTGGATATTTTTTAAAATATTTTTCAAGAAGCTACTGATAAACGTGGATTTTTTTTAAAAAATATTTTTCAAAAATCTACTGATAAACGTGGATTTTTTCTTTAAATATTTTTCAAAAGACTATCCATGAACGTGGATTTATTAAAAATATTTATCAAAAGACTATCAATAAACGTGGATTTTTTGAAAATATTTTTCAAAAGGCTGCAAATAAATGCGGTTTTTTTAAAAATATTTTTCAAAAAGCTACTGATAAACGTGTTTTTTTTTAAATAGTTTTCAAAAAGCTACTGATAAACGTGGATTTTTTTAAAAATATTTTTCAAAAAACTACTGATAAACGTGGATTTTTTTAAAAATATTTTTCAAAAGGCTATCAATAAACGTGGATTTATTAAAAATATTTATCAAAAGACTATCAATAAACGTGGATTTTTTGAAAATATTTTTCAAAAGGCTGCAAATAAATGCGGATTTTTTAAAAATATTTTTTAAAAGGCTACAAATAAACGTGGATTTAAAAAAAAAAATTTCAAAAGACTTTTGAAAAATATTTTTCAAGAAGCTACTGCTAAACGTGGATTTTTTAAAAATATTTTTCAAGAAGCTACTGATAAACGTGGATTTTTTAAAAATATTTTTCAAAAGCTACTGATAAACGTGGATTTTTTTAAAAATAGTTTTCAAAAAGCTACTGATAAACGTGGATTTTTTTAAAAATATTTTTCAAATAGCTACTGATAAACGTGGATTTTTTTAAAAATATTTTTCAAAAAGCTACTGATAAACGTGGATTTTTTTAAAAATATTTTTCAAAAGGCTATCAATAAACGTGGATTTTTTGAAAATATTTTTCAAAAGGCTGCAAATAAATGCGGATTTTTTAAAAATATTTTTCAAAAGGCTACAAATAAACGTGGATTAAAAAAAAAATTTCAAAAGACTTTTGAAAAATATTTTTCAAAAGGCTACAAATAAACGTGGATTTTTTAAAAATATTTTTCAAGAAGCTACTGATAAACGTGGATTTTTTAAAAATATTTTTCAAAAGGCTACAAATAAACGTGGATTTTCTAAAAATATTTTTCAAAAGGCTACAAATAAACGTGGATTTTCTAAAAATATTTTTCAAAAGGCTACAAATAAACGTGGATTTTTTAAAAATATTTTTCAAAAGCCTACAAATAAACGTGTATTTTTTAAAAATATTTTTCAAAAGGCTACAAATAAACGTGGATTTTTTAAAAATATTTTTCAAAAGCCTACAAATAAACGTGTATGTTTTAAAAATATTTTTCAAAAGGCTACAAATAAACGTGGATTTTTTAAAAATATTTTTCAAAAATTTTTTTTTAAAGGCTAGAAATAAACGTGGATTTTTTTAAATTTTTTTTAAAAGGCTACAACTTGGATTTTTTTAGAAATATTTCTCAAAAGGCTACAAATAAACTTGGATTTTTTTAAAAGTATTTCTCAAAAGGCTACAAATAAACTTGGATTTTTTAGGAATATCCTTCAAAAGGCTACAAATAAACGTGAATTTTTTAAAATATTTTTTAAAAAGCTACAAATAAACGTGAATTTTTTAAAAATATTTTTCAAAAGGCTAATATTAAAATATTTTTCAAAAAGCTACAAATAAACTAGGATTTTTTAGGAATATTTTTGAAAGGGCTACAAATAAACATGATTTTTTTTAAATATTTTTTAAAAGGCTACAAATAAACGTGGATGTTTTAAAAATATTTTTCCAAAGGCAAGAAATAAACGTGGATTTTTAAAAAATATTTACAAAAGGCTACAAATAAACGTGGATTTTTTAAAAATATTTTTTAGAAGGCTACAAATAAACGTAGATTTTTTAAAAATATTTTTCAAAGGGCTACAAATAAACATTTTTTTTAATATTTTTCAAAGGGCTACAAATAAACATTTTTTTTTAATATTTTTCAAAAGGCTACAAATAATATGTTTCCACTGTACGAAAAATTCTCATTAAAAACAAAGGTCTATTTTTGTTATTAAACTTGAAAATTTGAGTAAGCACAAAATTTCCCGATATTGTTTTGATATGAATAATTATTTTTCCCACACACCTTGTTTACAGTTTTTTATTGTCTCAGAATAACACAAAATTAACAAACTTGTGTTACGTTTCAATTTACAAATTTTGGTTATTTTTTGGCTGAAAATTTTAAATATAATTCATTGCAATTTGTTCCTTGCCTTCTCTCTCGGAAAAGAACTACCATTGATTGGGAAGGGAGTGTAGGAGCTGTTGTGGGCAACAGCTGCAAGCCACACTCATTCAATAACACACTCAATATTTTGCTGATTCCAGTAGGGTGATTGACTTCTGTGTCAACAAAAACCAAGACCACAATACTATATTTACAACAATTGAACATTGTTGAGTTCTTTAAAAATAAAAAAATGTTAATTCGTAGGCAGAGATTACATTTTCATTCCAAGAAACTCGAAATTTCTTCAATGTGAGAGCTAAAAACATTTCTGCTCGTTTTGAGAATCGGATTGTATTTGAGGATTGTTTTATAAGGAAAAAATATAAAAAATAAAAATTCTTCAAAAAAAAAAAAAAAAAAAAAAAAGAAATTACCTCCAAATATAAGGCCGTCTCATTATTTATTACTGATATTTAATCTGCTCGTGGTAAAATTAGTTAATATGGGTGCAATATGTATGAAAGTTGATTGGTGCTAATCAATATTTCGATGCTCAGACTGAAGACCATCTAGGTGCGATGATTAAGGGTCGACTGCATTGACGATGATCCAATTGGAAGCGAACGGAAGAAATCAGCAACATCAGTAGAAATGGTTCGAAAAGTAATGGTTCAAGTCGCTTCGATCGAAAACATCGTCGCAGTGGCCGTGAAAAATGGCTCGTGAGCTGAACATATCGCAATATTCCATACGGCAAATATTGAAAAATTACCTCGGGGTAAAGTCATAGAAATTCAAAAAAGTGCAATAACTTACACAGCAACGGAAAAAAATAGACTCAAATGACTCATCTCCAGCGCCCAATGGTCAACAAAATATCCGAATACCAATCCGTTGAAATATTGTGTTTGGAGTATTTTGGAAAGCAAGGTTGGCACTAAAAAATACCAAAGTGTCGATCCCCTCAAGCAAGCGCTTCACCAAAATTCCCAAATTCAGAGCAACATTCGGGCAGCGTGAAACGGTTTCATTGGCCGCCTGAAGGCCATAATTGGTGACCAATTCGAAAAAATTAGACAATTTCGAAATTCCGACATTTTTTCTTTCATTCAATAAAAAATTATGGCGTTTGATTTTGTTGCAGTTTTTTTATCCTACCCTGTATATTCTCGAACATGACACTGTTGTTAAGACTTTTAGGGAATCGTCTACATCTAAGGCTATGGTTAAGGGCTTATTACTTGTAGAGCGTAGCATCGACGTAACTGGCTCTTTAAATTAATCCCGACGCCCTTTTCTTGGGTTCCTACGAATGAATGTCCTCTACGGAAATTTGGAATATTATCTCCCGATGATACGTGAAAGAACTCTCCAATACAAAATGTACGATTTATCCCTGTTAGTTAGGACGAAATCAATGATCTCATGTCTCTTCTTGTTTTAAAACGTAGCGTCATTGCACCTACATAATTTGAGATTATGCTGAAGAATAAAATCAGAAAATTAACTTACCTCTGGCATTGGTACCAACCATGAGATGGCCCCTGTTTCCAGCTCCACGAGCTGGCACGGACTCTCTGCTTCTTGGCCTGGAGTGTCGGGTTGCTCATGTGGCAGAATAGAGCTGGAATTCTGAAAGTAGGAAGTAGGACCCTAATTCCTGAAGGAGTGTAAGATAGTTGTACTAAATTCGAGCTATGAGTGTACTAAAAGTACTAAAAAACGCTAAATTTGGTACCATTTGGTGTTATATGCAATTAAGTTGGGGAATGTAGGGTTGGTTTTGGAAATGTGCTATAAGTGCAAAAACTCTGCTAAATGGTACAAAACTTTGCACTATTTAGGTTTGGGTGAATGGATATAGTTGGAGTTTTGAAATGTTGATATTGGAATCACATTTAGTATGTTGTGATGAGATGTTTTTGAAAATATGCACTAAAAAGGTAAGAAAAATACTAAATTGTATAAAAATTGGGTTTTAAGTGATGCAATAGAGTTGGAAATTAAAAATTTCGTATTATTTCATCTCAATATTTCCATCAACCCAAGATCTGTTATAAAGATGGTAGAGATCGGACCCTTTCTTCTAATACCTCCCCCACATAGGATTCAATATTTTGAAAAACAAAAGAAAGCAACATAAGCATCCAACTCTCTTCAAATTTGCAACATACAAACATTTTTGCTAACACAATATCTGTTGTGAAGATTATATATATCTGCCAAGCCCTTTTGGTACCTCTCCTACAAAGGGTCACAATTTCCAATATTTATATCTGTCATAACTTGCAATCAAGTCGGCGATTTATTACAACTTGTTGTATCGAAATATCTCTATAAAGCAGAATATGAATATGGACTTTGTAATTTCGCATAAAATTGGATCAAAATGTTCGATTTCCCTGTAATTCTTCCCATACCAATATTTTATAGATGAAGTCTGAAGTTAAATACTTCGGTCCACTGTATTTTCTGCAAATAATCACATATTGCATATAAAGTGAAGGAAATAACCAATATAATCCAAACCTGGCACGTCGACATATTTATATCGTATTATTTATGCCCTACTCCTTCGCAGCATACTATACATAGGGTCAAGAGTTTGAATTATCAAAACAGAAGACAAAATATTTTTATATAATCGAACATTGGCTGAGGGTATACATATGTCGTCAAAACCGACTGATACTTTTTTACTTGTTTTTTTTTTTATACCCTACCATATATATCTTCGTCCGATTCGCCTTTTATAGTGCACCAAACGTGTAATATCAGCCCGAATTCTATGGAATTTTGCACATACAACCAAATTAGGCCTGAAAATAAGTATGCCAAATTTGATAGAAATTGGTTCAGATATAGCTATATCTCCAATATATATTGTTCATCCGATTTGTTATTTTTGTCGTCCGGTGCCGTAATATGCACTCTGTAACAACAATATTTGGGGAAATATATCAAATGCAGCTCAGAAATACCTTTGCTAAATTTTATCGAGATCGGTTCAGATTTGGATATAGCTCCCATATATAACCTCGTCCGATTTACCTTTTATTGTGCACCAAACGTGTAATATTTGTCTAAATGGGCTGGAATTTGGCACTTACGACCGAATTGAGTCTAGAAGCTAGTATGTCAAATTTGGTGAAGATCGGTTCAGATATAGCTATGGCTTCCATATATCCTGTTCATCCGATTTGTTATATTTGTTACCCACAGCCGTAATATGCACTCCGTAACAACGATATTCAGGGAAATATATCAAATACAGCTCAGAAATATATTTGTCAAATTTTATCGAGATCGGTTCAGAGTTGGATATAGCTGCCATATAAATTTTTAATTGATTTTAAATTATTTGTGCACCAAATGCGCAACACAAGTCCGAATTTAAAAGATACAAATGCTTCGGCATATTTATTCCTTTGAACTTTAAATTATAATTATAATCATAGGGTGTATGATTGAATTCTCCCATAAAAAAAACTTTTAATTGTTATGTGGAGCTCAACTAAATTAGCAAAGTGGGTATCATAAAATAGACCCCGCCCGACTTTAGGACTTCCTTTACTGGTTTTGTTTTGAAAATGTTGACATTTTGTGTGGTAGGTACTAGGAATGGACCGATATTGCCCATCTACGAACTCGATCGAAGTTTGACAATAATATTACGATGTACCAAGTTTAGATCAAATGGGATACTCCCTTCGAGAGTTATCGTGCGCACCAGTTAGTCGCTGGATCGACTACAAATGTCCGAAACGGATTTGGTTCAAAGAGACTTAGGGTCTATGAGGCAACAATTTGGTCGGATCAAATTATGGCTGAGGGCGTAAAAAGGATTCTGCGAGGTTACGACCTCAGTTGTGTCCAAATAGGTCCTTTTGCCGGCAATTATTGAAAAAAAAAAAAACAGATCCTGAGTAACGTCATCGTCTCTGTCGCGGAGACTCAAGGATTATTCATTTCCACAACATTAGAGCTGATGTAATGATGATTTCTTGTTGTGAAATTGAAATTGTGAAAATACGCAATATAGGGAGGTACAGCTGTATGGGGACTATACGAAGACGTGAACACGATTGGACAATTTTCCGTCCTAGGAGGTAGTACTCATCATGAACTCCAAATATCAATTTAAAGCAATTCAGGTGAAAAGTGTGACACAAATCGTAAACATACTGAATATTTGGAGGTAAAATTATATGGGGACTATATCAAAACTTGGAGCTGCATGGACGCTTCCTACATACTTGAAACACTGACTGAAATCACCTTAAATCTGCCGGTACTTTTAAATGGGGATTTACCAGAATGTGGACCCACAATAAATCTGAGTAACATATTATCAACATTCTTAATTTCATTCAGATGCTATATGATTTCTACAGATGAACAGAAAGCGGGACGGGCATGGCTAAATCGACATAGATTTTTATGCTGAATGTATATACTATACAGTGTCATAGGTAGGGCATATTTCGAGGTGTAGGAAACGGAATGACAAACTTAATATATCCTCTATACTATGGTGGAGGGTATAGTAAAGGACAAGGGAAATATCTGTATAAGTATGGGAATTATTTATAAATTGCTTTATTTAGTAGAACATTTTTTTAAATGCTATATAGAATTTTTAAAATTATTTGCAAATGTAAAGAACCCAATATGCACACAAGCATCCTTGTCATAACTCCCAAAAGTATGCAATTTTACTTTGAAATCCCCCAACACATTTGTATTATTTGGATTCGGCAAAAAGTGGTTAATCTTTGACCTTGATATTGTCCCTGGCAATTGTGATTGTTTTCGCAACGTTTATTCACATCGTTTGGCTGTCTTTTGATGGTTGGTTATTGATCCATTAGCTGGCTGTTGTTCATAACTTTTGGTCATTACTTGTTGCTGGCCAAAAGCAATCTTCCAATGGTTAATTTACGTGGTAACCTAATCATTATTTGTTGTTTATATAAAAATTCCTAGAATTTCGACATTGGCTAAAATTGAAACTCCCCGGCCCCAGTTGGGGATGAAGACAACGATGAAGAAGACAACAACCAAATCACAGCGAATTGTCAGTCGCTCTGTCAGTTTGTCTTTTCGGCCGACCTGTTAGATATAGATGGTGGCAACGATTTTGCCGTATTGTCATTGAGTTCTAAACCCTGAGCACACGAGCTGCACGGGTTTGTTTGGTGGTGCTGCTGGTACTGGTGGTGGTCTTGGTTACTGTTTTCGGTAATAGGATATCTCGTACGATAATCACACAAATACACTCACTCACACACACAGACAGACAGACAGACAGACAGGCACACTCACCATTTGAGAAATGACGACAAAAACAGGTACAGTAATCACCAAAATAGTCTTTAAATATTAATTGAATTATTTATAATAAATATAATATTCAAATAATATTAATATTATTTGTCTAAAGGTGATTGACGAAAATGAAAATACTGTTTGCAGGCGTATTTCTAATACCGACAGACAATTCCAAGTGGATTAGACGGGAATAGGATTTCAATAATGTTGAATGGCAGGAATTGAATAATAGATGAGATTTGAAGAATTGAAATTTGTTTTTTAGAGGTAGGGAGAAAGAGAGAGATATATTTGTATTCAGTTATCGAAGGCGGCAGTAGTTATCTAGGGCTAAACAAATTGAGTTCGGCCGGACCAAACTTTTAATACCCTCCACCATTTGGTAAAGAAAACATTTTTAGATAAAAGTGTCTGAATTCAATGTGTCCCACTACAATTACCAGTAGGACCGTGTGGATAATGCTATTAATTTTTTTTAACAGAACGGGAACCTCTATAGCCAATTTTATACTTTAAGGTTTGCATCTACCAAATCTTCAGTTTCGTGGGTAAATATTGGTGGGTATGGTATGGACATAAAAATTCTATGTTCTGCCAATATTTAGACAAATCCGTGAAAAAATGTAATATCCGGGGTACCATTATGTGGGGGATATACGAAAACGTAGACCTATACAGGTTGAGATAAAAACTGCAACCAAGTAAAACGCCATAATTTTTAATTTTTTTTTTTAAATTTCATTGAATGAAAGCAAAAAATGTCGCAAATAGCATCAAATTTTAGAAAGGGTTTAGATTTGTTCGAATTGGTCACTTTTGGCACGAATTATGGCCTTCAAACGGCCAATGAAACCGTCACACGCTGCCCGAATGTTGCTCTGCGGTATTTCGGCCCATTCCCGGCGAAGCGATTGCTTTAGGTAAACGACACTTTGGCATTTTTTAGTGCCAACCTTGCTTTCCAAAATATTCCAGACACAACGGATTTGTATCCGGAGTTTTTAGTGGCCATTGTGCGCTGGAGATGAAGCGAGGATCCTCATTTTGTACCCACTTTTGGTTGGCGCGTGCAATGGTGCTGAGTCCTGTTGGAATGACCAAGGACTGCGACCAAAATATATGCGTGACCAAGGCTTTAACACACCCTCCAGAATATTTTCGCGATATTATTCGGCATTTTTCTGTTGCCACGGTCGATTAATATAAGTGGAGAGCGACCGTCGGCTTTTCGAACCATTTCTGCTGATGTTGCTGTTTTCTTCCGTCCACTTTCTTGACGTCGGGCTACGCTACCAGTATCACGGTAACGAGCGATGGTACGAGACACAAAAGATTTATTCGCATTTAAATGCTGGAGTGCTCTAACGATAGCCACTTTTTGTTTTCCAGTCAAATATAAAGAAATCACACAATCACGCTTAAATTCCATCACGAATAACATTTTTTTCAGGAAAATTCTCATCAAAATGCTTTTGTATGCTTCTAAACAATGTCACTGGAATAAATTAACAGCTGTCGGACGAGTGGCTTAGAAATGACAGCAGTATGAAGTTGGTTGCAGTTTTTTCATTTCACCCTGTGTATCTGCGAACCCCTTCTGGTACCTCATCCACAAAGGGTCACAGTTTTCTCTGTCTATACCTGTCATAACTTGCAAAACAACTTGCAACTTGCTATATCTGAATTTTTCTCTCTACCAGGAACCTTAGATGAATATGGAATTTATGATTTCGCAGTAAATTGGATGTAAATGTTCGATTTTCTTGTAATTTTGCCCATACCAATATTTTTATCTGCATTAAATGAAGTATAAAAATGGAACACATCTGTCGACTTGATCTGGTACCTCTCGCACATTTCAACATTAAAAAATTATAAAAATTATCCCATAGCTCATATAAAGTGAAGGAAGTAGTTGATATAATCCAAACCTGGCACGAAATCGACAATATTGGCCCATTCCTTCGGAACCTACTCCATAGAGGGTCAACAATTTGAATAATCATAATAGAAGTCAAAATATATTTAAACAATCGAACATTGGCTGTGGGTATACACCTGTCGACAATACCGTCTGATATTTCCTAACTTGTTTTCCCATTAAACTCAATATTCTAGCGAACCTAAAAACTTTTTTTCGCCCACTTAATGCTGCTACAGTGTCATAAAATGCTGAGTTTCGCACGTGTACAGCAAATTAAATGTGTTTTGACACCCGTCATATTTCTTGCACATTGCCGACAACAATGTTTTCAAATTAATGGCAGGATTTGAGTGTCCATTTTTAAGGATGGTCACAGCAAATATAGACGGAGTAAACACGAGTATTTTATTGTTTTATACGACAATATGGTTTTATAGCGAAACAGTTTTAGCAGTGTGTTGCTTAACAAATTTATTTTTACAAAATCGCTTCAGGGTGTTGTACATCGAGCAGAGATTGTTTTTACAGCCAAAGTAAACAATCGATTGGAAATGTTACTTTAATCTTTTGAAATGTATTTGTCTTTTGACAATTAAGGTGGTAGATAACATATTTATAAAATCCACCTAGAAAACCCGTAAAAGAAGTCTTAAAATCGTGAACCCTATATGGGGAGGTACTAGATAGATAAAAATGGTTTGATCTCTACCATCTTCACAACAGATTTTGTGTTGATGGAAATATTGAGATGTACCAAGCCTGAATGGAATCGGATGTTTATTTCGCGTTTTATGAGCTTCATAGATATTCAAAATGTTGATCCTTTGTAGGGGAGGTACCAAAAGAAGTGGACCCATGTATTCCTATTTCACACCATACCTTGGTGATGTGTTTTGGATTGGATTATCTTTCCTCTTTCTGTGCAGTAAATTATATTCTTTGAAAATGTTAAAATTTTTTTAGGAGAATAACCTATATTGCCCATCTTCGAACTCGATCTAAGTTTGATAATAATACTACGGATACTAATATTCGAATACTCCCTTCGAGAGATATCATGCGCACCAGCCAGACAGACGGACGGACGGATATCGCTGCATCGACTCCAAATGTCGTGAAACGTATCCAAATAGACCTAGGGTGTAAAACCTTTATTCCGACTGGGCACGTTTTGGCCGTAACAAATGATATATACCCTCTCTAGCCATATGGCTAAGGGTATAATTAGTACAATATAAAGTAAAGATAAGTGTGAATTTCCACACCTTCGTACATACCCCAATCCTACATTCCGTAGCAATCCTAACTCCCAAGTTCAGCATTACATCCTTATCGGTTCGCCTAAATACTATTTGTACCAAATTTAGTACACTTTAGTACATATATGTAAAAATTTCCAAAACAACCTCCATATCCCAATCCTACACTCAGACAGCAATCATATCTCCAAATTTCAGAATAAGAGCTATTTTCGTTCCCCTAAATCAAAATTGTACTAAATCTAGTACCATGTAGTAAACCTAAATACAAATTTTCATAACTACTCCAATAGTAATCTCATATCCAAACTTTAGGATCCAAATCTAGCGGTTCTCCCAAAATTTATATTGTACCAAATTTAGTACCACTAAATACACGTAAGTACGATTTTCCATACCTTAGTCCTACAATGCAATATTAAACCTAATCCAAATTTCAGTATTCCAACTCTATCGATACACCCAAATAGAAATTGCACCAAATTTCGTAACATTTAGTACGTTTTTGTGCACATAAGAAATTTTAAGAACATTTCGAAAATTTCCTCGATATTCCACTCCAACACACTGCCAGTAATGTTAATTTCAAATTTCAGGATTCGAGCTCCATCCTTTCCTCCAAATTCAAATTGTACTAAATTCAGTACCGATTAGTACTTTTCGTATACATGAGTACACACTTCCAGAACTACATCCTTACATCGACCCTACATCTTAAACTAGATTTCCATTTTAAATTTCAAGTTTGTAGCTCTAACCGTTCATATGATACGAAACGGTACCAAATGTAGTACATTTTAGTACTTTCCGTGAACTACAGCTTCCTCAAATGCAAAGGGTACCATATTTAGTACCTTTAACATCGTTAAGTTAGTCAGTCAATTACGTTACTCTTGTATTAATATAGATTTGAATTTCTCTCTCACATAATAAATAGTGGTTATTTTCTTCCTAAATTAAAGTTGTCTATTTTTGGAGCATACTTATAGGCGACTACCACCCTTTTCCTTTTTATACCCTACACCACATAGTGGTAAGGGTATTATGTCTTTGTACATTTGTTTGTAAAATGGAGAAGGAAGCGAGATAGACCCATAGTTACTTTTGAGGATCTTCATAGAATCATTTTCTGAGTCGATTTATACCTTTCCCTTTGTCCTTTTTTCTGTCCATGTATTCTTGTGAACAAAATGCAGGTCGCATTTATTATCCGATTGAGATGAAAATTCTTCGCTTCATTTCCAGCGTACGATCGCCACCAATCCCCTGGATTATTGTGGCAGGAGTATTTTGGAAAGCAAGGTTGGCACTAAAAAATACCAAAGTGTCGATCACCTCAAGCTAGCGCTTCGCCGAGAATGGGCCAAAGTACCGCAGAGCAACATTCGGGCAGCGTGTGACGGTTTCATTGGCTTAAGGCCATAATTCGTGCCAAAGGTGACCAATTCGAACAAATCTAAGCTTATTCTAAAATTTGATGCTATATGCGACATTTTTATACACTCCACCATACGATGAAGAGTATATTCATTTTGTCATTCCATTTGTTACTCATCCGAATAATGATCTTAGACCCAACAAAGTATCAGCGTAAAATTCTAAGACGATTTAGCCATGTCTGTCTGTCTGTTGTAATCACGCTATCTTTCGAACGAATTGAGATAGAAGGCTAAAATTTTGCACCCATATAATGGTACCTCCCGATATTAGATATTTTGGTGATTTTAGCGACATTACTCATCGGAATTGTTTCAAATTTCGTATTTGAAGTTCGTAATAGATACTACAACCTATGACAGAAAATTGTCTGTGCAGGTACACGTCTTCGTATAGCACCCATATAACGGTACCTCCCGATATTCGGTATTTTGATGATTTTAGAGACACTATTCACCGGAATTGTTTCAAATTTCGTATTTGAAGTTCGAAATGGATAGTACAACCTATGACAGAAAATTGTCTGTGCAGGCCCACGTCTTCTGCAGGTCCAGGTCTTCGCACAGCTCCGATATAACGCTACCTCCCTATATACGATATTTTAATGATTTTAGCTACATTATTCACCGTTTATTTCAAGTTTCGAATTTCAATATGGTAATGGCTTATGACAAACAATGCCTATGTAGGTCCACATCGTATAGAAAATTGAAAATTTCCAACTTCGTTCCAAATGGTGGAGGGTATTCAAAGTTCAGCCCGGCCGAACTTCTGCTTTTTAACTTGTTTGCTTTCATTCAATAAATTAAAAAAAAAAAAAAATTAAAAATTATGGCGTTTGACTTTGTTGCAGGATTTGTACCCTCCACCATACTATGGAAGGTATATTAATTTTGTCATTCCGTTTGTAACTCCTCTAAATACTTATGTCAGACCCAACAAAGTATATATATTCTTGATCAACGTAAAATTCTAAAACGGTTTAGTCATGTCCGTCTGTCTGTTGTAATCGGCTATATTCGGTATTTTTAAGATGTTAGCAGAATTTTTGGAAAATTAAAAAAAAAAATGGAAATTTTCGAAAATTATCTTTTTCGAAAATTTCCAAATTCGATCTAAATGGTGGAGGGTACTGCTTTTTACTTGATTTATCGCACCCTGTATATTCAACCGATTTCGGGTTAATTGTCACCAAGTGTCCAATACCAATCCCAATGTCCTGAATTTTGGCACATCCGACCGACTTCAGTTTAGAAGCAAGTACATCGAATTTAGTGAAAATCGGTTCATATATAGCTTTAGCTCCCATACATTGACAAATAAAAAAATGTTATCGAGATAGGCTGGATATAACTCCCATATATATATATATATATATCGGGAGCAAATTTATTAACAACAATGAGACAACAAGTGGAAGAGAACACCAGTTGTTGAGAATATATATATATATATATATATATATATATATATATATATATATATATATATATATATAGATATATATATATATATATATATATATATATATATATATATATATATATATATATATATATATATATATATATATATATATATATATATATATATGTTGCAAATAATGGCTAATATCAGTCCAAATGGGATGAATTTCGGGACGTACGTTTCCATTTGGTGGCACTCGGCTACGATATATAAATTTTTTTAATTGTTTTTTTAATGTTATTTGGTATAAAAGATAAAAATGTATCCGTGAAATTTAGTGAAAATCGATTATAAATCGGATATTCTTGGTGAAGGGTCGGCCCCTCCCTCCTTAGTGATTGATTCTGCCATGATTTATCTCTACTTATACTATGAAAATGTTTAAAAAATAATCTAAAGACTTAAATTTTAGTTTTAAAATAACTGCAAGCGCTTAAAAGTATGCCTTAAAATTTCTAAATATACATTTAAAGGCAATAACAATTTCACAAGTCATAAATTTGATGCTCCTTCAAAAATTGTTATTAATAAATTCATAACTTCAAATCCAAGGTACTTTTAAATATTATCCAATGACATCAAGAATGCTAATTTTAAGGTGCCACGCAGTTTAAAAACAGTGTATACTTTTAGGTGCTGCATACTTAAACATTTGGAAATACAATAGCATTTTAGTGGATACCAAAAATTGGATACACAATGCCAGTAGCAACAGTTGGAAGTCAACAAACTGGCTGGTGTGTGTGTGTGTCAGCAGCTGATGAACAAGGCCAATAAAATTTGATATTACACAAATAACATTATTTAATTGTAGGTATTAGAGGCAGGCAGCAGGCACACAGAGATACACACTTTCAGGAGGTACGGATACTTATGCTCTCTGTAAATGCTTTTAATTTCAAAATAAACTTAAACTCCTTTTTGGCCAATTTTAGCCATCATCCCCACCCCTTTGCGTGAGGAGGTATCTTCCAATAGAAAACAGGCCACTCTCGCATAACAATTTTTGGAGCTATGTGACGCAGTAGCAGCAAGCTACAGCAATAAGAAGCAAACAAACCCCCAGAGTAAAAAATCGATGAACATTGACCTTGTCATAGGTCCTTAACACCGAAAAATGTAAAAATAACAGAGAAAAAAAAAAAACAAACAAACAATAATGCCGCAAAGTAAGCTCACACATACAAACTCACATAAAACAATGACGCTCTCTTTTCGCTTCGTGTGGTTGACGAAATTCGTGCCTGTGCGCCGACAAAAAGAAAATTCAAGGATTTAGGCATTTTTTGTTTGCCAAAGTGTTCGGGAGCAAATTTAGTAACAACAATGAGACAACAAGTGGAAGAGAACACCAGTTGTTGAGAATTTATGAGTGGATTTGAAGACGAGAAAAGTAAAAAAACAAGTACTTCACACCATTTACTAAACACACAAATTACAACAACAATGTCCTTAGCCATTCTTGAAGTACTCGTATTCAGAGGGGAGATGAAAATTAATGAATTGTTACTATTTTAATTATTGCTGGTGCCACTTTTTTCACTTGTGATAGCAAACATTTTAAAGTGCTCTTAAATGAAAATGTTCACTAAAAATTTAAAACAATTACAATTTAGAAATTATTAGCCGGTTTCACTGCTGTCAAATTTGACCACTTATCGTCCATTTAACGATTTTTTGATCAGAAATAAATGAATAAATTTATCAATTTGAAATAGGGGTCACTAAAGGAGCGCATGATGGATGTACCAAAGGGTGTTTGGAAATTCGCAGTATAAGTGAATGAAAAATACTAAAATGTACTATATTTAGTACCATTTCGTATCATGTGAACGGTTAGAGTTAAAGACTTGAAATTTGGAATGGGAATCAAGGTTGAAAAGTAGAGTCGATGTAAGAAGGTAGTTTTGGAAGTGCCTACTCATTCATGTATGCGAAAAGTACTAATGCAATTTGGTACAATTCGCATTTGGAGGAACGGATGGACCTGGAATCCTGAAATTTGAAATTAATATTACTGGCGGAGAGTAGGATTTGGATATGAATGTAGTTTTCGAAATTTGTATTTATTTGCACGAAAAGTACTAAATGGTACTAAATTTGTTACAATTTCGCTTTGAGTAAACCGATAGAGGTGGTATGTTGAAATTTGGAAATAAGGTAACTATTGCACTGTGGGACTGATGTATGTACGTAGTTTTAGGAATTCGTACTTATGTGTACTAAATGGTACTAAGTTTCGTGCAATTTAAGTTATAGGAGAATCAGTAGAGTTGAAATTCTGTAATTTAAAACCAGTAAAGAAAATCTTAACGTCGGGCGGGGCCGACTTTATGATACCCTACACCATTTTGCTAATTTAGTTGAGCTGCGCATGACAATTAAACGTTTTTATTTTTTTATATTTTATTATATTTTAATCATACATGCTATGATTATAATTATAATTTAAAGTTCAAAGGACTAAATATGCCGAAGCATTTGTACCTTTTAAATTCGGACTTGTATTGCCCATTTGGTGCACAATTAATTTAAAATCGGAAAAAAATATATGTGGGAGCTATATCCAAATCGGAACCGATCTCGATAAAATTTGGCAAAGATATTTCTGAGCTGCATTTGATATATTTCCCTGAATATCGTTGTTACGGAGTGCATATTACGGCTGTGGGTAACAAATATAACAAATCGGATGAACAGTATATATGGGAGCTATAGCTATATGTGAACCGATCTTCACAGAATTTGACATACTAGCTTCTAGACTCAATGCGTAAATGTCAAATTTCATCCAATTTGGGCAAATATTAGACGTTTGGTGCACAATCCAAGGTAAATCGGACGAAGTTATATATGGGAGTTATATCCAAATCTGAACCGATCTCGATAAAATTTAGCAAATGTATTTCTGAGCTGTATTTGAAATATATCCCCAAATATTGTTGTTGCAAGGTGCATATTACGGCGGCGGTGGACAAAAATAACAAATCGGATGAACAATATATATGGGAGCTATAGCTATATCTGAACCGATTTCGATCAAATTTGGCATACATATTTTCAGGCCTAATTTACACCCAAATTAGGCCTGAAAATATGTGCAAAATTCCATACAATTCGGGCTGATATTACACGTTTGGTGCACAATAAAAAGCAAATCGGATGAAGATATATATGGGAGCTATATCTAAATTTTGACCGATTATCTCCAATTTCAGTAGGGTTCGTCCTTGGGTCAAACAAATGATTTGTGGAAAATTTCAACTGGATCGGGCAATAAATGCGACATGTACTTTGTTTACAAAAATACATGGACAGACGGACGGACGGACGGACATGCATAAATCGATTCAGAATGTGATTCTATACAGATCATCAAAAGGAACTATGGGTCTATCTCGTTTCCTTCTGCCTGTTACAAACAAATGCACAAAGACATAATACCCTGACCACCTTGTGGTGTAGGGTATAAATAGGGTTACTATTGCATTGCAGGATTGTGATATGTAGAAAGTTTTGGAAAATTGTGCTTATATGTACTATATTATCCTATAAGTGGTAGAATTGAAATTTTGGCAGAACCGGTAGAGTTGGAATCCTGAAATTTTGAAATAAGATTTCTATTGGATTGTAGAATGTAATACAACAGCTATGGAAATATGTACTTATGTGTACAAAATGGTACTAAATTTGGATTTGCGTTAACTAATAGGACTGGTATCCTGAAAATTGGAAAAACTGCCGGTAGTTTTGGAAATTGTGTACTAATATGTACTCAAATGTACTAAATTTGGAACAAATTGTATTGGGGGAAATCCTGAAATTTGGAATTGGGATTACTGTGGGAGTGCAGGATTGGGGTATATAGGAAACTTAGGAAATTTTTACTATACGTACTAAATGGTATTAAATTTGAAACAATTTGGATTTGGGTGAATCGATAGGAATGGAATTCTTTCTGGTACCTTGCCCACAAAGTGTCAACATTTTAAATAATTACAACTCTCATAAAATGTGATGTAAGAGTCTGATTATCTTCAAATTTTACACATCCCAATATTTATATTAACCCAATGTCTGGTGTTAAGATGGAATATATCGGTCCACCCCTTCTGGTACCTCCCCCACAAATGGTCGAAATTTTCAAAAAAATATATTTTTTGCACGGAAATAGAAACCATAATCCGAATTTGCTCCAACTTTGCAAATCATAATATTTATGTCAGTGCTAGGTCAGGTGTGAAAATGGACAATATCGGTCCACTCCATCAAGTAAGTACCTCCCCCAAAAAGGGTTAACATTTTGAATAATTACAACTCTTATAAAATGTGATGTAAGAGTCCGATTGTCTTCAAATTTCACACATCCCAATATTTTTAATAACCCAAGGTCTGGTGTTAAGATGACATATATGGGTCCACTCCTTCCGGCACCTTCCCCATAAAAGGTCGAAATTTAGAATGTCAATTAAGCTCATAAAACGCGAAATTTACATCTGATTCCGTTTAGACTTTGCACATCTGAATATTTCTATCAACACAGGATCTGTTAGAAAAAAACGGTAGAGATCGGACGATTCCTTCTTGTATCTCCCCCACAAAGGGGTTTGGTTTTAAATAACCAAAACGTTTATAAAATCCGAAATAAGCATCAGGTTCTCTTTATATATCACACATTATTATTTCCATTAACAAAAGATGCATTGTGAAGACGGGCTATATCGAAGCACTCCTTCTGGTACCTTCTCCACAAAGGCTCAAAATTTTGAATATCCATGAAGCTCATAAAAAACGAAATTGACATTCGATTCCATTCAAGACTTGGTACATCTCGATATTACCATCAACACAAGATCTCTTATGAATATGGTAGAGATCGGACCATTTCTTTTGCTACCTGCCCCACATAGGGTTCAAGATTTTGAAAAACACAACTATCAAGGAAAGCAATCAACACTCTTCAAATTTCACATATACAAACATTTTTGCTAATACAAAATCTGTTGTGCATGTGATATATATCTGTGAACCCTTTCTGATACCTCACTCACAAAGGGTCACAATTTTCCATCTATCATAGCTTGCGAAACAAATCAGCGATTTTTTACAACTTGCTATATCTAAATGTTTGTCTCTCATCCAGAATCCTGAGATGAATATGGAATTTATGATTTCCCATAAATTGGGTATAATTGTTTGATTCTCTTGTAATATTGCCCATACCAATATTTTTATATGTATTAGATGATGTATGAAAATGGAATGGAAAATTGACTATATCCGGTACCTCAGGCACATGTTAACATAAAACTTATCATATATGTCATGTAAAGTGAAGGAAGTTACCAATATAGTGTAAACCTGGCACGTCGCAATATTTTTATCATATTTATTAATCGTACACTGGCTGAGGGTGTACATCTGTAGGCAAAACCGACAGATACTTTTTAACTTGTTTTTGAAAATTTCCACATTTTGTGGGGGAGGTACCAGAAGGAGTGGACCGATATTGTCCATCTCCGAACTCGATCTAAGTTTGACAAAAATATTGCTATGTACCAAGTTTAGACAAAATCGAATACTCCCTTTGAGAGTTATCGTGCTCACCAGCCAGCCAGACAGACAGACGGATATCGCTAGATCGACTCCAAATGTTCTGAAAAAGATTTGTTCCAAAGATACCTAGAGTCTAAAACCATTCTTTCGATGAGGCACGTTTTAGCCGTATCAAATAATATATATACCCTCTTTAGCCATATGGCTGAGGGTATAAAAATTCTTGTGGACGCTTAAAAGTATGCTATAATAAAAATTGTGAAAAAGTCACTTTACACTTTATGTAAACTGGCCTGGAAACGAACACTCTCCACCAGCTACTGTGACACGTTCTAATCTTCATGTGGATTTTTATTACTTCTATCACTCAGTATAATGCATCGACTAACTTGCGTGACCAATTTCCAAATCTGATGAGCTGAACACGTGGCTCTTCTGCTAATGGATTTTTTTTCAATCCTGGTGTCAAGACTTGGACTCAACTGCACACTCTTATACTTTGTCAAACCATTAAAAAGACGTTAACTAAATACCAAATTGTTAACTAAATACAAAATTGTTAACTAAACACCAAATTGCAACAGTAAAACCACAAATGCAATGCACAAATACAAAAAATCGTCGTTAAGGGAACAAAATGACCGCAAACATCAACTGTCTCCGTCGAGAACAATGACATCCAGCGGAATCAATGGATGTTATAGGTGATGTGATTAAAATCACATCACATTTTCGCAACACGTGTTTATCGTGTGGTTATTACTGAACGATTGTTATTGCTATTAATTAAAGAATTGTTAATTCAATTCGAAATTGAAATCTAATAGTCGATGAGTTATTGAACTCATATTCTATTGGCAGTGAAGAAAACAATAAGGACGCTGTCTTAGTCCTATAAACTTCATCCACGTGTGAGAGTCTTTGAATGGGTTAGATTAAACGTTCCGGATAGGAAAGTTGATGGTTAAAGTGCCACTTTTTGGTATTTATTTGTGTGTATGTGTGTCCTAAAAGTATGCAATAAACCTCATATTTGTATTTAAAGTATAGATGGTGTTTTTTAGAAATATACATTAATATTTTAGGAATCTCTTTTTAAGTTACATTACTCCACATCAAGACAAATATCTTAAATGCTATGATAAACAATAGTTAATCTCTCGTAAAACCTTGCCCCACAATACCTTTTCAGCACCACTGCCTGATATTTATTTTTCTGTCCCCTAAAATTATGCAATAAAGTAAACTGTCATATTTGAAGTATAGATGTCGTTCTTAACAAGTAACAAGTTAAAAAATATCTGTCGGTTTTGCCAACAGATGAATTCTCTCTGCCAATGTACGATTATTTAAAAACATTTTGATTTTCGTTGTGATTATTCAAATGTTTAATCCCTTTTTTAGTAGGTTCCGAGGGAATGTGCCAATATTGACTTTTTCGCATCGGACCTAAATAAACATGATATAATTATTGCGACGTGCCAGGTTTGGACTATAATGGTACTTCCTTCACTTTACATGACATATATAATAATTTTTACAAAATTTTAACATGTGTGTGAGATACCAGATATAGTCGACCGAAATATTCCATTTTCATGCTTCATCTAATACATATAAAACCAGAAAAGAAAGTCCTAAAGTCGGGCGGGCCGATTTTATGATACCCTACACCACTTTGCTAATTTAGCAGAGTTCCGCATAACAATTAAAAGTTTTTATGGGAGAATTCAATCATGCACGCTATGATTACAATTATAATTTAAAGTTCAAAAGACTAAATATGCCGAAGCATTTGTATCTTTTTCGGACTTTTATTGCCCATTTGCTGCACAATTAATTTGAAATCGGATAAAGATGTATATGGGAGCTACATCCACATCTGAACCGATCTCGATAAAATTTGGCAAAGATATTTCTGAGCTGTATTTGATATATTTCCCTGAATATCGTTGTTACGGAATGCATATTACGGCTGTGGGTAACAAATACAACAAATCGGATGAACAATATATATGGGAGCTACAGCTATATCTGAACCGATCTTCACCAAATTTGGCATACTACCTTCTCAGTTCGGTTGTATGTGCCAAATTCCATCCCATCTGAGCAAATATTAGACGTTTGGTGCACAATAAAAGGCAAATCGGACGAAGATATATATGGGAGCTATATCTAAATTCAGATCATGAAAAGGGAGCTATATCTAATTTCAGATCATCCCGTTTCCTTTTGCCTGTTATAAACAAATGCACAAAGACATAATACCCTGACCACCTTGTGGTTTAGGGTATAAACATTGGTATGGAAAATATTACAAGAAAATGGAACATTTATATCCAATTTATGGAAAATCATAAATTTAATATTCATCGGATGCTAATTTCACTTTTTATGAGCTCCATGGATATTCAAAAATTTCGGCCTTTGTGGGGGAGGTACCAGAAGGAGGGTACCGATATATCTTATCTTCACAATTGTTAATGAAAATAATGGAATGTGTGAAATATAAAGAGAATCTGGTGCTTATTTCGAGTATTATAAACGTTTTGGTTATTCAAAATTTTGAACCTTTGTGGGGAAGGTACCAGAAAAAAACATGATCCGATCTCTACCGTTTATATAGCAGATCCTGTGTTGATAGAAATATTCAGATGTGCAAAGTCTAAATAAAATCGGATATTAATACGTGTTTTATGAGCTCAATAGATATTCAAAATTTCTACCTTTTGTGGGGGTGGGACCAGAAGGAGTGGACCGATATTACCCATTTTTGAACCTGACCTGGAGGCAGATATTAGGATTTGCAAAGTTGGAACAAAATCGGATTATCCTTTATCTTTCTATGCAATACATTATTTTCCTTGAAAATATTGACATTTTGTGTGGGAGGTACCAGAAGGAGTGGATCGATACAATCCATTTTTACAGGGTTAATAAAACTATTGCCATGTGTGAAATTTGAAGACAATCGGACTCTTACATCACATTTTATAAGATTTGTATTTATTCAAAATTTTGACCCTTTGTTGGGGAGGTACCAGAAGGAGTGGACCGATATTGTCCATCTCCGAACTCAATCTAAATTTGATAATAATATTACGATGGACGGAAGGACATCGAACGATCGACTCTAAATGTCCTGAAACGGATTTGGTCCAAATTTTGATTTGGTTAAACCGTTATTTCGATAAGGCACGTTTTGTCGAATCAGATGATATATACATTCTGTAGCCATATGGCTAAGGGTATAAAAAGCCGTAAGTTCGGCTGGGCCGAAATTTGATTACCCTCCAACATTTGGAAGGAATTTGGAAATTAAAAAAAAAAAAAACGTTGAAAAATAGTGTTAAAAATCATAAAAGGACCGAATATGAGGATTTAAATTGTGGTCTATGCAAAATATGGGCCTGCATTGACAAGTTTTTTCATAGGCCATTATAATATTGAAATGCGAAACTTGGATCAATTCCCGTGAAAATATCCCAAAAATCATCAATATACCTAATTTAGAGAGATACCGATATATGGAGGCTTTACGACGACGTAGACCTGCATAGTCAATTTGAAACAACTCCGGTGAATAATGTCACTAGGGTCATAAAAATACCGGATTTAGGAGGGTACCTTTATATGGGGGCTATTCGAATACATGGACCTACATAATCAATTTTTCTGTTGTACCTTGCAGTACAGTAAAACAATTCCGGTGAATAATGTCGCTAAAATATACATTAAAATTCCAGGAATCTCTTTTCAAGTTCCATATCCAACATCAACACAAAATTATTCAAACTTCATGCTAACGAACCTTAATGTTTTAGGTCCTTTGTGTTTTCCTCCAAATTTAGCACACCTTGAAAACATTCAACATAATTCTTATATAATCAATATCCACGTGGAACTCTTTACTATTGTGCTACTGATTGACACCTAATATTCTCAAAATGAAGGACATATGATAATATTACCACGTGTCTTTCATTCTTTCACCCAGTCATATAAAAACAAATTTGGTTTTCATAAAACTATTACCGTAATTTCCATTGTTCTTGTGGACTTGTGGACTCACTCAATGTCAAATATTTCTATCCTTAACTTTACTTTACCGCACTCCTTAATTGTCCTACTACTTCATTTCTCTTTCCCCCCAAAAACGACATAAATTATGTTTATGATTTCCTTTATTCATTTGCGTTGTAAATATTTTCATAATTTAATATTGCCACGAAAGGACACTTCACAACATAAAGGATAACAAATGGCTTTTGTTTTTATTTTTTACGAAAGAACGTTCTGTTGTTCTGCTGACATTGACCAGCGAAAGTTTCTAATTTCATAATGTAACCAAGGTGTTTTATCCAAGATATTTTCAAGCGGGAGGGTTTGATTTCTTACATTGGAGGGAGGTATTGTAATTCCACTTCTTGTGCGTATCAGAAATTAAAAACCGATAAATCGTGACTTTACTTACAATTAGAAATTTAAGTCGGAACCCAATACAACTACCTTTGGAGCTATATCCAAATTTACATTAAGCCTTTTTATACCCTCCACCTTGGAAAGGAGGGTATACTAACTTTGTCATTCCGTTTGTAACATCCCTAAATATTCGTCGTAGACCCCATAAAGTACGATACAGCCCACATAATTTTTTGCCGTAGAGCATCAAATTTTAGCAGAACAATTGGTATTGTGTCTACGATAGTTGGTATTGAAAATGAGATATATCGCTCCACTTTTGAGGTATAGTCCCCATATAACGGTACCTCCCGTAATTCGGTATTTTGATGATTGTTGCCACATTTTTTCACGGTTTTGTTTAAAAATTGGTATTTGTTGGTCACGCTACCTCCCGATATTCGGTATTTTAAGGATTTTTACCAAATTTTTTCCACAGATTTGGCTAAAGATTGGTATTTGTAGGTGATACTGAGTATGACTATGTATGTATAGATCCACGTTTTGGTATAGCTCCCATATAACGGTACCTCCCGATATTCGGTATTTTAAGGATTTTTACCAAATTTTTTCCATATAATGGTACCTCGTTCGATAATTTTTTTGGTGATTTAATCGGCATTATTCACCGGAAATGTTTCAAATTTGGTAATTGAAGTTCGTAATGGATACTACAGCCTATGATAGAAAATTGTCTGTGCAGGTCCACGCCTTCGTATAGCCTCAATATAAAAGTTATAAAGTTTACAAAAACGATGGATCGCGTAGCCGGTGTTGAACATACCCCGGATAAGAAAATCTCAAGCCCCAGCCGAAGGCCGGCCACTTAAAAAGCTTATAAAATTTAGAAAATAAAAACAAGTAAAAAAGCAGTAAGAACTTTGAATACCCTCCACCATTTGGAACGAAATAGAAAATTTTCAAAAAAAAAAAAAAAAAAATAATAAAATCCATTAAAAATTCTGTTAAAATCTTTAAAATACCTAATATCGGAAGTTGCTGATATATGGGGGGATATGCGATATTGGGGACCTATCTAGACAAATCTATGTCTGGGGGCAAAGTGCTCACAAAGAACTCCTTGTGTAGAATTTGAGACAATTCCGTTGAAAAATGTGGCTAAAATCATCAAAATACCGAATATCGGGGGGTACCGTTATATGGGGGCTATATGATATCATGGACCTATATAGATAATTATCTTACAAGGTATAGAATACTCGCAAAGAACTCCTTGTGTGGAATTTCAGACAATACTATTGGAAAATGTGGCTAAAATCAACATACCGAATATCGGGTACCGTTGTATAGGGGTTTATACAATACGGACGGACAGGCTAAATTGTCTTAGAATTTTACGCTGATCAAGAATATATATACTTTGTTGGGTCTAAAATGATTATTTCAATGAGTTACAAACGGAATGACGAACTTAATATACCCTCCATTCTACAGGGTTGCCCATATTCAACGGACCTTTGGGCCCATTCCAATCGACGAGGCTTGTCCGCAGGCAACATTCTTTGCGTCAATTGAATTTTGTACGGGAACAAATGCAAATCAATGCGAATAATCCGTTGTAAAGTGGACCGAGCCATGCCCAACTGCTGAGAACGGCGTTTTTGGGATGTTCTTGGGGACCTCTCAACACTGGCTCGTACGGCAGCGATATTCTCGGCCGATCGCCTTGGTCGACTTTTATATGGCCTCTTCGGATTAGAAAGAGCCTTACCAGTCGAAAATTTTTCGTATAAACGCTTAATGGTGTTCTTAGAAGGCGCACTTCTCACATTTTTTAATGTTTTAAAACACGTTGAGTTTTCACAACTGACTTCTTCTGTTGAATGTAAATGCGGCGTGTATTGGTTCATGGTAAAAATCTGCTTGGACTGACGCCTCAAACGCGGTATGTCATTAAGCGATGTGAGATCTCTGTCAAAAGTTATGGCGTTGCCAGATGGGTCCGTCGAATATGGGCAACCCTGTATGTATGGTGGAGGGTATAAAAAACATGGATAGCATAGCCAGCGTTGGACATAGCCTAGAGGAGAAAATCTTAAGGCCCGGCTGAAGGCCGTCCATGTAAAAACGCTATAAATGGCAGACACATATTAAGTTCCAGTACAAAGATACCAATTTTCGTGTATTACCCCTGAACCAGTTCAAGCAACCCCATCATATGACTACTTGTAAAATAGGCATTTTCATATGCTTTCAAATGATACCCAGTAGAACCACCCGAAAACCCGGAGATTATGAAAAGTTGGCCGAAGATTCACTTTTTTCCATAGAAAAATTATTCAGCGTAGTAGATTATTTTTGGCCCAATGGGAATAACGCAAATAAGCAGAAGTGTCGATTTTGGATCCAGAATGTACCCAAAAAAGTCATAGTTTGGTGCGGTTTATGGGCTGGCGGCATCATTGGACCGTACTTCTTCAAATATGATGTGAATCGTAACGTTACTGAGTAGTGAGCGCTACTGTCAGATGATATCCAAAATTTTTGAGATACCGGCCGAAATGAAAAAAATTATGTCTTTTTTTTTAACATTCATCTTAAAAACGTCTTAGTCGCATCGACACAGCTGCTGTGACAATGATCTGTCAAACCAATTTTGGAATTGAAAATTTTGAATGAAAAATTATTGAAAATTTTAAAAATTTTGTAATACCTCGAAATATTGGTTTCCCACATAGGAAAGTATATATGGATCTTCCTAGCTCGCCGAGCTGAGTCGATTTGGCTATGTATGTCCGTCCGTCCGTCTGTCCGTCTGTCCATGTTAATTTGTAATCACGCTACAAGTCGCAATTATGGCCCGATCCTAACGAAATTTTGCACGAAGGTGGGGTTAGGGTCAGAATAGAAGATGATCGCCAAATGTTTAGGGGTTGAAATGGACCAAATACTGAAAAAATGTCGGATTTTGCAGTAGCTATACAGGTCGCAATTATAGACCAATCGACGCGGAATTTCGCATGTAGCTAGAGTTTAGGGCGGTGAAGAAGCCTACCAATTTGGGTGGTCATCGGATAATATTTAGCGGCTAAAATAGACCATATCTTTTGTGTTGAAAAAATTCAAAATTTTTCATTAAACCGCGAATATTTTAAATCCCGGCGAAATCACAAAGCCATGACAAGGTTACTTCTGATCTTTACATTGATGTTAACATCCAACAAATCGGATATATAGCAAAATATGTGCGATATAGATATAGAAGATATGCTTGAAAAATCTCTTATATGTCGAGAACGGCTGAACTGATTTCGACAGTTCTCATTAATTCAGAATGGCCTCTTGGCAGAAAAGAAAAAACGCCTAAAAAATCGCATAAAAATATCTCTCTAAAAATGAAAATATTGATTTTGTAAATTGTCTCATATTTTTTCAATTTTATCATATTTTTGGCATATTTTCATTTTGAATTAAACATTTGGTAATATTTCTACAGCTAACAAAACTAAGTAGTTAGGATATCAAGATATCATATACAGATCTCATTTATGGCCCGATCCTTACGAAATTTTGCATGGGGATAAGATGAGGGTCAGAATAGATGCCTACTCGCCATATATTTGGGGGTTGAAATGGACCAAAAATCTGCAAAATTGTCGGCAGATCGTAATTATCGCCCGATCCTTACGCACTTTTGATTGGGGGTTACCGGACATTGTTAAAGCCAAGCAGTTTTGGATGGCCATCCAAAAATATTCAATGTGTGAAATAGTTTGCCAACTTTTGTAGACAAAATACGAAAATGTCCATTCCAGTGACTTTTTGGAGAATTCACAAATACAGGAAAGACGCACTTCTGACTATTTCGTTAACGCTGATTTCGTTGAAGAATATAGTCAAATGTCTGTATCTCATATAGATGCGTTTAAGCCAAAAACCAATAATAAATGTTAATCTTTTGCCACTTCTGAGAGATTATAGGTCTTTGAGAAATATTGGTTCCAGATCTAGGAAGACCATTTACGTGCAACATCTACCAATAAATTGGAAATGAGCAAATTAGTTTAAGCTGCAATTATTTGAAAATTAGAGAACGAAACCTGATGGTTTTCTTTTATTATTTGTCATAATATTTTGTGGAATTCATTCGTATCTCGCCTATATAAACTGTATCGTTTATTATAGTGTTGTAGGGTATTCAACGGTCGGCCCCGCTCGACTGTAGCCTTTGCTTACTTGTTTTCACATATCAATGTCCCCATACTTCGATGCATCTACCTGTATTCTTCTGCCATGAATTGGCAGTTTAAATCCACTGAGCTTTCTATATCCGGTATATTGTAAACGTACCGGGTCCGCCAAATATATATTTTTATACCCTACACCACAAGGTGGTCAGGGTATTATGTCTTTGTGCATTTGTTTGTAACAGGCAATAGGAAACGAGATAGACCCATAGTTCCTTTTGATGATCTGCATAGAATCAAATTCTGAGTCGATTTATGCATGTCCGTCCGTCCGTCTGTCCATGTATTTTTGTAAACAAAGTACAGTTCGCATTTATTGTCCTATCCAGATAAAATTTTCCACAAATCATTTGTTTGACCCAAGGACGAACCCTATTGAAATTGGAGATAATCGGTCAAAATTTAGATATAGCTCCCATATATATCTTTGTCCGATTTGCCTTTTATTGTGCACCAAACGTGTAATATCAGTCCGAATAGTATGGAATTTTTCACGTACTATCAGAATGCACCTGAGTGTATGCCAAATTTGATCAAAATCGGTTCAGATATAGCAATAGCTCCCATATATATTGTTCATCCGATTTGTTATTTTTGTCCTCCTCAGCCGTACTATGCACTCTGTAACAACAATATTTGGGGAAATATATCAAATACAGCTCAAAAATACATTTGCTAAATTTTATCGAGATCGGCTCAGATTTGGATATAGCTCCCATATATAACTTCGTCCGATTTAACTTTGATTGTGCACCAAACGTCTAATATTTGCCCAAATGGGATGAAATTTGGCACTGATGACCGAATTGAGTCTAGAAGCTAGTATGTCAAATTTGGTTTAGATCGGTTCAGATATAGCTATAGCTCCCATATATACTGTTCATCCGATTTGTTATATTTGTTACCCACAGCCGTAATATGCACTCCATAACAACGATATTCAGGGAAATATATCAAATACAGCTCAGAAATATCTTTGCCAAATTTTATCGAGATCTGTTCCGATTTGAATATAGCTGCCATATATATTTTTATCCGATTTCAAATTAATTGTGCACCAAATGGGTAATATAAGTCCGAATTTAAAAGATACAAATGCTTCGGCATATTTAGTCCTTTGAATTTTAACTTATAATTATAATCATAGCGTGTATGATTGAATTCTCCCATAAAAACTTTTAATTGTTATGCGGAGCTCTACTAAATTAGCAAAGTGTTGTAGGGTATCATAAAGTCGGCCCAGCCCGACTTTCTTTACTGGTTTTTTTTGTAACCTAATGTTTTAACGTTACTTTTAATTTTTCTGAAACAAATTCGCTCATGGCCACTTCTTGCTCAATTCCGAAGAAAAATGGTCCAATTATGCCCCTAGACTACAGTGATTCGCAATGTATACGCGCTGGTTTTCGTTGACCTAAATGCCTTGTTACCATATAAAGCTGACGATGTCATCTTCTTCTAAGATTCGTACGCGTATACATAACCATGTCCATTCAGCGGAAGGAAAAACTAGTTATCTTTCACAAAAAAAGAGCTGTTTGAAAAAAAAAAGATAGATTGCGGGCCATTATCATTTTATTCCTTAAAATTATTTTGTAAAAATATACGTTTACCAACACTGAACGGATCGAACCAAACTTAACTAAACATATGAGCGCCATCTGTACAAAATCCCCCATTACTGTCTCACAGTTTTCATTTACAGCGAACAGCTGTTGTCATGCATTTGACATTTTGTCGAAATGTCAAAACAATTCTCAGTGAAGTGTCACAAAAAAGACCGAAAATACCAAAAATAGAATTATTTGATTGGAATTGCAACATTCATAAAGAAAAAACGCACACAAATAGAAGATACATAAATTAAATAACTCATTCACCCTCACATAAAATACAACAAAGATAAACCATTTGTTACTTTGTACAGTATTAGGGAGCAGCCCTGCAAAGGAATCTAACAACAAATGGCCACTACCACCAAATTCGCCACATGGCTAAATCAAAAACTAAAGGAACTGAATACAGACGAATCTGTATTTGGTAGCTATATTACGGGTATACTCGAAGACGATGATAGTCTCGAGGAGAAGAAGGAAGCATTGGAGGGTATTTTAAGTGAGATATTGGTAAGTTACTGTGGTGGAATTGTATTGTGTGGAAGGTGAATAATTTGAGATGATTTCTTTCTCCCTTTAGACTGATAACATTGCAGAATTGATTGATACAATACTGGACAAATGGAAAGCCTGTTCGAATAGCCAAGATGATGAGAAAAATAAACCGCCCAAAATAGATGTTGATGAACAGTTGGTCAAACTGTTGGAATCAACTAAAGTTCAAGCTGTCGTCAAGGAGCGACAATACACCGAGGAGGAGAAGAGAATACGTGAACAAATTTTAGCACAATATTCACAGGTAATTTTAATGTGATCTCAATGATATATTTTAAATTGTTAGACAGGTCACCTTTAAAGAAATGTTTATGTTTAATGATATCCCTACAATATTGAGAAAAATTAGAAAGCCGACGAATTTGCAAGGATGTGCTCACAATTAAAAGAACTTAAGGTTGCCGACATTCTAAAACCTCTTCTTTGCCATATATCTCCTTATATGGAACAGAGTCTCTATTAAATATTATGACGGATAACAATAAAGATATTAACAGACCATTGCAACATCCGATCAAGAATGTCAAAATAGGATAGGTCTAATGTCGAATACTTCAATCTTCAAGTGAATTAATTGAAATTTAAGATGTAACTTCACATCCTCTAACCTAACCTTATGGTACTCTTTTTATGTTATCTGAAGGCATTTCTAGAATATGTCAACTACCATCTTTAAAACACTTGTCATTTGTGTGGCGCTCTTTGGGCCAATTAAGTCTTTCACCTTGAGCAGGACAGAAGATACAAAGCATGAGAAAGATTTCTAAACATACATATTTTCGAGTCGCAGTTAGGATACAGCTGCTTTACTCGAAGACCATTTGTCCAATGGTTTGTAAAAAAGATAACCGTTAGAGTTGCTATCTCCTACAGAGCGACCTATGTCACCTGCCTTATAGCATGGAACATCTGCATAGTAGATGTTCAATCGTATCTTCTTCTTACCCCATCTTCAGGTCAGATATTTGATATTGCAGTGGTCACTCAATATGCCCACTACGATCGATAGATCAGACATACTAATTGATGAAAGCCTCCACCATAGTATGGAGGGTTTGTCACCTCGAAATATACATTTTAGACCCCATAAAGTATATGTATTCTTATTCTCCCTATATTCAGTATTTTGATGATTTTAGCTACATTATTCACCGATTTTTTCAAGTTTCGCATTTGAATATTGTAATGGCTTATGACAAAAGTTTCCTATGCAGGTCCACGTCGTCGTAAAGACCCTAATATAACAGCTACATTCAGTATTTTTAAGATTTCAACAGAATTTTTAACGGATTTTATTATTATTATTTTTTTTTTTTTGAAAATTTCCTACGCCGAAAGCGCATTGTCAAAGAATGACCAGTTCATTGAAAGTTAAGTCTACATCTTTCTAGAAAACACTAGGGATTTCCAAGACCTAAAAAATCATATGCTTCCTTTAATATCCGTTCGGAAAGAAAATCTCCTGGTCACATTAGTGTTTACCTCCTGTGTCAATTAACCTTATCTCCTGAAATACTTTTTTGAACATTCTAGTTGGGTTATGTCAACGAATCGAATGCAAAACCGGAAGAGAGAAACGGGTTCCGCAATTGCTTTCAATTTTGTACGAACAGGTTGTTTTAGTGAGAAATTTGTTCCGTACCTTTTCCTACACATATTTCGCGCGGCTGGGTCTCTTGACTACAGTTGGTACAGCAGCTTCCAAATTTGTAAAATAATTGTGTATCAATGTGGGGTTCAAATATAGTTGTGCGTCTTCTCAGAAGCCCCTAGGACTTTCGAAGACGTCAAATATGCTTCACCAGCCTTCATATCCGTTCGATGAGTATAATTAGTCCTTATGTGGCTGGTCTTCAAGGTCACCTTTTGAAATGCATTCTCAGAATTTTTTTTTGGTCTTTGTCATTGAAAAAGTCGGAGGAAATAAACGGGCTTTCTCTCTTGATTTCGGATTTTGTACGTATAGGTTTTGGGTATTGGGAACTTCGATGTGTACAAGTTCCTACATCGATAGACAATTAATTAGTCATTTGAATTTTGAAGCAATGTGGAGTTCAAGATAGGTGTCCCAGATACCCCTAGGGATTTCCATCAATAAGACATCAAAAATAATATGCCAGCTTTCATATCCGTTCGATGTGAACCATTGGGGAAATGAGGGCTTATCTCAAAAAAAAAAAAAAAAAAAAAAAAAAAACAGAAGTGAAAAAAAAACAGAAAAACAGAGTGATAAAACGGGGGTTCTCTTGATCTCGTAGCGTATAATTTCCTACAACGATTGCGCAAAGCTGGGTATAGGAGAGTGTCTTTCAACCATCGCTGATAACACAGCTTTGGAAACGACCCTTCCTTTACTTCTACAGGAAGTATCGGAGTACCGTGATTGTTGTGAATATATATGAGAAAAATTAAGATGGGTGTGGAAAATTCGATGTTTGGAAAAATTACTCCTCTTTGATTCAATTTCATTGCTAATAAAATCCTTTTCAAATGCATATATTTCCTTTCTTTCCTCCTAGACTGAAGTCTCCGACGATGACTACGAACCTGCTCAGTCCGATGAGGAAGGCGACAAACACGCCGGCGGAGGTGGTGGCGGTCTAACCGGCATCGAGCGCAACACAAATGCCCAGGATGTTCAAAATCTTATCAAAGAGAAACGGGAACAGGCCCGTCTAGAGGCAGCGGCAAAGAAACAAAAAGACAAAGAAGACCGTGAAAAACAAAAACAAATGCGCGAAGAAAAGAAGGAAAAAAGAAAAACGGTTAAGGGAGAACGCAGACGGTAGCATGTGGGCGCATAAGGTATTTGATACGACGTTTTTTTTGTACCAAATATATCCTCCATTCAACATTTGGTAGATTGTATTAAGAACATACGAAAAACAAAACAAAAACAAGAAATTAAGAAAAACAGAAATCAACAACAGAAATCTTTCTCCAAGAAACGAAAAAACTAAATATTTTTAATAAATTATTGATGTGTTACATTAAATGAAGCAATATGCAAACATAATGGCGTTTTAGAATTTTAAAAAGGAATGCTTATAGAAACGATCGAGTTTTGAACTCAGTATATGTGAAGGTATGTATGTATTTACATCAGAAAACATGAAAACAAAGAGTTTTTTAGATAAATTTCCAAAATTATTAGTTTAAGAATTAAAATTATGTATTTTACAGAAACAAAAAACAAGTTTGTGGAGGGATACTAAATCTATAATACAGGTTCTTACGTGGTCCTGCTTTGGAAAACGTTTAATTTGAAAAGAAGGACATTTTCGTAAGTTGCCTGGACTTTTGCTCGTACTGGTAATTCCTTTTGTATATAAATAACAAAGACAGAAGAAGCAATGTTGAAAAATGAAAATTGCTGAAAACAAATTGTCTTGTAAAAATTCAAGAGGCAAGTTCAAAAGAAGTCCATCAAAATTGCAACAAGAAAACTCAGCTTGTCTTAATCAGGACTTGGTAAAATTATTTCAGATGAAGATGTATATGGGCTCTCATACAGTGTTTTTATAACCTTCTGGCTAGAGAGGGTATATATCATTTGATACGGCCAGAAATGCCTCATCGAAATAAGGGTTATAGACCCTAGGTCTCTTTGGGTCAAATCCATTTCGGGACATTTGGAGTCGATCTAGCGATGACCCTCCGTCCGTCTGTCTGTTTGGCTGGTGTGCACGATAACTCACGCATGGTGTATCTGATTTAATAAAAATTTGGTACATCGTAATATTATTAAACTTAGATCCGGTTCGAAGATGGGTAATATCGATTTTCTCCTTCTGGTAACTCCCCCACAAAATGTTAACATCTTCAAAGAATGTAATTTACTGCACAGAAAGAGAAAGGATAATCCGATTTTGCACCAACTTTGCAAATACTAATATTTGTATCAGTGCTTGGTCATGTGTGAAAATGGAAAATATCGGTTCACTCTACCAAGTACCCCCCCCCCCCCCCCCCCATTTTTTGAACAATTATAACTCTTATAATATGTGATGTGTTTTATTGTCTTCAATTTACACCCAAGGTCTGGTGTGAAGATGGAATATATCGGTCTACTCCTTCTGGTACCTCCCCCACGAAGGGTCAAAATTTTGAGCAACCATGAAGCTCATAAAAAGCGACATTAACTTCCGATTCCACTCAGACTTGGTACATCTCAATATTTTCATCAACACAAGATCTGTTATAAAGATGGTAGAGATCGGGCCATTCCTTCTGGCGCCTCTCCCACAAAGGGTCAAAGTTTTCAATAAGCAACACGACCATAAAATCCGAAATAAGCATTCGGTTCTTTTCAAATGACACACATCACAACATTTTTATTAACCCAAGGTCTGGTGTGAAGATGGGATATATCTGTCCACTCCTTCTGGTACTTCCCCCACAAAGGTTCCAAATTTTGAATATCCATGAAGCTCATAAAAATAAATTATCATCCGATTCCAATCAGACTTGGTACATCTCCACATTTCTATCAACACAAGATCTGTTATAAAGATGGCAGAGATCGGATCATTTCTTCTGGTACCTCCCCCACAAAGGGTCAAAGTTTTGAATCACCAAAATGATCATAAAATCCGAAATCAGCACCCGGTTCTCTTCAAATTACATACATCACAATATTTTTTATTAACCCAAAGTCTGGTGTGAAGATAGAATATGGTGCACTCCTTCCGTTACCTCCCCACAAAGGTTTCAAATTTTGAATATCCATGAAGCTCATAAAACACGAAATTAAAATCCAATGTCATTCAGACTTGGCACATCTCCACATTTCTATTAACACAAGATTTGTTATAAAGATGGTAGAGATCGGACCATTCCTTCTGGTACGTCCCCCACATAGGGTTCAAGATTTTGAAAAACAAAACTTTCAAAGAAAGCGAAATAAGCTTCCCTCTCCCTTTAAATTTCACACATCGAAATATTTTTGATAACGCAAGATCTGTTGTGAAGATGATATATATCTGCCAACCCCTTCTGGATCAAAGGATCACCATTTACAATGTTTATATCTGTCATAACCACATAGTGGTAAGGGTATTATGTCTTTGTGCATTTGTTTGTAACATGGAGAAGGAAGCGATATAGACCCATATTTACTTTTGAGGATCTCCATAGAATCACTTTCTGAGTTGATTTATGCATGTCAGTCCGTCCGTCCGTCTGTGTATTTTTGTGAACAAAATGCAGGTCGCATTTATTATCCGATTGAGATGAAATTTTCCACAAATCATTTGTTTGGCCCAAGGACGAACCTTATTGAAATTGGAGATAATCTGTCAAAATTTAGATATAGCTCCCATATATATCTTCGTCCGATTTGCCTTTTATTGTGCACCAAACGTGAAATATCAGTCCGAATATTATGGAATTTTGCACGTACGATCAGATTGAACCTGAAAATAAGTATGCCAAATTTGATCGAAATCGGTTCAGATATAGCTATAGCTCCCATATATATTGTTCATCCGATTTGTTATTTTTGACCTCCGCAGCCGTAATATGCACTCTGTAACAACAATATTTGGGGAAATATATCAAATACAGCTCAGAAATACCTTTGCTAAATTTTATCGAGATCGGTTCGGATTTGGATATAGCTCCCATATTTAACTTCGTCCGATTTACCTTTGATTGTGCACCAAACGTCTAATATCTGCCCAAATTGAATCAAATTTGGCACTTACGACCGAATTGAGTCTAGAAGCTAGTATGTCAAATTTGGTAAAGATCGGTTCAGATATAGCTATAGCTCCTATATATACTGTTCATCCGATTTGTCATATTTGTTACCCACAGCCGTAATATGCACTCCGTAACAACGAAATTTTGGGAAATATATCAAATACAGCTCAGAAATATCTTTGCCAAATTTTTATCGAGATCGGTTCCGATTTAGATATAGCTCCCATATATATTTTTATCCGATTTCAAATTAATTGTGCACCAAATGGGCAATAAAAGTCCGAATTTGAAAGATACAAATGCTTCGGCATATTTAGTCCTTTGAACTTTAAATTATAATTATAATCATAGAGTGTATGATTTAATTCTCCCATAAAAACTTTTAATTGTTATGCGCAGCTCTACTAAGTTAGCAAAGTGGTGTAGGGTATCATAAAGTCGGAGAGGCCCGACTTTAAGACTTTCTTTGCTGGTTTTATATGTATTTTATGAAGTATGAACATAGAATACTTCGGTCTGCTTTATCTGTTACCTAACGCATATTTCCACATTTTCCAAAAAATTGCTCGTATCTCATATAAAGTATAGGAAGTAGTCGATATAGGTACGTTGTAATATTTTTATCAGTCCTAGGTCGGATACGAATTGGTCAATATAGGCCAACTGTTTCGGAACCTCCCCCATAAAGGGTCAACAGTTTGAATAAATATAACTCAAGGCTGGCGGCATACATCTTTCGGAAAAACCGACTGATACTATTTTACTTGTTAAATTGATTTACATTTTTGGTCATTAATATTTCAAATATTGATTTAAAATGTTTATTGAAAGTACCCAAAGAACATGTAATCCCCCGCCGAATTTTAGATTTCTGTGTCGTTTAAATCTTAATGTTGATCTAGTATCAGATATTCCATATTAATTAAAATTAAACAATTTAATCAATTCATAATCAATATTTTATTTTCTTAGAACTCTGGTTTTATGTTACACATTTCTTGGCATAATTATGACAACGTTTTGTGCAGCAGACATCATGGGAATAACATTTACTACCATTGGCCAGACATTGTGGTACGATTTCATTATCAATAACCGCCTTATCCTCAAATGCCTTCTCCTCAATCAAAGGTGTTGCCTGGATGTATTGCTGGAAGCTGCACAGGATCAGAGCAATCAAAGCAAAAATGTAGAAAAACTTCATGTTGTTTTTTTCTTCGTTATAAGTGGACTTTAAACTTGTTAACTGGTTCTACCAACTCGAAAGTTAATATTGTTGCAAATAACTTTTTACCAGCTATTTAAATAGCAAAACATTTCAGATATCTGCAGACAATCATAACAAGGGTATTTTTCACGAATTGTCTGCGAGCTTTAGTTCATTTTGCCGCTGTTGTTTTTTTTTTTTTTTGAGATAACAAATGTGTGTCACATAAATATGTGTTTAAAAAAAAAAAGAAATAATTATGGAAATGTATTTTACTAACCCAGAATGAAATGTCAACTGTTGATATTGGACTAAAAGACTTTTATGACATTGGATGTTTGTAAAAGCCTTGGAAGGTTTTTAACATTGGCTTTAATGTTGATCTTAATGAGGGCTTTATATACACTACCAAACAATTGGAAGTTGTATGAGCCGAATATCCCATTAAAAGGTAAATAAGATCAATCTATTGAATGTTTTCGCATAGACCACATATAACGGAACCTATCAATATTCGGTATTTGGATGATTTCAGCGACATTATTCAACGAAATCATTTCAAATTCCGCATTGAAAGATATAAATGGGTGCTTAAGTCTATGACAAAAAATTGCGTATGCAGGTCCACGTCTTCGAATAGCCCCTATATAACGATACCTCCCGAAATTCGGTATTTTGATGATTTAAACCACATTATACAACGGAATTGTTTCAAAATTTCATATTTGACGAAAAATTGTCTATGCAAGTCCACGTCTTCGTATAGCCGCCATATAACGGTACCTCCCGATTTTTGGTATTATGATGATTTTAGCGACATTATTAACCCGAATTGTTTCAAATTTGGTATTTGAAGTTCGGAATCGGTACTACAGCCAATGACCAAAAATTGCTTATGCTTTGTATAGCCCCCATATAACGGGTTTCATTTGGGCGTTTTTTTTCGACGAACCTTTTTTTTAATTTTTCATTTTTCTTCCAAATGGTTGAGGGTATTTAAAGTTCGGTCCCGCCGAACTTAGGTGCTTTTTTAATTGTTTTCTCTTCGGTTTTGGTTTTTATTGGATTGGAATCCGATTGGAATCAATTCAAATTATGATAAAATGAGAGCTCATCAGCCTGAATGAAATAAAGATTATATAAGGTCAAAAGAACGAAAATAAAATTAATAGGGATTTATATCCGGATTCAGGACATGATACAATAATTTCAAGTGAAAGACATTGTTGGAATGGAAAACAATTCTTAGCTCAATTTGTAGATTATTCTTGACGTAAATGTTTTTTAACTTTTCAGGTTTTCCATAACCCGCAAGTCCTCCATACTATGGAGGGTATATTAACTTTGTCATTCCGTTTGTAACTCCTCGAAATACTCATGTAAGATCCAACAAAGTATATATATTCTTGATCAGCGTAAAATTCTATGTCGATTTAGCGACGTCTGTCTGTCTGTCTGTTTTAATCACGCTATCTTTCGAACGAATCGAGATAGAAGGCTAAAGTTTCGCAGACATGTTTATTTTGCCAGTAGGCAGGTTGAGTTCGTAAATGGGCCATGTTTTCATATAGCCCCCATACAACGGTACCTCCCGATATTCGGTATGATATTTTGATGATTTTAGCGACATTATTCACCGGAATAGTTTCAAATTTGGTATATGAAGTTCCAAAGGGATAATACAGCCTAAGATAGAAAATTGTCTGTGCAGGTTTACGTCTACGTATAGCCTCCATAAAATGGTATCTCCGGTATTCAATATTTTGATGATTTTAGCGACATTAATCACCGGAATTATATGTTGGAGCGTTTTACTTGTTTTTTTTTAACGAAATAAAAAACTCCAAAATAATATTGTTTTATTATTTATTTTATTTTTTCATTTATTTATTTTATTCCTAGTTCAAAGACTTTATATATACGACACACATCTGGCAGTATAACTTAAACAACTTCTCGAACAGCAATCTTCACCGGTGTTACATCTTCCTCCAATATCAAGGCAGGGTATTTCATTAACTATTGCAAGAGAGATTTGAAAAAATGTAACCAAAATAACAAAGAAAAGTAATGAGAATCCAAAATTCATTGTCAATGATTGTAGTGGCTCCGATTACTGTTGTATGTTAATTGAAATGTTTAATTTATAAACAAGAGAATATGTAGTTTGAGTTCGGGATATGAATGGGTGTACGTGTATGCATTTCCTGAAATCCTCATGTACTTGAGCCAATTTTGGATATATTTCGTGACGATTTGGGAAATGAGTTTATAATTTAAGATAATTTCGTAGTAAGAATTTTTCTAAAGAAAATAAAACCAATCTTGAAATGTATTAGTTCAAACAAGGTTACACGATTTTCTTTCGTGACCACAATTTAATGACATTTTTTAAATTTTAAATCATTATTAGTTTTTTTTTTATAAAAAATACTTAAGAAATATAAATCGAGAATTGTCTGAACTACAAAACGCATTTGGACTTTTTGGGCTACTGGAGCGATAATGAAATTTGGCATTATAATTTTTGTTCTTGGCATAGCTTTGATGTGTTCTTCTATTCAAACTGTGACCGCATGCTTAGGACTTGGGGAATCCTGTAAAGATAGTTCAGAACGTTGCACTGAACGCTGCGCTTCCTTCATCAACAGATGCTTCTTTAAGGGAAAAGTTGAAGGATGAAATATTTTTAAGATATTAAATTAAATTGCGCGATGAAATAAACAAATTTCTGTTGTTTGTAATAAAATGGATTTTCTTTGAATGCTTTTTTTATCAGTGTGTTTCCAAAAGTTTCCACGTCCTACAGCTGTTAAAATTATACCAGTGACAGCTCATTATATTGTTTACAAGCGTACAAAAGCATTTTGGTGAGAATTTTCCAGAAAAAATTTATTCGTAATGGAATTCAAGCGTGATAGTGTGATTTCTTTATATTTGTATGGAAAACCACAAGTGGCTATGGTTAGACCACTCCAGCATTTAAATGTGAATAAATCTTTTATGTCTCGTACCATCACTAGTTACCGTGATACTGGTAGCGTTGCCCGACGTCAAGGAAGTTGATGGAAGAAAACAGCAACATTAGCAGAAATAGTTCGAAAAGTAAAGAAGGAACTTGATCGAAACCCGCGTTGCAGAGGCCGAAAAATGGCTCGTGAGGTGAACATATAGCAATATTCCATTTGGCAAATGTTGAAAAATGAACTCGGGGTAAAGCCATTGAAATTCCAAAAAGTGCAAGAACTTACACCGCAAGAGAAAGAAAATATACTCAAAAGAGCTAAAGAGTCGCTTCACTTTGCCGAAAGTGGTGAACTGCCGAATTTGGTTTTCTCCGATGAGAAAACATTCGTTGTCCAGCTGTTTGTAAAGAAACAAAATGATCGGGTTTACTTGCCAGAGAGGTCAGCTAAAAGTGTGCACCTTCGGTTGGCCACCAGGACTGAAGCGCCGGACGTGATGATGGTGTGGGCCGCAATAACAGCCAATTGTTTCTCTCCGCTCATATTAATTGACCATGGCATCAGAATAAATGCCGAATATTATCCCGAAAATATTCTGAAGGGTGTACATATTAAGGCCTTGGGCACGCAAACATTTTGGCTGCACACCTTGGACATTTCAACAGGACTCAGCACCATCGCACTCAGCACGCGCCACCCAAGAATGGTTACAAAATGACGTTCCTCGCTTCATTTCCAGCGCACAATGGTCACCAAAATCTCCGGATACCAATCCTTTGGACTATTGTTTCTGGAGTATTTTCGAAAGCAAAGATGGTACTAAAAAATACCAAAGTGTCGATCACCTCAAGCAAGCGCTTCGCAGCAATACCGCAAAGCAACATTCGGCAAGCGTGTGACGGTTTTATTGTCCCTTTTGAAGGCCATAATTGGTGCCAAAGGTAACCAATTCGAACAAATCTAAATGAATTCTAACATTTAATTCTATTTCCGACATTTTTTGCTTTCATGCAATAAAATTAAAAAAAAATAAAAATTATGGCCTTTGACTTTGTTGCAGTTTTTTATATCACCCTGTACACTTACTTTAATGATAATCATTTATTGATGCCAAAATCCACTGCATTCATAAGACTTCGTATAAATGTACGTATATAAGAAGTAACAAGTAAAAAGACCACCAATTGGGTAAAGAAAATATTTTTATGCAAAAGTATCTGAATTCAATCGTGTTCCACTTTAAACTACAAACTCCAGTAGGATCGGTAGGTAAATGTCACTAGACTTGGACCAATATGGACAATGTTTTGACGCAGATTGTAGAATCCATTATGAAGTACAAATACCAAATTACACAGAAATCTGTTAGAAAATGTGTGTTATATCATCGAAATGGCGAATATCCGATGGAACCGTCCTAGAAACAAAGCAAGAAACGGTGCCGGTGCCGGTGCCGGTGTGGCGTGATTTCAACAGACAGACGCACATCGTTAAATTGACTTAGAATTTTATGCTACATATATTTATATACTAGGGTCTATCACTAATATTTAGAGGTGTTAAAAACTGAATGACAAATTTAATATACTCTCCTTTCAAAGGTGCAGGGTATAATAAGAGACGAAGACGGCATCCCGCGGGATCTAAAATGATGTATCGGTTCACGTTTTGGTATAGTCCCCGTATAACGGTACCTCCCGATATTCGGTATTTCGATGATTTTTCCACATTTTTTCACGGATTTGTCTAAAAATTGGTAATTGTTGGTCATAATGGGTTCCAGATATAGTGGCATTTGGTTCAAATTTGGTGTTTTCGGAAATTTGGTAGATGACAATTCTTGAAGTATAAAATTTTCTGTAAAGGTTCCCGTTTTGGTATGGCCCCCATATAACGGCCTAACACACTTTATGGTTTTTATACCCTCCACCATACTATGGAGGGTATATTAACTTTGTCATTCCGTTTGTAACTCCTCGAAATACTCATATCAGACCCAACAAAGTATATATATTCTTGTCAGCGTAAGATTCTAAGTCGATTTAGCCATGTCCGACTGTCTGTCTGCCCGTCTGTCTGTTGTAATCACGCTATCTTTCGAACGAGTTGAGATAGAATTTGGTATTTGAGATTCGTAATGGATGCTACAGCCTATGACAGAAAATTGTCTGTGCAGATCCACGTCTTCGTATATATATTAAGAGTTTGTAATGTGAACTACAGTTCGTGACAGAAAATTGCCTATACAGGCCCAGGACAGGAAATTGTCTATGCTGGTCCAGGTCTTCATAGAGCTCCGATATAACGGTACCTCCCTATCTACGATATTTTGATGATTTTAGCAACATTATTTACCGTTTATTATGACAAACAATGCCTACGATATTTTGATGATTTTAGATAAATTACTCACCGTTTATTTCAAGTTTCGAATTTGAATATGGTAATGACTTATGACAAACCATGCCAATGTAGGTCCACGTCGTTTGGACACCAATATAACGGAAGGATTTTATTTCCAAATTCGTTCCAAATGGTGGAGGGTATTCAAAGTTTGGCCCGGCTGAACTTACTGCTTTTTAACTTATTTCAATTATGTTTTCTGTTTGTCCTTTGGGGGTTATTTTAGCGGAGGTAGCATGTGATTTTTGACACCCAGACTTCAGCTAGCTGTTTCAAGCTCGATTTTAATATTCTCTAAAACATGTCCTTGCAAAACACCGATAAGATGATTAAGAACTTTCAGTGGAACATTTGAGATCCTTGACACATTTTTTTATACACTCCACCATGTATGGAGGGTATATTAAGTTTGTCATTCTGTTTGTAACACTTCGAAATAGCATAAAATTCTATGTCGATATAGCAATGTCCGTCAAATGAAGTAGGTTGATAAAATTTTACTTTACTTTCATTGTGTTTTGTGTGCAGGACTTTTGGTATTGAAAATGGGCCATGTAGGTCTACGTCTTCGTATAGCCCCCATATAACGGTACCTCCCGATATGCGGTATTCTGATGATTTTATCGACATTATTTACCGGAATTGTTTCAAATTTCGCATTTAAAGTTCGTAGTGGATACTACAGTCTATGCCAGAAAATTGTCTGTGCAGGTCCACGTTTTATAACCCCCATGGAACCTCCCTATATTCGGTATTTTGATAATTTTAGCTACATAATCGACCACTTTTTTCAAGTTTCGCATTTGAATATTGTAATAGCTTGTGACAAAAGTTGCCTATGCTGGTCCATGTCGTCGCTACATTCGGTATTTTTAAGATTTTAACAGAATTTTTAACACATTTTTTTTTTGAAAATTGCCAAATTTTACCAAATGGTGGAGAGTATTCAAAGTTCGGCGCGGTCGAACTTCCAGCTTTTTTGCTTGTTTTTTTTTAATTCCAGTAAATTGACAGTTATTGGATATTGTGTACCAATATTATCGCTGCGTTTCCAAATCCATTAAAAGAAAATATTAAAACAAACTAGTCTTTCAATACAAAATATTAACTTTTATGACACCTTTCTTCACGATTTTCCTAATAACAATCGTGACATTTTGTCCCTAAATATAGCACAGTGTAATAATCATTTAAATATGAAGCAAAAGAGATTTAAATGTCAATCGCTTCGGAATTTTTTAAAATAATTTTGAATTTCACATCCGGAAAGTCAACATGAAATTCGTAATACAAATACTTTTCGTGGCAGCGATATTTTTAATATTCTCATCATCAATTGAATTTGCAACTGCCTGCGGAGAGATTGCTGCCGCCTGCAGGAATCATACGGATTGCTGCAGTGAACGCTGTGCACCTGTTATCCATAGATGTTTGTTTAATGGAAAAGGAGGTTAAGGTGGCAGTAACTAACCGTTCCAGAAGTTAATGAAATCCTTTTGAATTTGAAAATTTTAAAAAAAGAAAATTATCATTGGTCACCAATAAAGTTGATGCCAAATTTTGATAAATTTGAGGGTGTAATTACTTCTAACGTTTTATGAAAACTTTTTAAAATGCAAATGCAAAAAAGCCTGCAATGTCGACACCATTATCAGTCGAACAATTTGTAAGCTAGGAGTAAACTTTGGATCAACACCGATTCTTTTTTGGAGAGGAAGTAAACCCACATGAGCCATGTTTGGGGGTAATCAGGGGCCAGTTTCCTATTTCCTAAGATTCATAATTATTTTTGAGATCTTCTGCCGTTTCTCTAGAAAAGTTTCCGATTAATCTCTGCACATACTTGTTTTTTTTGTTTTGTTATAAAAAAATGTAAGAAAGCTGTAAGTTCGGCCGGGCCGAACTTTTAATGCCCTCCACCAGTTGGAACAAATTAAGCAATTTTCAAAAAACAAAATCCGTTAAAAATTCTGGTAAAATCTTAAAAATACAGAATGTAGGCATTATATTAGGATCTATACGACAACGTGGAACGTAAGCCATTACAATATTCAAATGCGAAACATGAAAAACATCGGTGAATAATGTAGCTAAAATTATCAAAATACCGAATATCGGGAGGTACTATTATATGGGGGCTACACCAAAACGTGGACCTGCACAGACATTTTTCTGTTATAGGCTGTAATATCAAATTTGAAACATTTCCGGTGAATTATGTCGCTTAAATAACCAAAATACCGAAAATTGGGAGGTGCCATTTTATGGAGCTATACCAAAACTTGGATCTATACCAAAAGTCCTGCAGACATTATATATATTTGAATAAAATTTTATCAACCTACTTCACTTCTTTCGGAAGCTAGAGTGATTTCCACAGACGGATAGACGGGCAGACGAACGGACATCGCTAAATCTACATAGAATTTTATGCTGATCGAGAATATACAGGGTGAGATAAAACAAGTAAAAAAACATTAAGTTCGGCCGGGCCAAACTTTTAATACCCTCCACCTTAGGGTAAAGGAAACATTAGAAGAAATGTGGCAAAAACCATTAAAATGCCGAATATCGGGAGGTACCTTTATATGGGGGCTATACCAAAACGTGGACCTATAATTACAATGACTCGCCACACGAACTGGGACCCATTATGATATACAACTATCAATTTTTAGACATATCCGTGAAGAAATGTGTCAAAAATCATCAAAATACCAAATATTGGAAGGTACCGTAATGTGGGGACTATACCAATCGTGGACAACTACCAATTTTTAGACATATCTGTGAAAAAATGTAGCATAAATCATCAAAACACCCAATATCAGGAGGTACCGTTATATGGGGACTATACCAGAACGTGGACCGATATATCTCATTTTCAATACCAACCATCCAAGACACAAGAAAAATTGCTCTGCTAAATTGTGGCGCTCTACGTCAAATAATGTGGGCTGTAACGTGATTTCAACAGACAGACGGACAGACAGACGGACAGACAGACAGACAGACAGACAGACGGACATTGTTAAATCGACTTAGAATTTTATGCTGATTATGAATATATATACTTTATGGGATCTACGACGAATATTTAAGGATGTTTCAAACGGAATCACAAATATAATATACCCTCCTTTTTAAGGTGGAAGTTGTAATAAACATCATCTGAAACATCGGAAAATTTTCAGAACTGCGGCACTTTAATTTTTTTCTGATTTTCGGATAAAACTATAGAATAAATTCAGATTTTTTTCTGAATTTCGGATCAAACGTCCGAAAATTTTGTGGATTTCATATTAACCACACAAAAATGTTCCGAATTTATCTTCAATCTCACACAATTTTTTCCGAGTTCGTTCCCAATTTAACATCAGAATCGGAAACTTGTGCAGAGTTCATTTCCGAATTAGGAAAAAAAAAAACGGATAATATAAAGGGTGATTTTTTTGAGGTTAGGATTTTCATGCATTAGTATTTGACAGATCACGTGGGATTTCAGACATGGTGTCAAAGAGAAAGATGCTCAGTATGCTTTGACATTTCATCATGAATAGCCGAACGATCTGCCACAACGTCGAATTTTCAGTGAATGGACCCTAGAAAAGTTGGCAGAAAATCCGCTTTTTTATCGACAAATTTTGTTCAGCGATGAGGCTCATTTCTGGTTGAATGGCTACGTAAATAAGCAAAATTGCCGCATTTGGAGTGAAGAGCAACCAGAAGCCGTTCAAGAACTACCCATGCATCCCGAAAAATGCACTGTTTGGTGTGGTTTGTACGCTGGTGGAATCATTGGACCGTATTTTTTCAAAGATACTGTTGGACGCAACGTTACGGTGAATGGCGATCGCTATCGTTCGATGCTAACAAACTTTTTGTTGCCAAAAATGGAAGAACTGAACTTGGTTGACATGTGGTTTCAACAAGATGGCGCTACATGCCACACAGCTCGCGATTCTATGGCCATTTTGAGGGAAAACTTCGGAGAACAATTCATCTCAAGAAATGGACCGGTAAGTTGGCCACCAAGATCATGCGATTTGACGCCTTTAGACTATTTTTTGTGGGGCTACGTCAAGTCTAAAGTCTACAGAAATAAGCCAGCAACTATTCCAGCTTTGGAAGACAACATTTCCGAAGAAATTCGGGCTATTCCGGCCGAAATGCTCGAAAAAGTTGCCCAAAATTGGACTTTCCGAATGACGCAGCCGCGGTCAACATTTAAATGAAATTATCTTCAAAAAGTAAATGTCATGGACCAATCTAACGTTTCAAATAAAGAACCAATGAGATTTTGCAAAATTTTATGCGTTTTTTTTTTTAAGTTATCAAGCTCTTAACAAATCACTCTTTATTAGCTGGGATGAGACGAATGACTTGATTAAGTAAAGCTGAAATCAGCAGACTAACGGCTGTTATCAAGGGACATCTGGGTTTGCCAGCACACTTACACCGAATAGGTTGTACTGACTCTAGTACTTGAAGGACATGCGAACTTCCAGTTCTGAAACACGTCATCTTAACAACATTAGGGGGTTCGTTACAAATAAGGTATTTCTAGTTTAAGCATGACTCAAAAAACCCTTTTCTCCGTACAATTCTACAAATAGAGCGCACAATATGCCGAATTTCAGGCTTCTGTGTTTGTCCATAGGAATTTGAAGCGTCTCAGACTCGCCCCGCTTTCCAACCTAACCTAATCTGTTGGGAAGTATTGTGTGGTGTAGGTCGTGATTCTATGTAATCAATCTTCATGCTAGATCTAACATCGAAAGATAAATAAACAAATAAAATAAATCTTTATTTCAAATTTATTTAAACAATACATTTATGGGTGTACAAATCACAACGTTTGGAGCAGCATGATTGTCCAACGAAACAGGTGCCAACGACCAAACAAAAATTATTAATAAATTTTCAAATTTAAATATTTCAACCATACCATTTGATATAGTTTTTTCGTATGTATCTGCATATCTTCAAACTGGTACGCAAATCCTGGAAATATGTGAGTAATTAAACAATAAAGGAATGCAATTGCGTAAATACACATTTCGTACTGCCGAAAGTTAATATTGGTCCCAAATATTTTGATAAATAATATTTGTGTGTCGAATCAACAATATTTGCTTTAGAAGAATGATAATAATAACAATACCAGTAGCTATTGTGCAATGTCACCACAGATGTCATGTTTTTGTTCCGAAAAATTAAAATCGTTTTCAAGGTGAAGGTTAACCACAGATAACCACATACAAATTGGCTATAATTTTTGTTTTAGAAAGTGTTTTTTTTTTTACAAACTGTCAAAAGTACCGACAATTTTGTGCGGGTTCGTTTAACCCAATATAAGGTGGGTACGATATCTGTTGCAGAAAAATTCAACAGGAACGGGAAAAGTTGTTCCCCAAAAATACAACTTGCAAACTTCTACTGAGAATTGGTCTGTCTAGTAATGCCTAAAATCGTAACAGCTATTGAAAATTTGTAGACGCGAAATTCTGTATAACGGGACAATTTGAGAGGTAAATATTGAACGTTTTCTAATTCTAGCCGGACAAATATCTGTTTGCAATCACTTTCAACTCTTCTACTTCATACAACATTCAATCAGCTGTTTTTGAACCCTCCACCATAATATGGAGGATATATAAAGTTTGTCATTCCGTTTGCAACACCTCGAAATAAACATTTTAGACCCCACAAAGTATATATATATTCTTGATCAGCATAAAATTCTATGTCGATTTAGCGAGGTCCGACCGTTCGTCTTTGGAAATGACTCTCGCATCCGAACGATATGAAGTAGATTGATAAAATTTTACTCAAATGTATCTTATGTCTGCAGGACTTTTGGTATTGAAAATGGGTCATGTTATATGGCCCCCACATAACAGTACCTCCGAATATTCGGTTCTTTGTTGATTTTAGCGACATTATTCAACGGAATTCTTTTAAATTTGGTATTTGAATTCTGAAATGAAACCTACAGCCTATGACAGAAAATTATCTATGCAGGTCCACGTCTTCGTATAGCCCCCATATAACGGTACCTCCCGATATTCGGTATTTTGATGATTTTAGCGACATTATTCGCCGGAATTGTTTCAAATTTGGAATTTGAAGTTCGAAATAGATACTACAGCCTAAGACAGAAAATTGTCTGTGCAGGTTCACCTCTTCGTAAAGCCCCTATATAACGGTACCTCCCGATATTCGGTATTTTAACATTTTTCACCAGAATCGTTTCAAATTTGTTTTTTGATTCGTAATGGATACTACAGCCTATGGCAGAAAATTGTCTGTACAGGTCCACGTCTTCTTTTAGCCCGTCGACATTATAACCGATTTTTTTAAGTTTCACATTTGAATATTGTAATGGCTTATGACAAATGTTATCTACGCAGGTTCATGTCTTCGTATAGACCCCAATATAATAGTTACATTCGGTATTTTTAAGATTTTAACAGAAGTTTTAACGTAATTTATTGTTTTTGAGAATTGGCAAATTCGTTCCAAATGGTAGAGGGTATTCAAAGCTCGGCCCGGCCGAACTTACAGCTTGTTTACTTGTTTTACAGTACGATTTACATTATCTTGTGAACTCTTGGAGTCAAATGACATGTCTCTTAATATAAAGAAATGCTAAAAAATTTTCCTTGTTTAGATTTCATCCAATACATTACGACTACTTTTTCGGTTCATGCAAATAAGAAAATGTTGATTCCTTTATTGACCTCGGTGTTATCTTAGATCCTAAACTACCTTTTCAGTTGCACATTGACTCGTCTGTTAATAATCGGCCCTATTACGGTTATCGTCGGCGTCGCAAAATTAAGTCGAGGCGACAATAATGATATTAGAGTTGTCGTTTTTTGTCGATAGCGACAAATGGTTGCCATTATCATTGCCGATACAATAGTCGACGTGAAGTCGATTTTTGAGAATATCTGTCGCCGTAAAAAATTGTGACGACATAGCATTTTTTAGTCGACGTTGATATTGTAAGCATTTTGTATTTGATATTTGACCATGAAAATAACAACAGCAAAACAATTTGAAATTTTGGTTTCCGAATTGGAAAAAAATCCATGTTTGGTAAAAGGGTTTACCAAAGGTCATGTTCCAGCTAATTTTAAATCTGATTGGGAATCTATTGCTACAAAATTAAATGTAAACGGGCCTCCGATTAGAGACTCCGATGGCTGGCAAAAAGTATGTAAAAATTAAAATTATTTTTGTATGTTTTTATTAGTTGGTTTTCTAAAATTCTTCTAGGTTTGGAAAGATTAAAAATTTAAAACTAAAAAGAAACTTGTGCACAACAAGGGTGAAACCAGCAGCAATGGAGGTGGCATTTTTAAGCAAATGAGTTTGTCGCCTTTGGAGGAGTCTGTCGCGAATATAATGCAGTTTCAGTTATGGAATCCACCAGGTCGTGCACTTGGAATAGAAGATAAGAAAACATAAGTGTAATAGACGTTATAGTTCATGAAAATGAGCAAGTGGACAATGCTGAAAAAACAATGTTAAAAAGTCACCTAGGAAAGCAGAAACTATTGAACTCTTGAAAGAGCGGCGTAAACTTTTGGAACAACACAATCAAGAGCCAGGCAATGCAAATATGTTTGTTGGCTGCATTAACACTCGCCGCTGCACTACAAATACATTCTTCTCTTCATCCTCACTTGAACTTAAGATATGTAAGGCATTTATAATCTTCATTTTTTCACTATATTTTTTATTTTTCCGAAAGAGTCCAAATTAGAATTCAAAATACCAAAAAAAATATCTTTTTTTTTTGTCAATAACAAGGAAGTGTTGCCAACGTTTTTTTTTAATTGTTGCCAACTTTTATTTTAAACTGTCGATGTCGCTTCTATGCCTTACCATAATACCATTTTTGAATCGAAGCGACGGCGAGGGCTACTCGCACATAAAGTCGACGACGACTATAGTAACGACAACCGTAATTGGGCCGATTATCTTTTTTTGTCAATAACAAGGGAGTGTTGCCAACGTTTTTTTAATTGTTGCCAACTTTTATTTTAAACTGTCGATGTCGCTTCTATGCCATACCATAATACCATTTTTGAATCGAAGCGACGGCGAGGGCGACTCGCACATAAAGTCGACGACGACTATAGTAACGACAACCGTAATTGGGCCGAATGCTAAAAACGCTGGCGTAAAGAGTGCGATGATCCTTATGTCAATCCAAAGAATGTTTTTTATTTTAGCCTCCCCAGCATTAGAATACGGATGCATTCTGTGGAGTCCCTTTTACAAATGCTATTCAGATAAAATCGAATCAGTTCAAGTTCATATGTTGCTCTACGGGGCCTTAACTGGAATTCGGAATTATTTCCGTCTTATGAAAGTCGTTTACTGTTAATTGATCTTCCAACACTTGCAAGGCGACGGTTTATGCTAAGAGCGTTATTTATATTCCTTCTCGTAAAACTCGTAATTTCGAACCGTTTAAGTCATTACTCGCATGAACTAATTTCAAAATCAGTAACCCATTGAGGTCCTAATGTGTAATCTACAATTGTCTATGTAATAGTATTTGTGTAAGTAAAAGATCTATTCTCCACATGTGACGACGGACCTTTGGGCCCATTCCAATCGACGAGGCTTGTCCGCAGGCAACATTCTTTGCGTCAATTGAATTTTGTACGGGAACAAATGCAAATCAATGCGAATAATGCGTTGTAAAGTGGACCGAGCCATGCCCAACTGCTGAGAACGGCGTTATTGCGATGTTCTTGGGGACCTCTCAACACTGGCTCGTACGACAGCGATATTCTCGGCCAATCGCCTTGGTTGACTTTTATATGGCCTCTTCGGAGTAGAAAGAGCCTTACCAGTCGAAAACTTTTCGTATAAACGCTTAATGGTGTTCTTAGAAGGTGCACTTCTCACATTTTTTAATGTTTTAAAAGCACGTTGAGTTTTCACAATTGACTTCTTCTGTTGAATGTAAATTTCAACTATTTCGAGTGGCATGTATTGATTTATGGTAAAAATCTGCTTGGACTGACGCTTCAAACGCGGTATGTCATTAAGCGATGTGACATCTCTGTTAAAAGTTATGGCGTTGCCAGATGGGTCCGTCGAATATGGGGAACCCTGTACATGAAATCGGCCGAAAATGTATATGGGAGTTGTATCCAAATCTGAACCGATTTCAATATAACTTGGCAAAATTATTGTTGTTCTAAATTGCGTTACGCATTCCAAATGTGGAGACTGCATCTATAATCGATCAATAGATATGTGCATATTTTTGGGAAGTACCTCCGATTCTGATGCTATATCTCCATGCTTTAAAAAGTGATCACAAATAATAGCTAAAAACGTCGAAAACTCAATATTTAAGGAGTTATGGCCATTTTAAAGTTTTCATGCCCAAATAACTGATAACAACTAATAGCTAAGACCTACGAAAACTCAATAATTAAGGAGTGATGGTCATTTTAAATTTTTCGATAATTCATGCTTTAAAAAGTGATCACTAATAATAGCTAAAAACGCCGAAAACTCAATATTTAAGGAGTTATGGTCATTTTAAAGTTTTCGATAATTCATGCCCAAATAACTGATCACAAATAATAGCTAAAAACGCGGAAAACTCAATATTTAAGGAGTTATGGCCATTTTAAAGTTTTCATGCCCAAATAACTGATAACAACTAATAGCTAAGTCCGACGAAAACTCAATATTTAAGGAGTTAGGGCCATTTTAAAGTTTTCGATAATTCATGCTTTAAAAAGTGATCACAAATAATAGCTAAAAACGCGGAAAACACAATATTTAAGCAGTTATGGTCATTTTAAAGTTTTCGATAATTCATTTTAAAAAAGTGATCACAAATAATAGCTAAAACGCCGAAAACTCAATATTTAAGGAGTTATGGCCATTTTAAAGTTTTCATGCCCAAATAACTGATAACAACTAATAGCTAAGTCCGACGAAAACTCCATATTTAAGGAGTTATGGCTATTTTAAAGTTTTCTATAATTCATACCCAAATAACTGAAGACAACTAATAGCTAAGTCCGACGAAAACTCAATATTTAAGGAGTTATGGCCATATTAAAGTTTTCGATAATTCATGCTTTAAAAAGTGATCACAAATAATAGCCAAAAACGCCGAAAACTCAATATTTAAGGAGTTATGGCCATTTTAAAGTTTCCATGCCCAAATAACTGATAACAACTAATAGCTAAGTCCGATGAAAACTCAATATTTAAGGAGTTATGGCTATTTTAAAGTTTTCGATAATTCATACCCAAATAACTGATAACAACTAATAGCTAAAAACGCCGAACACTCAATATTTTCTAGCTTCCGAACGAAAAGAAGCAGGTTGATTAGAATTTTACTCAAATGTAAATTATGTCTGCAGGACTTTTGGTATTGAAAATGGGTCATGCAGGTCCATGTTTTGGTATAGCCCCTATTTAATGGTACCTCCCTATTTTCGGTATTTTAGTGATTTAAGCGAAATTATTCCCAGGATATGTTTCAAACTTGGTATTTAAAGTTTGGTATAAAATTTATAATACAGCCAAAAACAGAAAATTATCCGCGCGGGTCCACGCCTTCGTATAGCCCTCTTATAACGGTTCCTCCCGATTTTCGACATTTTGATCATTTTAGCCAAATTATTCACTTATTTTTTTTTAATTTCGCAATTGAATATTGTAATGGCTTATAACAAAAGTTACCTATGCGGGTCCATGTCTTTGTGTAGACCCTAATACAACGGCTACATTTGATTTTTTTGAGACTTTAACGGATTTTTTTTTTTTGAAATTTCCAAATTTGTTCCAAATGGTGGGGGGTATTTAAAGTTCGGCCCGGCCGAACTTACTGCTTTTTTAATTGTTATATTTAATTTTATCTGAGCTTACAAGTAAATAGAAAATGTTAAATTATTAATGTTTTTAGAAGACGTTTATTTCAATTAAAATTTATTTTCTTTTTTGGTTTATATTCTATGATCATCTTAAGGTTAATAGTTAAATGTTACGATTGAAAATTAATGATATTTTTCATGTATGGGATTTTTAGAGCAATCATTGTTTTTTTATATACTTTTTCATTTTATGTTTAAAAATTGAAATGTTATAAATAATTTGGCAATTTTTATCTGAAAACTCAGCTAAATCTATGTTATTTTAATATGTGCAACCATTTTTAATATATAATTTGTTCCAAAACATTTTCAATAATTTTTGTAAATATATTGTTTTGCCAAAATCGTTTTCAATTTTAGAATTTGTATTTTATTTTTTCTGCACATTGGAATATACATTGAGTTTTTATGTGGAGTTTGTCATTTTTTATTTAATTTTTTTCTGGAGGGGAATGTTTATTTACTTTTTTATTTGGTTTTGTTTTTTTTTTTTTTTTTTCATTATTTTTATATATCAAAAATTCTAATAATTATTTTAAAATAGTTTATAATCAGTACATTGACTTGGATAAACTCATCATATTTTTTCTTTTTTATTTATATTTGGACAAAGCTTGATGGGGAGAAAACAAGAAAAAAAGCTCATGTGAGGAATCCTTAAAAATCAGTTAAACAAGTAAAAAAGTATCGGTCGGTATTGCCGACAGATGTATACCCTCAGCCAAAGTTTGATTATTTAAAAATATTTTGACTTCTGTTATGATTATTCAAACTCTTGACACCTTATGGAGTGGGTTTTGAAAGAATGGGCCAAGGAAAATGTTGAAATGTGCGTGAGGTAACAGATATAGTCGATTTAAGTATTCCGTTTTCATGCTTCATCTAATACAGATAAAAATCGCTGAGTTGTTTCGCAATTTATGACAGAGAAAAGTATTGAAAATTGTGACACTTTGTGGGTGAGGTACCAGACGGGGTTCGCAGATATATAGCATCCTCACAACATATCTTGTGTTAGCGAGAATGTTGTATGTCTGAAATTTGAAGTGAGTTAAAATCTTGAACCCTATTTGGGCTAGTAGCAATAAAATTGGTCCGATCTCTAACATCTTTATGACAGATCTGGTGTTGATGGAAATATTGAGATGAACCAAGTCTGGAATGTTAATTTCGCGTTTTATGAGCTTCGTGGATATTCAAAATTTTGAGCCTTTGTGGGGGAGGTACCAGAAGGAGAGGATCGATATATCCCATCTTCGCAACATATCTTGTGTTACCAAAAATTTTTGTATGTGTGACATATAAAGAGAACCTGATGCTTATTTCGGATTTTATAAACGTTTTGGTTACACAAAACGTTGACCCTTTGTGGGGGAGGTACCTGAAGGAAAGGTCCGATCTCTACTGTCTTTATAACAGATCCTGTGTTGATAAAAATATTCAGATGTGTCTAGTCTAAATGGAGTTTAATATTACTTTCGCGTTTTTTGAGATTCGTGGATATTCAAAACTTCGAACTTTTATGGGGGAGTTGCCAGAAGGTGTGGACCGATACATTCTGTCTTAATAACATATCTTGGGTTCATAAAAATATTAGGATGTGTGAAATTCGAAGACAATCGGACTCTGACATCACATTTTATAAGAGTTATAAATATTCAAAATTTTGACCCTTTGTGGGAGAGGGACTTGATGGAGTGGTCCGATATTTTTCATTTTCGCACTTGACCTAGTAAATATTAGGATTCGCAAAGTTGGGGCAAAATCGGATTATCCTTTCCCTTTCTGTACAGAAAATATATTTTTTTGAAAATTTCTACCTTGTGTGGGGGAGGTACCAGCAGGAGTGGACCGATATATTCCATCTTAACGCCAGACCTTGCGTCAATATAAATATTGGGATGTGTGAAATTTGAAGACAATCGAACTCTTACATCACATTTTATGAAAGTTTGATTGAAAATTTTGATCCCTTTTTTTTTGGTGGGGGGGGGGGGGGGGTGGTTACTTGATGTTGTGGACCGATATTGCCCATTTCCGAACTCGATCTAAGTTTGACAAAAATATTACGATGTACCAAGTTTGGACCAAATCGAATACTCCCTTCGGGAGTTATCGTGCGCACCAGCCAGCCAGACAGACGGACGGACATCGCTTTATCGACTCCAAAAGTTCTGAAACGGATTTTGTGCAAAGTAACCTAGGGTCTAAAACGGTTATTTCGACAGTATAAAATGACAGTATAAAATGATATATACCATCTCTTGTCATATGACTGAGGGTATAACAAGCCATACGTCTGAGGGTACAAAAGGACTTGGAGCACACTCTTTAAATGTTGTCTATTTTGAGATGACAAAAACTAGATTATATGGCCATATGTCTAGTTTCACACCAATAGACGAAAGGTTAGTTCTCATCCATGCCATGTGAGTTTTCTCTTCTGTTGCCCAAACACCCACAATTGGGAGCCCTTTAAATCCAAAAAAAAAAAAAAAAAAATGTGAATCGATTCTATTTCTTTAAAAGTCTACCATGATTTTCTCTCTAAACTCAACTCTCCATTTTTTCACATTTTCTCCACACTCAAAACTTTGCCCTTACATTTCTTTTTCAATTCTATCTTCCTATAATTTTAAATTGTTTTTCGTTGATTTTAAAATTATTTTGATTGAATCACTCTTTTCTTTTTGGGTAACTTCACGCTAACTGCTTCCTAATCTATTTTCTTACCCTACACTTAATCATCATCACCATCGTCGTCTTCTTCAATATCCTCCTCTGGATCATCGTCGTCATCGTCCTCCAAATCACCTTCATCCTCTTCTTCGTCATTTTCTTCTTCAACCTCTTCCTCATCATCGTCGTCGTCGTCCTCATCATCATCTTCGGCAGCAGGCTTTTTGCGTTTTTGCATTAGTTTCATTTTCAAATGCTTTTTCTTCATATTTTCCTTATTTTCACTGGCCTTTTCACTTTTTTCCAATTCCGATTCACTGATATCATCATCACTGAGATCGCCATCATCTTCCTCATCATCGGCTATCAATTTGGCCTGTTCTCGTTTCTTTTTGCCAGCTTCTGCCAGGATTTTCTTTAAATCTGAAGTATTGGAAATTTTGACACGGCGATTGCTGGAATCCAGGGACTTGACTTTGATCTCATAGAAATCCGTAATACGCTTGTCATCGAAACTGGAATACTGGAAGACAAGAAAACCAAAATTAGTTATATTTTTTTAACCTCTCATCTCAATCTCCAACTTACCACAGAACTTGAGGTGAACAAAAACTCCTCTGGCGTTGTCTTAACCCGAATATATTTTTGCAACAAATTATTACCATCCTTCCGCCACAAACACAAGCGATTATTTTTCCCATAATCTCCCGCCAAATCCTTGATGTAGACCAGCAATTTAATCGCATCCTCTTCACTGCTATTGCCCGTACCATTACCCGACGAAGAACTGTTATTCTTTTCGGAAAATTGTTTTTTGGGCGGTAAACTTGTGGCTGGTTTGGATTTGGTTGCGGAAGCTGTTGTTGCTGCTGCTGCCGCCGTTGGTTCTGCATCGTCATAATCATAATCATCTTCACTAAGATCTTCATCATCTTCTTCTTCTTCGTCATCACTTTCGGCATAGCTGGCGGTTTTACGTTTTGTAGCTCCTTTGGCATTTGCCCCAGCTCCGGCTGGACCACCTTTACGTTTTCTCCCCTTTTTCGATCCGCCACCTGCTGATTTTTGTTGTTTTTGTTTCTTGCCATTTTTATTCGAGGCCGATGGACGCCAATCCTCCTCGGAGTCATCGTCATCGCTGTAATCCTCTTCCGAATCGACAAAAGTTGTCGTTACCATTTCGGTACGGCTTCGCATTTTATCGGACTACAAGAAAAAGGAAGAAATATTGAGAATTAGATATTAAAGTTCCGGGAACAATAGAAAAAATAAATAAAATCTTAGAACTACAACACACATATTCCAGTAGATTCAGAATCTGAGAACAATACTACGCCGTAGTTGAAATACGGGTGTAAATATCAAACGAGTAGAAATGTCAAAGTTCGAACGACTTTGACTTCTAAATTCGAAGTACATAGTGATTCAAATTCGATACTCGGATATGGCAAACCGAAAGAAGGAAATGTGTTGCGAAGTCGAGTTAGTTGGTAGGAAAATTTGCGACAAAATGTATCTAAAAGTTTTGAGTAAAAGTGACAGAAAATCCTATACAAACAGGTAAAAAAGTACCAGTCGGTTTTGCCGATAGATGTATACCCTCAGCCTATCTTCGATTATTTAAATATATTTTGACTTCTGTTATAATTATCGTTCCTCTTTCTGTGCAGAAAATATATTTTTGGAGAATTTCGACCTTTTTAGGGGATGTACCAGAAGGAGTATACCGATATATTCCATCTTAACACCAGACCTTGGGTTAATAAAAATATTGGGATGTGTGAAATTTCAAGACAATCGGACTTTTACATCACTTATTCGAAATTTTGATCCTTTGACCGATATTGTCCATTATGGCACCTTACGTTGAAATGACGCAAATATTAGGATTTTTAAGTTGGAGCAAAATCGGATTATCGTCCCTCTTTCTCTGCGGAAAATATATTTTTTGAAAAATTTGATCTTTTGCGGGGGAGGTACCAAAAGGAGTTGAACTCGATCTAAGTTTGACAAAAATATTAGGATGCACCAAGTTTGGACCAAATCGGATACTCACTTCGAGAGTTATCGTGCGCACCAGCCAGCCAGACGGACAGACGGACGGACGGACATCGCTAGATTGATATAAGAGGACATTTTTCCCATTCTCATTCTTGGTGCGATAGACTGGGTTAAAAAAGAAAAATATTTTGTATTCGACAAATGCAATGAGCTATAATTCTGAAATTTGGAATAAGATTTACTAATGAAGTGCAGGAAAAGTTTTAAAATTGTACCATTTGGTATTATGTAAACGGATAGAGCTAAAAACTTTAAATTCGGTATGAGAATCGAGGTTGGAAAGTAAGTTTGCTGTATGAAGGTGGCTTTGGAAATGTATACTAAGTGTGTGAAATGAACTAAATAGTAATAAATCTGTAACAGTTTGGTTTAGGGCGAATGGATGAAGCTGAAATTTTGCATTGGGGTTCCTGTTGGTGGTACACAATTTTGTATTGGTACCAAATTTGTTATTGGTTGAAGAGATAGAACTGAAATCCTTAAATTTCATGTTAAGGTTTCTGTTGGTAGCTGGAATTGAGACCGCCTCCATGATTTTCGAAATGCGTATTTTAACTGTACGAAAAGTACTAAATTGGTTGGGGTGTAGAGATAGATTCTGAAATTTGATATGGATGTTGATGTTTGTGTCTATAGTTGAGAGAAGGACCTGGGTTTGGATATGTATATTACAATTGTACTATATGAGGGAATGAGGGAAATTAAAAAGCTGAAATCCTGACATTTAATATTAAGGTTACTGTTGGCATCTGAGATTGAAATATGGAGATTGTTTTGAAAATGCTTACTTTGACTGTACAAAAAGTACTAAATAATTCAAAATTTATTATTAGGTGAGATAGGGATAGGGCTGGAATCCTGAAATTTTATATTGAGGTCACTGATGGTTTCTGGGATTTAGGTATGGTGGTGACCAAATTTCATTATGAAAAGACGTTGTAATAGTTTTGTCCAGAAAAGTTGGATGTGGGTCCATTGTGCAATGATTTTACTAATATACTCCTTCAACTTCAAAATTATACATTTTGAAGAAGTTTTGACTTAAAAGGAAAACATTTTTCTATTATTCTTTCCGAAAAAAGAAAAAACGATTTAATAATAATTAAAACTTGAAAAACTGTTAAATTCTTATTGTAATGATGCGAAACTTAAAAAAAATCGGTAAATAATGTACCATTATATGGGGGCTATACGAAGACGTGGACCTGCACCGACAATTTTCAGTCATAGGCTGTAATATCCATTACGAACTTCAAATAAAAAAATTCGGTGAATAATGTCGCTAAAATCATCAAAATACCGAATATCAGGAGGTGCAGTTATATGGAGGTTATGCGAAGGAGTGCACCTGGACGGACAATTGAGTAAAATTTTATCAACTTACTTCATTTTGTTCGGAAGCTAGAGTGATTTCCACAGAAGGATAAACGGATATGCTGATCAAGAATATATGCACTTTGTGGTGTCTAAAATGTATATTTAAGGGTGTTACAAACGGAATGACAAACCTAATATAACCTCAATACAATGTTTGAGGGTATAAAAAGGCTTAACACGAACGAATCTTAAATTTTAAGATAGACTTTTTACTGAAGAAGTATCCGCTTGCTAGAGTCACGAAAATGTTGATGTTTTTTTAAGACTTGATACTCGAACGCTATGTATTGTTTCTGAGGAGCAAAGAGCTATCTATTAAGGATCAGGAAATATATTCCTAAGTTAAAAAAAATTTAAGAAAAATATTTGGGAAATCTAATTAAAATCATCGAATATCTGGAAGTATGGTTTTTGGAAGCCATTATAGACAATTGTCTACTACAGTGAAGTTTGAAGGAATTCAGTTTAAAATACTGAATACATGGATGTATATTTATATGGGGCTATAGAACGACGTGGACTTATATAGACAATGCACCGATTGGTAACTCTAAATCCCGAATTTTAACCATTTTATTGGAAAACTGTGCTGGAATCGCCAAAATACCGAACTTCGGAAGACACCATTGTATAGGAATTATACAAAAAATGCGTAGCATTACAGGGTGAGATAAAAAACTGCAACAAAGTCAAACGCCATAATTTGTACATTTTTTTTAATTTTATTGCATGAAAGCAAAAAATGTCGGTAATAACATCAAATTTTAAAATAAGTTTAGATTTTATCGAATTGGTCACCTTTGGAATTAATTATGACCTTCAAATGGCTAATGAAAACGTCATACGCTGACCGAAGGTGCACATTTACAGCTGACCTTTTTGGCAAGTAAAGACGATAATTTTGTTTGTTTACAAACTGCTGGACAACGAATGTTTTCTTATCGGAGAAAACCAAATTCGGCAATTCATCACTTTCGGCCAAGCGAAGTAACTCTTTAGCTCTTTTGAGTCTATTTTCTTTCTGTTGCGATGTAAGTTCTTGCACTTTTTGAAATTTCAATGGCTTTACCCCGAGTTCATTTTTCTATATTTACGGAATGGAATATTGTGATATGTTCAGCTCACGAGCCATTTTGGCTTAGAAATGACAGCAGTCTGAAGTTGGTTGCAGTTTTTTCATCTCACCCTGTATATTTCGTTTTCAATCCTAGGAATGTGCAAAATTTCATAGCTCAGTCTTAAATAGTGCGAATAACAAATTTGATAGGTCCTCCATTTGATAATAGAGGATGCGGCAATTTCATATCACAGATTCCAGTAGCAAACTCTGGCTGGACCTCAGTATGGTATTTCAGTTATGGAAAATTTTCAAATTTGGTATTTGAGGTTCGTAATGGATGCTACAGCCTATGACAAAATATTTTTAGTGCAGGTCCACGTCTTCGTATAGCCCCCATATAAAGGTACCTCCCAATATTCTGTATTTTGATGATTTTAGCGTCATTATACTCCGAAGTTCGTAATGGGAACTACAGTCTGTGACAGAAAATTGTGTATGCAGATCCAGGTCTTCGTGTAGGCCCCATATAGCAGTACCTCCCTTTGTTCGGTATTTTGACTATTTTAGGTACAATGCTCACCGAAATTGATTGAGATTTCGTATTTGAAGTTCGTAGCCTGTGACAGAAAATTGTCTATGCAGGTCCAGGTCTTCGTATAGATCCGATACAACGATACCTCCCTATATACGGTATTTTGATGATTTTAAATACTTATCGGCTACATTTTAATGGATTTAATTTTTTGAAATTTTTCAAATTCGTTCCAAATGTATTTAAACTTCCGGCCGGCAGAATTTACTGCTTTTTAACTTGTTTTTTTTTTTTTTTACAAAATCTAAATATAAAGGATATCCATATATGCTCTCTAATTTTTGAGTGTATACCGAAACTCTGCTCTAATTTCCGAGATATCAACATAAAGACTCTAAGTTTGCGGATATTTGACAAATTGGAGAAAGTCTTGTTAAAAAAAATCTATACAACATTTTATAACAACATGGACACATCTGCATTTTTCCGAATAATTCATCTATTAGCGTTACCAATACAATTCGAGATTAAAACTTTGACATGTTTGATATGGAATACATAAGCATTGCGCCATCGATATGCTGGTTGTGTATAAAATTCTCATGGAAGAGAAGATCAGACCTCGACCACGAAAATATTCCTTATGTCAATTTCCTGTATAACTTCTTCAAATAATCAATTTTATGCACCTGATCAAAAGTTCACATATTGAAAGTTTTGAAATCACTCTGCGCCTTTTTCCAAAATGTATCACCATATAGAAAAATGCTTAATAATCGGCAGACACATATGTTATAATGTATTAGTTCATCATTATAAGGTAATTGTTATAAAAACGAGATACGATTCTTTACAAACATTTGGGCGAACATTTACTTTTGGGGAAAAATGTTCATCGCCACAAAGACAAATTACTTCCTTGAAACTCACAATACACAATAACAATATTCTACACACTTCCGCCTTACTTCACTACAACTCGTCAGAGATGGCTTCAGAGGCACTTATTTTCTCTGTATTCATTGAATACTTTCAACATTTTTTAATCCAAATCCATGTAATTTGTTTGGTATTTTTATTTAATTTTTTTTAATATTCCTTGTTTAATTCTGGGTGTTTTCCTTAAATTAAAAATATACAGTTATTTTCTATTAATTTTTTCTTACTTTTTCCAGTTTGTTGCTTTTTATTATCCTCTGTAGGTTTACTTCAATATTTTGTCTACAATTTCACTTTTTTTCCTTCACTTTTTCTTTCGCTCAACCTCCACGATTAGGTATTTGATGAAATAAATTTTCCTTGGATTTATTCTTTAAAATTTCCACTTTACGTCTCCTCTCGGTATCTTAGAAGTTCTGGCTCATCAGCTTTGTATCCCGTGAATTTGATATCTGTCTATTGGGTTTGGTGCACTTGGGCTTTAAAGTACGCCGTGCAGAGAGTGTGTGTGTGTGTCGATGTGTGTGAGTGGGGTGCGTTATGTTGGTATGTGTCCTATTTGTTGTGGTACCGCCGATTGTTTTTTCTGCACTGACATCCTCCCATCAATATGCTTCTTTGCTGCTTTTTCGATTTATGTACATACGGCAGAGGCAAAGTTATACTCACACACACACGTTCACTACCACCTAGAATGTACTTGACATTTCGTTTTCCTTCTTTATTCACTTTATCTTTTGGTGGCAGGATGCAGCAGCAAATGCGAGCAACTCCCTCCCTCCCACCTTGCATATGAAGAGCACATAGCCGAAAATTTTGGGTTTCCTTCTACGCTGTTCGGCGGCATTGCTTTCCCCACCCCCTCTCTCAGTCAAAATTTTCGGTTGCATACCATCACTATTTGGCTGAGGTACACTCTGTGTCTGTATCCCATTTTTGGATTTGAGTTCTATGTTTTGTTTTTTTTGCATTATTTGTCTGGCATTTGATTTGTGCCGTTGTTGTTGGCCTGGCCGATTGGTGGGGGATGATGCGTAAACATTACCGGAGAAAAGGCGCAAAGCTGTGTCCTCCCTAAGCTGTGACTGGGATATGTTCCTTCTTCAGTGGTTTGTTTACAATTTTGTTTTTAATGTTTTCCTGTTTTTCTTTCATCTTCCACATCGTTTTCGTTTCCTTAGACCGGCTTTTCCCAGCATTTTCCAATGTAAGGGTATTTTAGTTGGCTGCCTTATTCCATTGGTGGTTGGCAAAAAAATTTGTAGAAAAAAGCTTATTTTAGACACAAACCACAAGTCAATGTTGCCATATTGTGTTGTAGAGTTCCCTCTTTCTCTCCACTCGTGAAAAATGTATCGGAAATCAACGTTTATTTAAAACTTTTTTGTAGACTACTTATTTTTAAAATTACGATTACGATTAATCCACAAAGCTTAATATCTCTGGTTCACCCTCCGTTAGCTAACAACACGAAGGTCATAAGTCTAATTTTGAAGAAAACTGCAGTTTTTGCCTCATTAACACCCAGAAGAAATGACTAAGGCTTGAAATTTGAAATGCAGGTAGGTGGTCGATATGGCAAGATTTTTGGAAATTCAAATTTATCATGTGGATCTCTATTGATGAGAGACACCAAATGTTGATAGTAAAACTACAAAAATGCGAAAAAAAAGATGAAAAGCTAGAATTTTGAGGGTAATGCCTTCCATATAGGGGTGATAAGCTAACTTCTGAATATTTCTACTTAAAAGATCTAAATACTAAAATGAATTAGAAAAGTGGTTCTGGAGCCAAAATGCGATACTTTTCCTAGTCGAATTTTGGCATTTAGGTATATTGATTCAAGATATGAGGTAAATAACGTTTTGGGAATTAGTACCACAAGTGTCATGGCCTTTGTGCTCTACAAATGTGACAATACTTCTTCTTGTGTTAAGTAGGTACCAGAATAATTGATCCGATCTCAACCATCTTTATAACAGATCTTGTGTTGATGGAAATATGGAGATGTACCAAGTCTAAACGGAATCGGAAGTTAATTTCGCGTTTTATTAGCTTTATGGATATTTAAAATGTTGAACATTTGTAGGGGAGGTACCAGAAGTAGTGAACCGATATATTCCATATTCATTCCATGAATGATTTGTGTAATTTTAAGACAATCTTTTACATCACATTTTATAAGAGTTATAAGTATTCAAAATTGTTGACCGTTTGTGGGGGAGTTACTTTATGGAGTGGACCGATATTGTCCATTTTCTCACCTGACCTAACACTCATGCAAATATTAGGAGTTGCAAAGTTGGTACAAAATCGGAGTATCCGTTTTCTTTCTGTGCAGTAAAATATGTTTTTTTTTTTTTTTTTTGAAAATTTGGACCTTTTGTGGGGGAGGAACTTGATGGAGTGGACCGGTATTTTCCATCTCCGAACTCGATCTAAGTTTGATAATAGTATTATGATGTACTGAGGTTAGATCAAACCGGATACTCTCTTCGAGTGTTATCGTGCGCACTTGCCAGTCAGACATACAGACGGGCGAACATCGCTAGATCGACTCCAAATGTCCTGAAACGAATTTGGTCAAAAAATACCTATGGTCTAAAACCGTTATTTTTATGAGGCCCTCTCTAGCCATATGGCTGAGAGTATACAAATACATAAGCAGTGTGGGACATTGCTAATATGAAAGGGCGAGATAAGACTGATTTCGTTGAAATTCGAATAACAGGAATATTAAACTAGTAAAGAAAGCCCTAAAGTCGGACGGGGCCGATTTTATGATACCCTACACCACTTTGCTAATTTAGTTGAGCTCCACTTAATAATTAAAAGTTTTTATGAGAGAATTCAATCCTACACGCTATGATTATAATTATAATTTGAAATTCAAAGGACTAAATATGCCGAAGCATTTGTATCTTTTAAATTCGGACTTGTATTGCCCAATTGGTGCGAAATTAATTTTAAATCGGATAAAAATATATATGAGAACTATATCCAAATCTGAACCGATCTCTATAAAATTTGGCAAAGATATTTCTGAGCTGTATTTGATATATTTCCTTGAATATCGTTGTTACGGAGTGCATATTACGGCTTTGGGTAACAAATATAACAAATCGGATGAACAGTATATATGGGAGCTATAGCTATATCTGAACCGATCTTCACCAAATTTGACATACTAGCTCAATTCGTTCGTAAGTGCCAAATTCCGTCCCATTTAGGCAAATATTAGACGTTTGGTGCACTATAAAAGGTAAATCGGACGAATTTATATATGGTAGCTATATCCAAATCTGAACCGATCTCGATAAAATTTAGCAAATGTATTTCTGAGATGTATTTGATATATTTCCCCAAATATTGTTGTTACAGAGTGCATATAACGGCTGCGGAGGACAAAAATAACAAATCGGATGAACAATATATATGGGAGCTATAGCTATATTTGAACCGATTTCGATCAAACTTGGCATACTTATTTTCAGGTCCGATATGATCGTACGTGCAAAATTCCATACTATGGGTCTATCTTGTTTCCTTCTGCCTGTTACAAACAAATGCACAAAGACATAATACCCTGACCACCTTGTGGTGTAGGGTATAAAAAATGCTGCATCATGGTATTTGTCAACAAGTTAAAAAGCAATTCATTTCGGTCGTGCCGAACTTTTAATACCCTCCACTATTTGAAAATAAAACTTGCAGGATGTGAAAAACCGGTGAAAAATGCCGCTTAAATCCAAATGTAATACAGAGGTCTGCATTAAAGCTCTACCCTAAATTTTTCGAAATATATCTTGTTCTATAGGAGTCTCATTGTATATAGTCAGAACTATATAAAAATCTAAACAACTTTTGGCTTCTTCTTCTAAAGCTCAGAATGGCTATTGTATTTGGAATGAATTTGAAAAAAAAAAAAAAATACGATAAAAACTCTGTTAAAATCTTAAAAATACTGAATATTGCCTCTATATTGGGGTCTATACAAATACGTGGACATGCATAGGCAATGTTTGTCATGAGCCATTAAAATATTCAAATACAAAACTTAAACTTGGGTACCGTTCTATGTGGGTTATGCGATATGGTGCACCTATATAGACATTTCTTTTCCAGGGGGTAAAGTGCTTATGAAGATAATCTAGAATGGATTTTTATAAAATTCCTTTGAAAAATGTAGCTAAAATCATCAAAGTACCGAATATCGGAAGGTATCGTTATATAGGGTATAGACGAAGACGTGGGCCTGCGTAGGTAATTTTTTGTCATAGGTTGTAGTAAACATTGAAGTCTTCAACTACAACATTTGAAACATTTCCGATAAATAATGAAGCTAAAATCATCAATGTACTGAATATAGGGAGAGGAGCACATGTATAGACAATACTCTTCGAAGAAGGGGTAAAGTACTCAGAAGAAAATCCTTTTGTGGATTTTCCGACAATTTCAATGAACAATTTGGCTACAATCATCAAAATACCGAATATGAGGTATCTTTATTGGTTTTGACTCTAGCGTGATTACAACAGATGGATGGACGGACAGGACTAAATCGTCGTAGAATTTTACTCTTATCAGCAATATTTATACTTTGTTATGTCTAAAATTACTATTTTGATGAGTTACAAACGGTATGACGACATTATTATACACTCCACACTATGTATGGGGGGGTGTTATAAAAAGAGATATCGAGAACCAAGTTCCACCAAATGGAAAATTTCGGTTGTGCAGAAACCCATTCAATTTGGGCTGATATTACATATTTGGTCACAATAACGGTGAAATCGGATGAAAATATATATGCTAACTATATCTAAATTTGAAACGACGTCAATAAAATTTGGCAGTGTTATCTCTGAGCTGTATCTGATGGAAAATAAATTATTGTTCTACAGTGCATAGCATGAAAGCGAGGGACTTAAACATCAAATCGGTTGGAACATATATATGGGAGCTATAGCCATATCTTTACCGATTTAATCCAAATTCGAAGTGCTTTCTTCTAAGCTGAATTCGGTCAGATGTACCGAAATATATACTGCTCGGTCGAATATTACAAAGATACATGTTTGAGCCATACATGTGGGAGCCATACATGTGGGAGCCATATTTAAATTTTGACCGATTCTTATAATTTCAATACGGTCCTTGGGCTAATCAAATGATTTGTGAAAAATTTAATCTCAATTTTACAATAAATACATCCTGTATTTTGTTCACAAAAATACATGAAAAGACAGACAAACGGACATGCATAAATCGACTCAGAATGAGGTTCTACGCAGATCATCAAAAGGAACTATGGGTCTAACTCTTTTCTTTCTCTGTGTTACAAACAAATGCACAAAGATATTATACCGTGTATCACATTGGGCTTGAAAACGTAAAATTTAATAAAACAATTAAAAATGATCGGTCGGTTTTTCCGACAGATGTATACCCTAAGCCAATGTTCGATTATTTAAAAATATTTTGACTTCTTTTATGATTATTCAAATGTTTAAACCTTTATGCAGTTGGTTCCAAAGGAATTGGCCATTTTGTGTCGAACCTAAATAAATATGATATACATATTGCGACGTGCTACGTTTGGACTGTGTTGTGTTAATGGAAATTTTGGGATAGGATAGGATGTTTTGAATAGAATCGGATGTCAATTTTTGCTTTTAATGAGCTTCATGGATATTCAAAAGTTTGAGCCTTTGTGGGGGAGGTGACAGAGTATATAGCCCATCTTCACAATTGGTCTTTTGTTAGTGGAAATAATGGGAGTGAAATATAGAGAGAACCTGATGGTTTTGTAAACGTTTTGGTTATTCAAAACTTCAAATATTAGGATTCGCAAAGATGGAACGAATTCCGCTTATAGTTTCTCTTTCTGTGCAAAAAATATATTTTTTGAAAATTTCGACCTCTTGTGGGGGAGGTACCGGAAGGAGTGGACCGATATATTTCATCTTAACACCAGACCTTGGGTTAATATAAATATTGGGATGTGTGAAACTTGAAGACAATCGGACTCCTACATCACATTTTATGAGAGTTGTAATTATTTAAAATTTTGACCCTTTGTAGGGGAGGTACCAGAAGGAGTGGACCGATATTGTCCATTTTCGCACCAGACCTAGCACTGATGCAGATATTAGGATTTGCAAAGCAAAATCGGATAATCGTTTCTCATTCTGTGCAAAAAAAATATATATATTTTTATTTTGAAAATTTCGACCATATGTGGGGGAGGTACCAGAAGGAGTGGACCGATATATTCCATCTTAACACCAGACATTGGGTTAATATAAATATTGGGTTGTGTGAAATTTGAAGACAATCGGACTCTTATGTCACATTTTATAAGAGTTGTAATTATTCAAAATTTTGACAATTTGTGGGGGAGGTACTTGATGAAGTGGACCGATATTGTCCATTTTCACACTTAACCTAGCACTGACACAAATATTAGGATTTGCAAAGTTGGAGCAAAATCGGATTATCCTTTCTCTTTCTGTGCAGAAAATATATTTTTCGAAATTTTCAACCTTTTGTGGGGGAGGTACAAGAAGGAGTGGACCGATATTGTCCATTTTCGCACCAGACCTAGCACTGATTTAAATATTAGGATTTGCAAAGTTGGAGTAAAATCGGATTATCGTTTCTCATTCTGTGCAAAATATATATATATATTTTTTTTTAAATTTCGATCATATGTGGGGAAGGTACCAGAAGGAGTGGACCGATATATTCCATATTAACACCAGACATTGGGTTAATGTAAATATTGGGATGTGTGATATTTGAAGACAAGCGGACTCTTACGTCACATTTTATAAGAGTTGTAATTATTAAAAATTTCGACCATTTGTGGGGGAGGTACTTGATGAAGTGGACCGATATTGTCCATTTTCACACTTAACATAGCACTGACACAAATATTAGGATTCGCAAAGTTGGAGCAAAATCGGATTATCCTTTCTCTTTCTGTACAAAAAATATATTTTTCGAAATTTTCGACCTTTTGTGGGGGAGGTACCAGAAGGAGTGGACCGATATTGTCCATTTTCCCACCAGACCTAGCACTGATTCAAATATTAGGATTTGCAAAGTTGGAGCAAAATCGGATTATCCTTTCTCTTTCTGTGCAAAAAATGTATTTTTTGAAAATTTCGACCTTTTGTGGGGGAGGTACCAGAAGGAGTGGACCGATGTTGCCCATCTCCGAACTCGATCTAAGTTTGACAAAAATATTAAGATGTACCAAGTTTGGACCAAATCGGATACTCCCTTCGAGAGTTATCGTGCGCACCAGCCAGCCAGACAGACAGACGGACGGACGGACATCGCTAGATCGACTCCAAATGTTCTGAAACGGATGTGGTCCAAAGAGACCTAAGGTCTAAAACCGTTATTTCGACTTGGAACGTTTTGACCGTATCAAATGATATATACCCTCTGTATCCATATGGCTGAGGGTATAAAAAATAAGAGAATCGAGAAAAGAATCAAAAGTCAAAATTTTAATGAGAAATTATTCCATGAGTTTCAGCAAATTTCTCACATTGTGATATATTTGCCAACACTATGTCTAGACTCCGCCTACTTCTCGTCGCACTTCGTCCAAGGGTCAGCATTTAAAATACAAAAAAACTCTCAAAAATTCGAAATTCGTGCCCATTTTCTTAAAACATCTCAATATTTCTGACTGTTTTGAATAGAGTGTGAAAATGTGATATGTTTGTCCGTTTATTCTGGTATCTCAACCAAAAATTATAGAAATTTTGAAAAAATATATTTCATTTTTCACGAACAGAGTACTGAATTTATTCTAAATTTGACCGATTACTTCCAACTTGGTAATGCATACTTTATGTATCAATGAAAATATGTAATAAATATTATCTTCTAGTTCTACAAGTAATTCTTTATTAACTTTGCAATGGCCTACTGTCTGTCTGTTGAAATCACGATAGAGTGCACATGTGTGAAATTGAAAATGGATTTAAATTGGGTGATTCATGTTAAAAGTGGACTTTATCGCTCCTCATAGCCCTCATATAAATATCCCTCATATTTACGAACTACAGACCTGTCCTTTCATACTTACCATAAGATTAAAAAAATATATATAACATCAATATTTTTGTATATTTGCGATTTCACTTTATTTGTTGACTTCATTATTACATACATCAAATGCTCCAATTGTTTATTTTTTTCTTTTTATCTTAATTATAATAATAATTATAATTATCATCATTGTATATGATTATTACTAAAGAATACTAAGTGTTGTTGTTGTTGCTGTTTTTCTTGTTCAACTACATATTTAGTTAATATATTTTGTTTACGATTTTTTTGTTTGTTAACCACTAAAACCACAACATATGTAGATGTCATTGTAATAACGAAAATTTATAATGAAAAAAAAAAAAAAAAAAACACATAGAATAAAATAACAACTGGTAATGGTTGTAAAGTGTGGATCACAAAAAGAAAACCAAAATGAAAAAATTACAATGTCTTCGAAATTTTATTGGGTAAAAAAATTTAATTAAAATATAACAAAACTAAAAATAATAAGAATATTTTTTCTAAAAATATGAAAACAGTTGATAAGGGAAGCTCTGGTTAAGGGGGGAAACATATAAAGAGAACTTAATTGGGAATTTAAGTTTTAGTTTTAAGATTGATTTTAATATTGTTTTATATATTTTTTTTTAAATTTTTATTTTATCATTATTAATATTTAAAGAATAATATTTGGTGTTTCATAACAATTCTTTTGTTTTTTTTAATTACTAAATTATTGGTGTTATTTTTTATTAATTTTAATTTTATATTTCAAAGAAATTGGAGTATTTTATTTATTTAAAACAATATTAGTTTAATATATTTTATATTAAAAAATGAAAAAGAAAATTTCAAAAAATCAGTATCTAATTTTTTTCTATTAATCAAAATTTATTTAATTTAATTTTATTATTTTTTTTTTTTGAAATTAAAAAACATATATTTATAGTAGTAATTAAAAAAAAATATAATAATAATGCCTAGAAAGAATGTCTCCTATATAAAGTTCACAGTTGTTTGTTTGCGTTGTTGTTTTTTTAATAGTTTTTGTTTTTTTCTCACACTACTACATTTCGTTACATAGATAAAAGATTATTGCTAAATTAAGTGATGCCTAAAGTAGTTGTAGTGGTAGTAGTAATAGTAGTAAAAGTAATAAGGACCAGGGGTTAGTGCTACGGCCATAAGAACATGATTTTTTCACTTCCGAAGGGACATTCTAGAGTGAGCTCAGCAAAATCTCTTTGCCTCGCTCGATCGATTTGTCAGTACAAAGTATAATCTCAAAAAGTTAGGTTATGACAAATGAAACTTTTTTTTTGTTTTGCGAGCTCGTCCGAAAAATTATTTGTATTTTTTTTAATAAAGTTTTCAGTCGAATATATAGCCACAACATGTTAGGCTATGACAAATGAAGTCTTTTTTCTGTGAACTTGAATAAAAAACCGAAATAAATGTTTAGAAATGAGATTTAACATTTAATTCTTGCTCTCCTATATTGTGTTCAAACCCACCAATAAAAAGAGGGAAAAAACAATTCAGTCTATCATGGCGCATGAATATTGACAATACTTATACGCCATTATAACTCAAAGAAGCAGCTTTTGCTGTCTGATGATATATGGTGTTGAAAGCCACCATTAAAAAGAGAACAAATATTCAGTCGCTCAGGGCGTATGAATATTGACAATACGTATACGCCATTATAACCCAAAGAAACAGATTTTGATGTCTGGAGTAATTTAATGACTTACTTTCACTTATCTAGGGTTTGTAGTATGGTATTGGCATAAAGATCCAAGCAAAGGGTATCTAAGTGCATTGGTTATTTGTAGACAATTGTAGAAGAATTTTTTTTAAAAAATTTCGGATTGTCGTAATTTTTTTTATTGGAAAACATTGTACGGATTTTCATCAATTTTCTGCTTCGTTTAATAATTGATGAAAATAAAAGTAAATCAAGTTAAGACACTTTAAAAAATTGTAATATTGATATATGGCGTATGAATATTGACAATATATATACGGCAACTGTCATCTAGTTCTCAAATAAATTATGGATTTTTATTTTATTAAGAGAATTTGGAATTGTTTTCGGCCCTGTATTGTATAATAATTGGATTTAAGTTGTTACAAAAAATTGTTGAAAATTAGCTCTCCAGTTAAGACTGATTTAAAATCATGGTCGGCGTATAAGTACTGCCAGCACTCATACGTTATGATGACGTATGAATATTGAATATAATTATACCTCACCACATGAGAAATTTTTAACGGAAATTGGATTTACGGACCTCAAAATTGACTCGGCACTTATAAATTGAAATTAGCTTTCAATGGAAAATTGAAGGTGTTTTTTAATAGAATAACATCTGCCAAATTTAATTTGAGCTAAGGGGTTCATAACTTTTTAATTTTAGGAGAATAGAAACATTTAATTTAAGTAATGGTGACGTATGAATGTTAACATTACTAATACGCCGCCTTACATTTTGGTACAATATTTCATTCTGATCTCTAATCAGTATTTTGATTTATGCGGCTCCAAATTGACAACTGACAATGCATTTAAGACTGGCGAATGGTAACGTATGAGTATTGGCAATACTTATGCGTCATAATTTTTAATTTTCAATATTTTATTCGGAATGGAAAATCTAAGTTTTTTTTGTTAATTTAACATTGATCTGTAATGTCATTTAAGCGGGCTTAAAACACAACCATGGTCCAAGTAAATCAGGAACTTCAAACAACTTTTTATCCGGAATCTCTAACCAGAAATTTGGTTTAAGGAGCTTAAATTTGGTTAATTGTTAGTCAGCATTTGGAATAATTAATGCACTTAAATGTATAAATAGTAACGTATGAGTATTGGCAACACTTATACGTTAACATATCCCATTTTCAATATTTAATATCCTGAGTTTTTTCTACTAGTTATTTGTTTAAGAGGGCTTAAATTTGAAACAATAAATTTAAGATTGATAAAAAATAACATATAAAAAATCTGTATTTTTTAAATCTATAATTCTCAGATATTGGTTCATGGTGGCGTATGAGCGCTGACAATACTAACACCCAAAGATATGCCATTCTATTCGAATCAATTTTTTTAAGTTTCAAATTGGAATACGTAATTAATTAATTTTGTCAATCTTGGTATTGGTTCATGGTAGCGAATGAGTGCTAACAACAGTAATACGCAAAAATATTCCTTGTATTCGAATCAATTTTGAGTTGTTATCAGGAGATTTTTCTCTTGAAATTAAGGTACAGAATTTTTATGATTCATTATCTGAAGACTGCATTTAGTATTTTTAATGCATTAACAGTTCAAGCATTATTAGTATTTACATATTTAGATATTCACATATAATTTTAGACATAGGTTCTCGTATGAGTGCTCGGAGTACATATATGTCAATATATTTCATTGGAATCATTTTTTCTTTTTATATAAGAGTCTGTATTTTTAATCCATTCGTTTAAAATGTTTCAAATTTAGTCAAAAATGGGCACGAAATGAATCCGCTTCCTAATGAGTTTATAGAATTTACATTGGTTCATGGTGGCGTATGAGTGCTGACAAAACTAATACGCAAACAAAATTTCATTGTATTCCGATCAATCTTGATTTCATATCAAGAAATGACAAGGCTTGCGATATATCCTTTTGAAATATCATATAACCCACATTTTTAGGACTCTCTGTCTGAAGGCTATCATTTTTATTTTTTAAAATTCAGTTTGAGTTCGTATTCAAACTTCATTATTTGAGCATTTTTTTTAAATTTCGAGCTCTAAAATTTTGCTTTTATATTATAATTTTTTCATATCTATTCTTTGTCACTAAAATTTGAAGCTCTTTATTTGCTACTTTTTTTTGAAAGTAGTGCATTTGTCATTCATGGCGGCGTATGATTGCTGACAATACTAATACGCAAACATGTATAATTGTGTTCGAATAATTTTTGAGTTCATATTAAGACATTATTTTTTTAAAATATATTCTTTTGGATATCATATAACTCGTACAGAATTTTTAGGACTTTTTATCTGAAGACTGTATTTAATATTTGTCATCTTTTGTGCAAATTTATTTTGAGTTCACATTCAAGCTTCATTAGCAGAGCTTTTTTTATATTTCGAGCTCTAAAAAGTGATTTTTATATTGGACTTTTGTTCTGATTTTTTATTTATTTTTTTTTTCTAAAAATTGTTGAATTTGTCATAAACTATCTTGAAAAAATGTTCATTACAAACACTCCACATTAAAATTTTCTTATATTTGATCACTTTGCTATGGAATATTTCACCTTCGGAAGTAAATTTAAATTTAAGCACAATTAATGTCTTCAGTTGATTTTTTATGCAGCACTGTGTAATTCTAGTAATCATTTTTTTGTGTAATAAATTGTTTTTAATTTTTTGTTGTTGTTATTTTCATTTCTAGTTCTTGTATCATATCAAAAAGCTGGATATTTACGTATATGGTTCATATGTAGATGTATACTAAGAGTTATAGCTAATCAGCAGCATAAGTTTGTTAATTAATTAATTTTTCCATTTAGTTTTCAATATTTTAATGTAAATTATTTTCATCTATTCATTTAAATTTAATTTTATTTTCGAATAATATTTTACTAAACCTGTTTTATTTCCAATGTGTTTTTAGTTTTTTTTTTTTTTTTAATTTATTAATTTCCTTAATTTGTTTGTTTTTGGGTTTTCCAAACAAATTGTTTCAATCAATTGTTAGCTCTCTCTCCTTGTAGTCAGTTGCTTCATTTATTTTCCCATCGTTTTAGATCTTTAGCCGCTATACCCGGGTGGGGGTGCCAAATATTGGATTAACATGATTGCGCCGGGTGGTCAACGGTGATGGATTGTTGTTGACACTGCGCCTCGGTGGCATTTGTTGGCAATCGGAATATGAACGATCTGGAGATTGGAAAAAAGAACAAAGGAGTTTGGGATGCTTTGAAATGAAATTCAAATTGGAATAATGTTGTTAATTTGTCGCCATTTTTTTTAGTAATTTGTTGTTGTAGTTGGGTTGTTTTTGGTGTAGTTGTTGTTGTTCTTGTTGTTAGGTTGCATTCTCGTTTTGTTGTATCCATTTTGCGTATTAATTATTTAACTGTGGCCGTGATTCATGCTTCTGCTATGCATTGTGAAATGTTGTTGTTTGTTTTTTGTTGGGATTCAGGAGTTTGTGTAAAGTGCATTTTTTTTGGATTATGGGTGTGGTATTTTGACATTTTTTTAGATTTATTGTCATTCAGGTTTTTTTTTTGTTTGTTTGGATGTGCAGGCATGCGGTTAATTGGGTTTAAGAATTCAATCATAAAATATATAAAGAAACAAATAAAAAAGAAAAAAATGTTTTATTAGTTACAATTCGGTATTTAACGTGGCTTATAAATAAACATATAATTATTTAGTCATGCGTCCGAAAAAAGTCATTATTTCCCAAATAAATAAATCAAAAATGGGTATTTTGCTTTATCAAAACACGTTTTTAACGAATACGGCTCAATTTATTGAAGATCAAGCGGCGTATAACTAACGACAATAATCATACGACACCAATCACCCAAAAACTACACCTTTTCTCAGTTGTATTTTGGATAATTTTTTATTTAATTCGCAACATTCCATTTGTAATTTGAATAATTTTAATTGTAATTCGATAATTACAAAAAAAGTGTAGGTGCTTTCATAATTAGCTTTTACCTAAATAACCCTGTACAACACTATAAAAAATAATTGCTGGGAAAAATTCAGCAGATTATGAAAGTCGTGCTGAAAAATAGAAGACACGTGTGTCGGTATTTTGAATGTTAACATCACAAAGTAAGATACAAATGTTGCCCCTCCTTTTGGCACTATTGCCACATTTTCAAACGTTTTCGGATTACGATTTTTTGGAGTCTGCTGCCTTTAGGTAATTTGTGTCTTCCGTAATATTACTGATAATAACACGAAGATTATTTGGGTACAAACAAATGTTAACCCTCTAGCGAGTCCTTGAAATAAATATGTTTAAAAACTTAATTCAAACGTAAGCGCAGCAAGTCAAAATCGAAAGACATTGAAAGTTTAAATCTAAACAAAACTCCAGGAACTTAAGCATTATAGTGCGTATACCTGTTGTCGTTAATCATACGCCACAAGATTATCATAATTCAATTTGTTTATTTGCACTGTAAAAAAATATGAACAAATCTAGCAGATTACGAAATCAGATCTAAAGCAGAAGACCCGTGTATAGGTATTTTGAACGTCTACATTGCTAAATAACCTCAAACTCTACCCGTCTCTCCGGAATCTTTTAAATGTCCGTATTAAGATTCCTTGAAATTCTTGCATTTTAGGTATATAGGGTCTTCGGAAATATTATTGATATCAATATGTCGCACTTTTTTAGTCACCAAAAGGGCCTATTTGGTCCTTTTTTTCAAAAATTAGTTAAAAACTCCCTTTAACGACATCATAGCAAGTCGAAATATTCTACAAATTTATTTGTCATAAAATTCAACTATAGGTTCCAGAAGACATCAAATGTCCAAACCTTATCAAAGCTTCAGGAATTCAGATACATTTTTAAATCTCATTTAAAGCTGTACTATATGTGAGCTTATGCAAAACACTTCCTTAGAAGTCATTTTAGAGGATGAAGAATAAACCTTTTGTGTCTCGTACCATCGCTCGTTACCGTGATACTGGTAGCGTAGCTCGACGTCAAGGAAGTGGGCGGAAGAAAACAGCAACATCAGCAGAAATGGTTCGAAAAGTAAAGAAGCGACCTGATCGAAACCCACGTCGCAGTGGCCGCGAAATGGCTCGTGAGCTGAACATATCGGAATATTCCATTCGTCAAGCATTGAAAAATGAGCTCGGGGTAAAGCCATTGAAATTCCACAAAGTGCAAGAACTTACACTGCGACAGAAAGAAAATAAACTTAAAAGAGCTAAAGAGTTGCTTCGCTTGGCCGAAAGTGGTGAACTGCCGAATTTGGTTTTCTCCGATGACAAAAAACATTCGTTGTCCAGCAGTTTGTAAACAAAGAAAATTATCGCGTTTACTTGCCAGCTGAAAATGTGCACCTTCGGTTGGCCACCAGAACTCAAGCACCGGCCATGGTGATGGCGTGGGCCGCCATAACAGCCGATGGTCGCTCTCCGCCTCTTTTAATCGACTGTGGCTTTAGAATAAATGCCGAATATTATCGCGAAAATATTCTGGAGGGTGTATTAAAGCCTTGGGCACGCATAGATTTTGGCCGCAGACCTTGGACATTTCAACAGGACTCAGCATCAACGCACTCACCTCAAGCAAGCGCTTCGACGGGAATGGGCCAAAATACCGCAGAACAACATTCGGGCAGCGTGTGACGGTTTTATTGGCCGTTTGAAGGCCATAATTTGTGTCAAACGTGAACAATTCGAACAAATCTAAACTTATTCTAAAATTTGATGCTATTTCCGAAATTTTGTGCTTTCATTCAATGACTTTAAAAAAATTTAAAAATTATGGCGTTGGACTTTGGTGCAGTTTTTTATCTCACCCTGTATTACATAAAAGTACCATCAATGTTGGTTTATAAAAAAAAAAACAGTTTTTAATATTGCTATTGCCGAACTTAGGGCAACATTTCTTATAATTTCTTTATTCAATAACCAGTCCGGATTGTGATTTATTAATGCTCGGTTTGTAGAGTAAAAACAAAAAAAGTTTCGCGTACTTAGGCTTAACATTTTTTAAGACCTTTATGTAGCCTTGACCATATACAAAGGGAGCTTACTATTTTGAGATATATTTCGCAACATAGAATGTAGAGCTTTGAACATTTATAGGGAGCTTTGAAATACTTCACGAGTTATTGATATGGAAAGTGGTCATGCCAGTCTATTCTTTGCTGTAGTGCCTATATATGGATACAATTTTAAATAAATTAAACTTTTTTCGTCATATTTTCAATTTAATTTCACTCCTGTTTTTCGTATTTTGAGTACTTATTAGAAAAAATGCTAGGAACAAAAATTTTGAGGGATTTCAAAAAAGTTTTTTCTGGAAATTTTAAAAAATATGGAAATTGCCCTCTCTATATAGATTTTTTACAATATAAACTTTCAAAACGCCAATAAAACTGTCTTTATACCCTACACCACAAGGTGGTCAGGGTATTATGTCTTTGTGCATTTGTTTGTAACAGGCAGAAGGAAACGAGTTAGACCCATAGTTCCTTTTGATGATCTGCATAGAATCACATTCTGAGTCGATTTATGCATGTCCGTCCGTCCGTCCGTCTGTCCGTCTGTCCATGTATTTTTGTAAACAAAGTACAGGTCGCATTTATTGCCCGATCCAGATGAAATTTTGCACAGATCTTTTGTTTGGCCCAAGGACGAACCCTATTGAAATTGGAGATAATCGGTCAAAATTTAGATATAGCTCCCATATATATCTTCGTCCGATTTGCCTTTTATTGTGCACCAAACGTGTAATATCAGCCCGAATTGTATGGAATTTTACATATACACCCAAATTAGGCCTGAAAATATGTATGCCAAGTTTGATCGAAATCGGTTCAGATATAGCTATAGCTCCCATATATATTGTTCATCCGATTTGTTATTTTTGTCCACCGCCGCCGTAATATGCACTCTGCGACAACAATATTTGGGGAAATATATCAAATACAGCTCAGAAATACATTTGCGAAATTTTATCGAGATCGGTTCAGATTTGGATATAGCTCCCATATATAACTTCGTCCGATTTACCATTTATTGTGCACCAAACGTCTAATATTTGTCCAAATGGGATGGAATTTGGCACTTAAGACCGAATTGAGTCTAGAAGCTAGTATGTCAAATTTGGTGAAGATCGGTTCAGATATAGCTATAGGTCCCATATATACTGTTCATCCGATTTGTCATATTTGTAACATGCACTCCGTAACAACGATATTCAGGGAAATATATCAAATACAGCTCAGAAATATCTTTGCCAAATTTTATCGAGATCGGTTCAGATTTGGATATAGCTTCCATATATATCTTTATCCGATTTCAAATTAATTGTGCACCAAATGGACAATACAATTCCGAATTTAAAAGATACAAATGTTTCGGCATATTTAGTCCTTTGAACTTTAAATTACAATTATAATCATAGCGTGTATGATCAAATTCTCCCATAAAATCTTATAATGGTTATGTGGAGCTCTACAAAATTAGCAAAGTGGTGTAGGGTATCATAAAGTCGGCCCAGCCCGACTTTAAGACTTTCTTTACTGGTCTATTTTTACCTTTAGCTTGGATTTTTCAGTTCATTTGTTGGTATGTGAATCTAATTCCTATATTTTTGAAACTGAGGAAAAAGCTGGATATTGTCCCTCTATTTAGGTTACTTTGGGTTATAAACTTTAAAAATGCCGATACACGTGTCTTCTATTTTTACTTTCATAATCTGATGGAGTTTTCCTGTAGTTAAACGTCTTAAATATAACCCCTGCCTTTGTCCAAAAATTCCCCATGTCCATTAAATTTTTTTAAACACAAAAGAAAAAAATCCATTTTCATGCAAAAAATTCCATTCCACCAAATACAAAAAGTTCGCATTAACCATTAATCATCATCAAGAAGCAACCTACCTCTGAACTTCATACCCTGAGCCTCATTGATGATGGCCGCCAAGGCTGGATGTTGATAACGTTCCCGGAATATGGCCGAACCATTAGGCATATTACCATTCAGAGTACCGTTATTATTGCCATTATTTCCATTCATTTGAGGATGCAGATGTTGCATCTTGACCGGTGTGTGTTGCGGTGTCAACGATGCCACCGGCGATTGGTTGCCATTCTTATAATAACGATTCTGATTTGGATCATACATTTCCGAGTTCATATTGGCACGATTGCCTGACTTAATGGAGGCACAACGATCCTCCTCATTGCGTATCTTGAGGATACGTTCCTGTACGCTATAACGTGAACCATGCAGGGCATTGACCTGATTCAAATTGCTGACTTGTTGCAAGTGTTTGGCACGAAAACTGCCACCTGGAGAGTTAAGCATTGTGCCACGCGATGAACTGACCGAGGTTTCGGTGGAGTCACGGGGAGAGGGTTGATGTTGGTTGGGGGCTTCACGATAACTGGACGGACGATGTGTTGAGGGTGGGGTATCAAGGCCACTGTCATGGGCGGAATAATCCAAGTCTGTGGTAATCAACTTGCTGGAGCTGTTGTTCGAGTTATTGTGGGTAGGCAACATGGGTTGGACTGCAACACAAAAATAGATTTATTCGTTAAATATTTTTATAAAATACCAAATGTTCTAAACTTACCTGAATGTCTCATATCTGTGGGTGCCCTTGGCTTGCGATACAACCAATCACGATCCAATTCGTTACCATTTTCCGTACTCAAATGGCGGAAAATGCGTGGACGTCTTAGCTCAACTTCACCATCCTCAGCCTCCTCGTCGACAATGTGAGTCGAACCGAAACTGCTGTTGATGAATATACGCCTGGGTGAACCGTACAAGCCATTGCAATTCGAAAACGATGAATTCTGCGACGAGTAACCATTCGAGTAACGACTATTGTTACCGCTGGCCGCGGCCGCAGCCGAATAGGGTATCTTCTGCGGGGTTGAATGATTGGTGGACATACCACTGATGTGATTATGATTTTCATTATTTAGGGCACTCAGATCGGGTACCGAGTCCGAGAAGAGGAATGGATTGTTACCACCATAACCACACATACTGTTGGTCACCAGTTTTTGGCCACGTCCAACACCCATACCACTGCCATTGGTCATCAACCAATCGTCCAAAGCACTCGAATAGGTACCACCCAAACCGAAATGATTCGATTGTAGTGAAGCATGTGAGACGGGTGCAGCCAAGGAGGCTCGGGATCTGGGACCTTGGGCTATTTTCAGGGCACGACGACGTTCCTTGGAGGTAATGGTACATTCCTAAAAAAAAAGAAAAAAAAAATAATTAGAAATGGATCAATGTACTGAAAAGGAAACAAAAGCACTTATTAGAGAATTTAAAAGTATTTAAAGGTATACCCCATTGCGTATGAGTGTTGTGGTAATGTATACGCAATCTAAATTTCATTACAAATTTTTATGAAAACTAAAAAATGGAGTGAATATATCTGAGGATCTTTCTGAGCTAAATTATTAATTTTTTGAAAGCAATATTACAAGTACAATTTTTGAAAAACTATGAGAACTGAATTTTATTGACTTAGAGACGAATTTTTTAGATAAACTCGCGAAGAATCTAGCTATGATTTATTGTGTATTATTATTAGAGACAGAAGAAGAACCAGCAAAGAATCTGACGATGATTTATTGCGTTTTTTCAAACGTTTTAGAGAAATCTTGACATTTTCGGATTAAGATTCCTTGAATTTCGTTGATTTTTTCGAACTTATGCAAAATTATCCAACAAAGCATCATTTTAGAAGGTTGACGTTGAGGACAAAAACGTTTTTCATCAAATTTCACTATAAGTCACTAAAGGAAAGTAATCTCTATTTCCAATGGGTATCAAGAAAATAATTGCCCCAAAGTTGCCAAAAAAAAAAAAAAAAAAAAAAAAAAAAACACGAAAATATTTCTGAATTTTTTCAAAAATTTTTCCTCAAATTTTTTCAAGATTATGCAGCATTTTTCAACAAAGCATGATTTTAGAAGGAAGATGTTAAGGAGAAAATTATTCCTTATAAAATTTCACTATAAGTCACCAAGGAGAAGAAATCTATATTTTCATTGTTCAACAAGAATACAATTTAATCAATGTTGCCCAAAAACACAATAATATTTCGGGATTATTTTTCAACAAATTTTCTTCAGCTTTTAGAAGGATGATGTCAAAAACCAAAAAAAATCTCCATCAAATTTCATTATAATTTACTGAAAAATTTAAATCTCTACTTCCATTGTACATCAAAAAAAAAAAAAAAAAAAGCATTAATGTTGCCAAAAAAGCGAAAAAAATTCCAAGTTTTTTAAAAAAAATTTCATTACTGTTTTCAAGTTTATACAGAATTCTGCGACAAAGCATGATTTTAAAAGGAAGATTTCAAGGAGAAAATTATTCCTTATAAAATTTTACTTAAGTCACTGAAGAAAAGTAAACTGGAATTCCACTGTATATCAAAAAAATACTTGCATCAATATTGCCAAAAAAACTAGAAAATATTTTTGCATTTTTCACAAATTTTCCTCAGCTTTTTTCGAGTTTATGCAGAATTCTCTCACAAGGAAGCATTTCAGAAGGATGTCGTCAAAGACAATAATATTCTTCATCAAATTTCACTGTAAGTGACCAAGAAGAAAAAAGCTATATTTTTATTGTATATCGAGAAAATACTTGCATCAATCTCGCCAAAAAAGCGAAAATATTTTTTAATTATTTTGAAACACATTTTCCTTGGCTTTTTTTGAGTTTATGCAGAATTCTCTAACAAAGCTTGATTTTAGAAGGAAGACGTCAAGAAAAAAATATTCCTTATCAAATTTCATTTATATTTTCATTGTGTCAATTGCATCAATGGTGCCAAAAAATATCGAAAAAATTATAATTGTTTTGATAATTTTTTCCTTGGCCTTTTTTCGACATGACGCCTAAAAGTAACATAAAATACCGTTTTAAGTAGAAAATGCCAATAGATGAAATATTCTACACATTATGAATCTCAGAACAAACTATATATGTAAGTTCAATAGCTTTTTAGAAAATTCCATTCAAAATTTACCTATAACAAGTGGAAAATGTGTGTTCACTTCTACTTCAACACATTTCCATTCTTAGTCAAAATCTCCCTTTTATATATTATTTTTTGGAGATAGTGTCAAAGAAAGAAATATTCTACAGGAAATTTCTCCATAAATCTCGGAATAAACCATATGTCTAGCTCTAATAGTTTTTATTAGAATCACATACGAATTTTATATATTACAAGTGAAAATAATGTGCTTAGGTTTTTTACTGCTAATTTCATAATAAAACTCAGAATAAAGTATATATCTAGGTTTAGTGGTTTTTAAGAAAATTAAATTCAAAATTTACATATTACAAGTGAACGCTAAAAAAAATAGTACTAATTTAAGGCGTTCCCATTCTAAGTCAAAATCTCCCTTTATACTTATTTTTTTTGTGAAAGAGTCAAAGGAGGAAATATTCTATATAAAATTTCATTATGAGTCTCTGACCAATCGAAAAGTATACACTTAATATTTTCCTTAAAAAATATCAGTTTCTGTTTGCACTTCTTTTTCTAAAATAAACGAAAATATTTTCTAATATTTTGTTAAATTTCTCTTTTTTTTCGAAACGACGCCTAAAAGTAGCGTAAAATTTCGTTTTACCTAGAAAGTGTCAAAAGACAGAATATTCTACATAAATTTTTCACTATGAATCTTAGAACAAACTTTATATGTAGGTTAAATGACTTTTTAGAAAATTCCATTTAAAATTTACCTATAACAGGTGGAAATTGTGTGTCTACCTTTTTTACTGCTTGTTTGACACGTTTTCATTCTATGTCAAAATCTCCCTTCAATCTTCATTTTTTGGAGAAAGTGTCAAAGGAAGAAATATTCTATATCGAATTTCATAATGAGTCTCCGACCAGAAGAAATTTATATTCTTAATCGGTACCGTAAATAACTAAGATTTCAGTTGGCATATATGTTCCCAAAAAATAAACCTACAATATTTCCATTTTTGGTTAATTTTTCTTTTCCTGTGCCTTTTTTGAGTTAGCGCATAAAAGTAACATAGAATTTTATTTTAGATGGAAATGGTCAAAAAAAAAAAAAAAAAAAAAAATATTCTACCCCAAATTTCAATTTCAAATAGTTTTTAAGGTTTAACCCTTAAAACTATTAAGCCACAGTCCTGATTATTTATTATTTTTAAATTTTGAAAATTATTGAAACAACTTATTCAATTTGTTAAGATCTCTTTCATTTTTCTTTAATCCATTTTTCATTCAATTACCTCCTCTCAGATCCAATTTAAAGCCACACCAAAAATATCCATTATGGTACCACCTAACGTATAAGTGTTGTCGTTACGCATACGACACCTTTCGCTCTTAATGATAATTTAAACTTTTTCGAAAGCTTTTTTTGATTGCTTAAGTCTGGAGTATTCCCCCATTATTAGAATCTATGCAAAATTAAGTTTTCAACCGTAACGAAACGAAGTTCATTCTACATAGTTTTCGATTAGTTAAACTTTAAGATTATCACAATCTTAATTTTCATTAAAATAAAATAACAACTATACTCCTTCCCTCCCTCCCTCCTCAAAAATCACTGACAATTGCAAGTTTGCAATTTTCTTTTATTTTTTCAACTTCCCACGTTTAAACGTTTCTTGGCTCAACGGTTCTTATAGACAATCACCATGAATAGACCGCAAATTTTCATTATGCCACCCCATGTTGCTGTGCTGTGCGCTGTGACGGTGCAATTTAATGGCATTTCATGGGGGGTTTTCGTTGTAAGCCTTCAGTTTTTGAACAAGTTCATTGTCCCACAATCGAGAGCCATTGATGGCAAGCAGAAGGCGTAGCTAAACAAAAAGACTCTTCAGCGGCCTAAAATGTTACTTGTAACAGCGTGTTACAAACACACTTACAATATTCTTTGGAAAAACAAACACACACACACACACACTCTCACAGAGATAATGGTAGGGTATCTCTTTCACTGGACATTTATATTCACTTACCTCCAACAGTTCGAACCAATCTTCGAGGCCTTCATCGCATCGTAATAAAACTCTACCCTCACGTCCCAGAAGTAAGCCAATAGCACTGTAGGAGCGACGATTTAACCATTCCACTTTTTCCACATCAACCAATTTGACCTGTAACAAAGAAGAACAAGAGAAAATAAAATAAAAATGGGTTCCAGTTAAAAAAAGAAAAAAACGTTAGAAGATGAAAAAAGAAAATAAAACACCAAAGAATAAAAGAGTTTGTCCATCAAAGTTAGGTTTACATGTCTGATGCTTGACTGAATTGGTGGCTGGCTGGTTGACTAGCTAGATGTTTGGCGGCTAATCACATCAGACAATGGCATTGTTGATGTGTGCTGGAAACTTTGGCTTTACCATGCTGCACAGCATGACTTAGCTTCGAGATTTTTAAAGGGCTTAAATATTGGCAATAGAAATTAATTTAAATTTCCATCTGCAATGTAGGAGATTTTAAGGGATTTTTCTTTATTCGAGATAATTTAATGGCTAAATAATATTTTTTATTTGAAGCCATAAATATAAGGAAGATAATTCACTTTGAAACCCGTTTTTATCCTGATTGATGTCGTAGTTATCGACCAATTACGCAAGATACTCCTTAATTAATATTAATTATACGCACCCTCGAGTCATTGCAAATGTTTTCCATTTCTTTGTCCCCAGCATGTATAAGTTTAATGTTTTTGTAATGGGTTGTCCTTATTGATCGGAGAAATAAATTTGGATTTTATTTTTAATGCTGACAAATGTAGGGATTTGCAAAAAAATCGCTTAAATGAAAATTTAGAGCCAAAAAATACTCATTGGTTTTATTATTGCTATGAAATTTTATTAAAATATATCTCTTGATGAATGTTTTATTTTACAATTTTTGGGGCTTTAGTGAAAGGCAGTATTGTTTGGAATATAATTGTCTTTGGATGAAGTTTATATCCCCATTAGAACAGAAGATATATATTATTTTCTGGGAACACCCATAAGTTAATATAAATCATACGCACCCTGGGACCATAATCTAAATCACTGTTATAAAATATTTCGGACTAAAACTTTAGAATTTTTTAACGGAAACTCATCACTGAGGTCTATATTTTAAATTTCTAGTTAAGTTTAAATATTACATCCTTAGAATTCCGTGCAATACAACTTTTATTAAATATACATTCAAAGACCAACATCCAAGAAATTTTCAATTTTTTTTCTATTTTTTCTTGATCAAAATTGGTTGTAATTTATTGCTAAAATCAAGCAAATATATCGCTCTAAAGATGTCGATTAATATTTTGAATAATAATAAATATTTACATAATACTACAACTGATTTTTTTATTCCTAGATATTTTTACGTTCGAATATCAAATTAAAAATTAATTCAAATAGCCAAACACAAAATAATTAATTTCCTAACTTTTTGTACATTTTCTGACTTAAGTAAAGACAGTTGCATTTTAAATAAAATTGTCTTTAGACGCTTTCCATAAACTAATTATAATCCTACACATAGAAAACTGCTATGGAAACCTATAATTTTGTATTAGTTATATGGACCGAGGGACAATTATCTATAATCACTATTTGAAATGATTTCGTACAATAAAAATAAAAAATTCCAAATATTTTAAAGAAAAACTCATTGCGGGGCTTATTTAAGTGGCTGTTGTGCTGGTCAACGTATTTCAATGAACCTTTGAAAGTATATTTGGAATACTAATAAATGTATGCATTTATTACTATGGTCGATTTAAAAAAACGCATTCCTTATTCCTTCCATATATCTTAAATTACATTTTATTGAGAACATTTTGAACATTAAGTTTATAGACTGTATTGTTATGCATATAATTGCCTTTGGATGCTTGTGCATATCTTGCTTAGAAGCAGAGATATAGGGCATTTACCACGAACACCCATTAATTAATATCAGTCATACGCACCCTGGTACACAAGATTAAAATCGTTTAAAAACACGTTCAGAAGCAGAACATATACAATATTTTTGAGAGAAACTTATCATGCTGGACTCTATTTTCCATATCTAATTAAGTTTTACAGTCATGGCCTCCAGATCCTCTGCACTATCTTATAAGTAAGATGAATTAAAATAAACCCAAAATATGTAATTTTACTATTTTGCTTCCTTTTTTAGCGAACTCTTTTTAAATTTTTGGTTATAAATCATGTCTATTTATTCCAATGAAACCTTTGATTTATATTTTGAAATAATAATAAGTTTATAAACGTATCATAACCAATTTTTACATTTCTCAATATATATATCTTGGCAATACAAATTTTAAAATAATGGACATTTTCGGCAATTTTGTATTTTAAATGAAATTTTGAATAGATGACTTTTACAAATATTCACATTTGTAGACTTCAGTTTGAAGGTTATAATGTTTTGAATGTAAAAGTGTTTGAATAGTTTCCATATGTTAATTAAAACCAAAGATATTGATGAATTTCTGGGAAGTCTCATAAATTAATATCAGTCATACGCACCCAGGGACTCTAGTATAAATTCGTTAAATACATTCACTGGTATAAACTTTACAATTTTTTAAGGAAAACATATCACTGAAGCTGATTCCGCTCCATTTTATACTTATAGCTTCAAAATCCTTTGATTCGATTAATTCTAAGAAAATTTCAAACTAGGTTAGTTTTTAGTTTTTTTTTTTGATTTGTTGATTGAAATTGATTTATATTTATCGCATTACTTTTAATTATAGGTTTTTGGGACTTAAGATTTGTAGGCTATATTGCCTTGAATAAAACTCTCTTTGAATGTTTTCTTCATATCATGATCGAAGCCAAAGATATAGAGCTATTTTCAGAAAGGTTCATCCATTAATATCAGTCATACGCACCCAGGGGCAGGAGACTTTGCTCTTTTATAAATATATTCAGGAGCAAAATCTCTATAACTTTTTTAAGGCATTTTCTTTTACATTTTTCTGAGGCCTATTGCTATACATTTCTATATACATTTCAGTATTATGATATTAAAATCCTGTGCATTTTCTTTATTTGAAAAAAAAGCCTTAAAATTAAATACCCCAAAAATGCTTATTCTTAAAATAGTTTTAATCAAATTTAAATTTTGTTTATAGATGCATGTCTTGTAAACATATTGCACCCATCTTATCTATTTATGTTTTAAATAATGATATAGTTTTAGAGCAGTTTCCATAATCATCCCTAAATTAATATAAATCATACGCACCATATGCCGTTCATGGAATCTCCTTTGAAAACGAAATCTTGCCTTAAGAAGAAAATTACTGTAATGCTGTGAAAAATGTGCCTCATTAAGGACACTATTCACAAACAGTTTCCTAGGAGACACTTTCCTCAATTATTCACTTAACCTTGTGTGCTAAGCACAATATTAATTTTGCTCATGCTATGGCGGAAGGCTTGTACACATACACAACTGCCAATAACCCTTGAAGTATTTGAATCGCAGACGCTTCGTTGGGCTTTCTAAACGTCTGAGCTCCGAGCAAATTTGTCTAGTTTGTCTATGCCTTTGATTATAATTATCTTTGATTATCATTAACATAATTATTATGCTGTTAGGAATTTTCCCGAAACACAACGTTGTATCGACAGGAAGAGAGGAATGTGGGCAGGAGTGATGTCTCCTCCTACCCATATTGTTACAAAATTTAAATTGATTTCAGCCCCCGACAGGGCCTGTTTAGGGATTTTGTTCAATTTCACACAATCAATGAAAGTTGATTGTGTAATTTGATTTCATTGGAATTTCATTTTGTGCCATCAATTTAAAGTGCCAGAGAGCGAGAGAGAGAGAGGGGAAGAGCCCGAGAGAGAGGAAGTTAATTTGATGTTTTACCCTTTGATAATTACAATGTTTAGTGTTGTGTTGTTTAGAGGCCGGCCATGGGAGCTTTTTAATTAGTTTGGTTGTTTGAATGATTGGTCGGTTGGTTGCTGGGTTTGGCCAACATAATTGATAATTGAAAAGATATTAGCACAGATGATTAGGCGGCGAATGGTGGAGGGATAGAGGCATATTACTAGAAACGTGAGAATAATTTTTAAATTTAATTTCATGTTTGAAATTATTAAATTTTAGTAATTGAATAAAATTTTAGTTATTTAAAAGAGAATGTGAAGCATTCATTTAGGAATTATGAAAAAGTAAAATTATTGAATTATTAACAGGATACTAGCATGTATACAGGGTAAGATGAAAAAACAGCAACCAATATCAGGCTGTTGACATTTCTAAGCCACTCGTCCGACAGCTGTTAAAAATATTCCAGTGATAGCTCTTTATATTGTTTACAAGCGTACAAAAGCATTTTGGTGAGAATTTTTATGAAAAAAAGTTATTCGTGATGGAATTCAAGCGTGATAGTGTGATTAATTTATATTTTGCTGGAAAACCACAAGGCTATCGTTGGCTATCGTTAGAGCACTCCAGCATTTAAATGTGAATAAATCTCCTGTGTTTCGTACCATCGCTCGTTACCGTGATACTGGTAGCGTAGCCCGATGTCAAGGAAGTGGACAGAGAAAAAAGCAACATCAGCAGAAATCGTTCGAAAAGTAAAGAAGCGACTTGATCGAAACCCGCGTTGCAATGGCCGAAAAATAGCACTTGAGCTAAACATATCTCAATATTCCATTCGGCAAATATTGAAACATAAGCTCGAGACGAAGCCATTGGAATTCCAAAAAGTGCAAGAACTTACACCGCAACAGAAAGAAAATAGTCTCAAAAGAGCTAAAGAGTTGCTTCGCTTGGCCGAAAGTGGTGAACTGCCGAATTTGGGTTTCTCCGTCTCCGATAAGAAAACATTCGTTGTCCAGCAGTTTGTAAACAAACAAAATGATCGGGTTTACTTGCCAAAGAGCCACCAGAACTCAAGTGCCGGCCATGGTGATGATGTGTGCCGCCATAACAGCCAATGGTCACTCTCCGTTCGTATTAATCGACCGTGGCATCAGAATAAATGCCGAATATTATCGCGAAAATATTCTGGAGAGTGTATTAAAGCCTTGGGCACGCAAACATTTTGGCCGCAGACCTTGGACATTCCAACAGGATTCAGCACCATCGCACTCAGCACGCCCCAACCAAGAATGGTTACAAAATTAGGTTCCTCTCTTTATTTCCAGCGCACAATGACCACAAAAAGCTCCAGATACCAATCTGGTGGACTATTGTGTCTGGAGTATTTTGGAAAGCAAGGTTGACACTAAAAAATACCAAAGTGTCGATCACCTCAAGCAAGCGCTTCGTCGGGAATGGGTCAAAATACCGAAGAGCTACATTCGGTCAGCGTGTGACGGTTTCATTGTCCGTTTGAAGGCCATAATTCGTGCCAAAGGTGACCAATTCGAACAAATCTAAACTTATTCTAAAATTTGATGCTACTTCCGACATTTGTTGCTTTTATTCAATAAAAATAAAAAAAAATGTAAAATAATGGCGTTTTTTGTCGCAACCTGTGTAGCTTGCTGGGAACGCTAAAATAATAGAAATTTAAAAATAAATCATATGGAAGACTCTAGCGTGGTGTGTACGCTAGCCTTAAACTAATGCAAATAGTTTCCACCAAATCATTTACTTTTGAAGTTTCTCACCACCATTTGAGATATATGAAGGGTTATTCATTTTACTCTGAAGCCTTTGGGTGTTTCCACAAACTTTCTTCGAAACTTCAATTTTCCCCTCGAACATTACAACTTGCGATCTCATCTTTTCCGGTGAAATATTCAAAATACTTCAGACATGTTTTGTGCCTCTGGCCTGATGTCACCGTGAATCATTTTGTACGTGCTCAAAATTGTGAAATCTTGGACAGGTAATTATTATGGGTTACGCCGGTTTCTTTCTTATTTTCAAATCAAAAGAAAACAAGAAAATAAGCGACAATAACACCCATAGTATTATTCAGATTATGAGCAATTTCTCATCACAACCACCATCATCAACATCGTCGTCGTCGCCGTCATCAAAAACATTCATTTAACAAACAATTGATGTCAATACGGGTGTTGATGGTATTATTTCGTTAAGTGTTCTTCTTGGGACACTTTCACATCAGTACAGGTAGGTATGACTAAGATGAATGGGGTTTTGAGGAAAAATTGGAAGTTGGTAATACAAAATATTGGCATTGGAAATGGAAAGTAATTTTGGTATTTCTAACATATTTTTTTTATTAAATATTTATTAAAAATAGTAAATATAAGAAAAAATAAATGAATGAAGCCGCAAATACCATCAGCTGAATATATTTTTTAGTAATTGTCACTTTAATGTGGTTTCACTGTATTTAATTTTAATTCAAATTCAAAGTCATAATACGTGAATAAGTTTACCCTGCTTCGGACTACCAATAATAATGACCAATGTTGGCAAAGATAATGGATGGTCTCCGCATCACAACTACAATTTAAAGCCATTGTTTATATCCATTGCTCCGAATGATGATGGTGATTGTACTTAGTCAGCGTACACTTGACTGTATGTTTGTCTGTCTGTCCGACTGACTGCCCACTGCTAAATACCCTTGACTTTGCTCATGCATGATTTCATTTATTTGTAGAAATTTGCCAAAAATTTCACTCATCAACCAGACAGAGCACAGCATGTGCTCTGCGTTGTAAAAGCTTTCAGAAAAACGGAAGCATTTTCTCGAAATCTTTCTGTGATCTTCTTCTTCTTTCCACCACCAGGTTGTTAACTTTTCGATTTCAGTATTTGTTTATTTGAGATTTTGTTTTCTTAATTGCTTTTAAATAAACAAAATAAAGAGAAAAACAGGAAAGCGGCAATGAGTTAGAAATCTGATTCATGCAAAAGGGGGAGGAATTGTGGATTAGAATAACATATGCCTTCTTTGAAACCCCTTTATTACAAAGATGTTTCTGATAGAAGATAGAATACTTTTAACATGGAGAAGTGCTTTAAGAGGGGTAGATGACTTTCTACAGGGCCTTCTATTGAAAAAAATCCGTTTTGCAAGTTTTCTATAGCTAGAAGAGGTTTAAGAAATTATTTATAAATACATATAAGCTCTTCGATAGATATCACTCCTTAAAAGCTATTCTATAGAAGAAGGAACTTTCTAAGATCTTCTAGAGATATCAAGTTTTAAAAGCTCTTTTATGAATATTCTAACTTGGAAAGTTCTACTAATGATCATTTTTAAGCTCTTCTATAAATAAAAAAACATTTAAATTTAATATAATGCCTTTAAAAGCTCCACCATACATATTTTAACTTAAGAAGCTCTTCGATAGATATCTTAAAAAAAAAACTCTCAACAGACAAAAGTCCTTTAAAGGATTTACTGCAGATAGTCTATTTTTTAAAACTCACCTATGAAAATACCATAAAAAATTATTTTTAGCTCTTCCATGGATAGGAGGCCATTTTAGAACAGACTACTTACAGATATGTTTGCCCTCATAAGTATTTGTAGTCGGAACTTTTGACAGGGAAAATAGAAAACTTTTAATGAGTCACGTTGACCGATCTTCTATAGACAAAGGTCTTCTGCAGAAAGAACACCTTTAAAGACCCTTCGGAAATTTATAATCGGACATTTATAAAAACTCATCCATAGATCGATACCATTTAAAAACTTATCGGCCTTAAAAAAAATTTGTATTAAAAATAAATTTATATAGGCTCCTCTATATCTTATATTACTGATAAAACACATTTAAAGCTCTTCTAGAATACCTTTAAGAGCTTATAAATACATGAAATATCGTAAAAAGCTCTTCTAAGGCATGGTACAATAAGGAGGTAGAACAGCTTCGTAAAACTACAGTAATACAGCCCTGAGGCTATGCCCGCTTCCTGTCAGAATTATTCAAAATTATAGGCAATAAGTTGTTTTCATTTATTTGATATTTTTGTTCATTTCTAAAATGATTCACATAGCGCAAAATATAAATGAAATGCCTGGATGTTCTCTCAAAAATATTATCCTGAGTGTTCAATCTTTCAATTCTATGGCAAATATTGTTAATGCGCGCCCCGCAATTTAGGTTTCTTCCAATCATTGATTTTGAAAATATTTTGTTTTTATTTTTCAGAACACCAAATACATACACAAAATTAGAAAAAAATTAGATCTTTTAGAAGTTTGCCCATAAATACAGGGTGAGATGAAAAAAACGGCAACCAAATTCAGACTGCTGTAATTTCTAAGCCACTCGTCCGACAAGTGTTAAAATTATTCAAGTAACAGTTCATTATATTGTTTACAAGCGTATAAAAGCATTTTGGTGAGAATTTTGCAGAAAAATAGTTACTCGTGATGGAATTCAAGCGTTATAGTGTGATTTTTTTATATTTGGCTGGAATACCACAAGCGACTATGGTTAGAGCACTCCAGCATTTAAATGTGAATAAATCTTTTGTGTCTCGTACAATCGCTCGTTACTGTGATACTGGCAGTGTAGCCCGAAGTCATGAAAGTGGACGAAAAAAAAAAAAACAGCAACATCAGCAGAAATGGTTCGAAAAATAAAGAAGCAACTTGATCGAAGCCCACATTGAGGTGGCCGAAAAATGGCTCGTGAGCTGAACATATCACAATATTCCATTCGGCAAATATTGAAAAATAAGCTCGGGGTAAAGCCATTGAAATTCCAAAAAATTCAAGAACTTACACCGCCACAGAAAGAAAATAGACACAAAAGAGCTAAAGAGTTGCTTCGCTTGGCCGAAAGTGGTGAATTGCCTAATTTGGTTTTCTTCGATGAGAAAACATTCGTTGTCCAGCAGTTTGAAAAACAAACAAAATGACTGTGTTTACTTCTCAAAGAGGTCAGCTGAAAATGTTAACCTTCGGTTGGCCACCAAAACAGCCGTGGGCCGCCAAAACAGCCGATGGTCGCTCTCCGCTCGGAATAAATGCCGAATATTATGGAGGGTGTATTAAAACCTTGGGCACGCAAAAATTTGGCCGCAGACCTTACCAATTCCAACAGGACTCAGCACCTTCACACTCAGCACGCGCCACCTAAGAATGGTTACAAAATGAGGTTCCTCGCTTCATTCCTAGCGCACAATGGCCACCAAAACTTCGGGATACCAATCCGTTGGACTATTGTGTCTGGAGTATTGTGGAAAGCAAGGTTGGCACTAAAAAGTACCAAAGTGTCGATGACCTCAAGCAAGCGCTTCGCCGTGAATGAGCCAAAATACCGCAGAGCCACATTCGGGCAGCGTATTGGCCGTTTCAAGCCCATAATTCGTGCGAAAGGTGACCAATTCGAACAAATCTAAACTTATTCTAAAATTTTATGCTATTTCTGACATTTTTTGCTTTCATTCAATAAAATTTAAAAAATGTCTAAATTATGGCGTTTGACTTTGTTGTAGTTTTTTTATCTCACCCTGTAGATATTTTAAAGCTCTTTCGTAGGTAGAAGACCTTTAAAAGCCCTGCTATATATTGAAGATTTTTACAAGATCTTCTATGAACAGATTAACTTTAACGAGTCTTATTTTAGTTAGTAGAACTCCAATAGATATTCTTTACCTTGAGGATCTATAACAGATACATAGCACATTTACCAAGATAGAAGGCTCTCTTCTAAAGCTAAAAATTGCTAATACGTCTACCATATCTAGAATACTTTTAAGATGTCAATACTTTGATGGATGTCCTAGATCCAGAAGATATTTTAGAAGTCTTCCTATAAATAGAAGATATTGCTTATTGAATCTCGGCTTTAGGGGGTGTATTCAAATCAATAGCTCTTAAGTACATAGAAAACTGTAAAAAGCTTTGATATTGTATACATTCCGACGCTGTGATAGTAATGATAGGATTCAAAAGCTCTGATATTGAATACTTTCGAAAGATCTTTTATGAATAGAACACTAACAGAACGGCTATAGAATACTTTCAAAGCTATCAAAATATAGAATAACTTTAAATGATGAGATTCGAGCTTAGAAGCTTTTTGTTAGTGATATAATACAACTCAAAAAAATCTATAGATATGATACCTCTAAAAGCTTTGATAGTAGACCTATAAAGGCCATTATAAAAATAAAATACCATGAAAAGCTCTGATATTGAATTCTCATGGTCGAAAGAAGACATTTAAAGCTCCTTTATTGATATAATAAATCTTAAAACAGTTTTCTAAAAGCTTTTATATTAGTATAATATGTTAAAAAGCTTTAATATAGACAGAATACCATCAAAAGCTCTGATAAATGATCTAAATACTTTCAAAGTTATCAATAGATAGAATAATTTTAAATGTGGAGCTTTAAGCTCTTTTATAGCTATAATACGATCTAAGAAATCTCAGAATATATAACTATATATATATTATATATATATATATATATATATATATATATATATATATATATATATATATATATATATATATATATATATAGATATAAACTTTTAAAAAAGCTTTTTTGTAAACTTCCCACGCCTTACTGGACTGTAAGATAGTTCGAATACCTTTCTCAAGCTTTGCACGACTAGAAGACCGTCTACAGACCTTATCTAAGATATCTGTAGCTGGGAGATATTTTACAGCCTCTTAAAGACCCTACTCTATCCTGTGAAAAAATGTGCCTTCCAGTGAAACTATTTTTGTTTTCGATGAGAAAGACAATTATGTAATGAAATTTGCAATTGGTCATATTTTAATGTTCTGTCCATTTTAGTTTGGTTCCAGTCATATTTATAATATATCTAACTATGACCGCAAATAATTATCCAAAGGCAATTGACCTCTTATAAATTCCTTAATGCTTAGAAAAAACTTTTCCCCAACTAAACATTAGATAGTCAAAGTTTCTTTGTTAACAAAAAAAGCAAAGCCAAAAGAAAAAGTTATTAAGATTGTTTACCATGGCATTTAGGGTTTTGCAATAATGGCCTTTGAAAGAGAGAACAAAATAAAGTAATAATCATTAGGCCATTAGGTTTTGATGATTTTTTTTCTTTCGAAAAAAAGTTCCCAGCTATTTAGTCGAACAATGACCAAAGAAAATACAACAATGGCCAGCAAACATAGTTTGGCCAAGTTGTAAGGCCGGAGAAAAAAAAAGAAAAAAACCCAACTTTTCAAAACATATTAAGTGGGTTGTTAGGGTATGCCTACGGAACATTAACTAACAACAAGTATATGTACATATATAAATACATATGAACCACAACCTCCCGCCGGTGTGCCATACAACCACTTAGAATATATGTATGTGATATAATGTAATTTTTTTTTATCTCTTAAAACAATTAGCTTATCTTTAAGATAATTTAATTTTGCTGACATAGTTTTATGGTCATGCCTTTGCCATAATCTTCAAATATTTTATGACCAACAAAAACAAAAATATTTAAAAAAAGTTCTTAATTTTAATAATAAAAAAAAAATGATAAAACATTAAACAAATATTTAGATTACAAAATCTATGCCAACAGAATGAGTTAGCCAGCATGTTGTAGCCCGGCTATATTTGCCCACCCAAATGATGTCAAGTTTAGCTGACACGCGATTTGTAATCTTGCCAAATTGTGCTTTCGACAACAACAACAGCAGCAACAAAAATTCAACAGCAATAATAACAATAAAATATATATTTTTTATAGTTACTTGTATCTTGGCCCATATTATTGGCTCTGGGCCAAAATGGTGAGATTTTGATTGAAATTGAAAAAAAAAATGTAAAGAAAAATACAAGAATTCAAACAATATTGTTAATGAAGCAACGGAAAGGCCACAGGGAATGGGTTTTTTTCTTGGCGAAACGGCGAAATGTGAGAAAGTACAAGAGTGTGAAACATATGGTGGGAATTTGAGTACCCTACATTTCCTACCAGTGCAATTTAGAGGGGACAATCAATATGCATTTTATGTGAATTTTGAGGATTTAAATTTCCGACCAAAATAGTATTCCTATTGTTGTCAGTATAATTGATAAAGACATAACATATCCAAAATATAAGGATTTTTGAAAATTTAATCCAAAATTTTCCAAAAAAAAAAAAAAAAAATAATCAAAAAATTAAAAAAAATGGATTAAATTTCAAAAAATCCTTATATTTTAGGTATATTATGTCCTCCTCAACAATACGATAACATTACGAGGACTATTTTGGAAGATGAGTGAATTTGCTCACCCTTTAAATACTAACTTTGCAATGCAAATTTTCAAAAAGCCCATACACGTGCCTTCTATTTCTAGATCTACTTTCAAAACACTGCAATTTTTTCCAAAATTTCAGGAGAATACAAAAAACTATGAAAGTGTGGATATAAAAATATGAAACCTTTTTATTAGCGTTTTGAATGTTTGCATGGGGATTTAACAAATATAGGGTGGGGAAATTACGCAAATTTTTAAATTTTTATACCTTCCACCATATGGAGGGTATATTAAGTTTGTCATTCCGTTTCTAACACCTCGAAGTATATATATTCTTGATCAGCATAAAATTCTATGTCGATTTAGCGATGTCCGTCGTCGAAGTAGATTGATCAAATTTTACTCAAATATACATTATGTCTGCAGGACTTTTGGTATTGAAAATGGGTCATGTAGGTTCACGTCTTCGTATAGCCCCCATAAAACGGTACCTCCCGATATGCGGTATTTTGATGATTTTAGCGACATTATTTACCGGAATTGTTTCAAATTTTGTATTTAAAGTTCGTAATAGATACTACAGCCTATGACAGAGAAATGTCTGTGCAGGTCCACGTCTTCGTATAGCACCCATATAACGGTACCACCCGATATTCGGTATTTTGATGATTTTAGCGACATTATTTATCGGAATTTTTTCAAATTTCGTATTTGAAGTTCGTAATGGATACTACAGCCTATGACAGAAAATTGTCTGTGCAGGTCCACATTTTATAATCCCCATGGTACTTCCCCATATTCGGTATTTTGATGATTTTAGCTACATTATAAACAGTTTTTTTTCGCATTTGAATATTGTAATAGCTTGTGACAAAAGTTGTCTATGCAGGTCCACGTCGTCGTATAGACCCTTATATACGGCTATATTCGGTATTTTTAAGATATTAACAGAATTTTTAACGTATTTTTTTTTTTTTGAAAATTGTTAAATTTGTACCAAATGGTGGAGGGTATTCAAAGTTCGGCCCGGCCGAACTTACAGCTTTTTTACTTGTTTTTACATATTTGAGTAAAGATTCCTTGGAAGCCTTACTTTTTTGGTATATAGTATCTTCGGCAAAATTGGAGATAACAATACGAGTATTATTTTGGTAAAACATGATAACCCTCAAGGGAGTCACAAAATGGGCATTTTTGTTTTTTTAAAGATCGTGGTTAAAAACGGGAACCTCAACGAACAATACTTTATACTTCAAGGATTGCCATCGATCAAATCGTCTAATATACCAAATTTGAAACAATTTCATGGGTAAATGAGACTAGGATTATCAAAATTCCGAATATCGGTGGGTATCGTTTTATGTGCACTATAGGAAAACATGGACCTAAATGTTTAATGTTTCGCCACCGGAGTTAGAACCCGTTATGACCCAGAAATACTAATTTTTAGACAAATCCGTGAAAAAATGTGGCAAAAATCATCGAAATACCGAATGTCGGGAGGCACCATTAATAAAAAAATATTAGACATTCAAAACGACGGATTTCAAGAAATGTTATTCCGAAATTTTCAAAGAAATGTGGAAGAGGGGAGAACTTTCCCCCTTGATTTATGTTACTTTTCGATGTAAACATTCAAAACGCCAATACAGGTGTCTTATACTTTTAGCTCTATTTTTACAGTCCGCAGGATATCCCAGAAAAAGTCACAGATTGGTGCTGTCAGCTTGACTTACATGACATGCGGTTTCAACAAGACGCCACAGAGATCACCCTACAATGAACTTATTGCTCCGAACTAGCCGGAGAATATTTTATTTCACGACCTAGACAGATCAATTAGCTTCCTACATCGTGGAATAAAACGCCTTTGGACTACTTTGCGGGGTTATATTAAAGCTCATGTCTATACAGACAAGCCCGGCTCAATTAATGCATTGTAAGACAACAGTAAGACAATTATTTGTGAGATACCGGACCGAAATGTTGGAAAGTGTATGCCAAAATTGTACTAAGTGGATAGACGATATGTGGTGCAGGCGCGGTCAACATTTGCTTGAAATAATCTTCAAATATCAGCTTTAAAAAACCGTACTATAAATTCACAAAAAAAAAAAAAAAAAAAAAAAAAAAAAATTGTGCAACTTTCCTATGGCTTCTCTAACCTCTTATCCTTTATATAACCTCTTTTGAGGAAAACTAAATGGGTTTTCTAAAAGAAGGCAACAAATTATGGAAAATTCTATATTTTTAAATCTTTTTGTAGAGAATCAAGAATATTAGAAAAGAAAAGTGTTCCTAAACAGAATTTGTTGCTACCCTACCATGGTCTTCTCTCAAACACATTCTGCCTCCAGTTTCAAAGTCTTATTAGATTATTATCCACACTCGCTTTATCATTTTGCTTCGATGTATTACCCTTCGATTTTAATTAATTAGTTCACGTTTCTTGCCCACTACCCAACGCAACTTCTTTCATTTGTTAATTCCCCTTTATTTCTTGTCATTTTCTTTAATAACATATCATTTGTAGAATAAAAAAATATATTTTATGGTTTAATACCACCCAAAGATAGAAAACAATGTTGGAATAACGATTTATGCTTGATTGTTTTTTTTTTTTTATTTGTGCTTTGCTTCAAATCTCAATAGCAAAAACAACAAGTATATAACCGCCATTAATGTAATGACAACATGGTTGAAGGCAATTTTGGGCGAGTGGCAGTGGCGTAGAAAACTCATTTCAACTACATCTCTAAGGTGCACCAAAATGAGAACTTTTTAAAGTAAAATAAAGAAAACTCATCAAATATTGTCATTGAGGTTCGAAGTAGAGTCCCCTAGTCGAAAGGTTGAGGTTCGTATTACAAATTTGAAAAAACCAAGTTTGAGAGGATTATTAGCACCTGATCTACAAATAAGTTGGTTATGAGGGCTATAACGTATTTTTACATATATGTAACAAAATATCAATAAATACTTGAAAATTGCTTCCCCTCTTTATAAAGGCTTTATTACGCCAGTGCTCGGAAAGGGATTGGTTACAACGCAAGACAACACACATAAATCAATATCGATGCCATAAGCTTCAAATCCAAATCTCAATTACACCCTTCTCTTTATTCTCATTACAAAAAAAAAAGACTCGTAAATCATTTGAGCATCTTCATTGGAACTCAAATACCCCAATCTTGGAACGAAGTATTATGGCTTGGCTAAGGTCAGTTCGAACGTAATCGTGTGTAACTTTTGCCCATTTTTTGTTTGTTTTTTCTGCTTCTTTGTATTGTTGTAACGGCGTTTTTTAATGATTGTCATTGTGGAATATGATTTTCAGCATCAATGTTTGCTTTTGAGGCTCTTGGTGGCGGTGTTCAAATTTGTTGGGGTTTTTGTTGTTGTAACGTTTTTTTCTCTCTTCCTCTGTTAACAAATGTTTTATTGTTTGTTAAATGATAACGTTTTTTCGTTGCTGTTGTTTTTCAAATGTCCAAAGCGTGTGGTTTTTTATGTGGAAATTATTTTCATTATTATTTTGTGGCGTTGGAGTCAATGTTTTTAAATGCATTGATCTGTGAGCAAAGATGAGTGAGCCAAAACCTCTCCTCTACGGCTCAAGAGAGGGAGGGAGAAAGATAGATGACCATAAAAAATCATTGTGGGATGGTTATTTGTTTTATTATTTACAGTGTGAAAAAGGTTAATTGTGAATGGCAATAATTAACTGTTTTTTTTTTTGCGTTCGCCTGAGGTCTGGGTAAAGGTCTCGAGTTTTTTTTATTTAAAAATTATGGTCATGCTGACATTTTATGGCGCTTTTTTTAATTTATTGAATTTAAAAAAAATGGGGTCATATTATTTTTAGCTGAACTTTATTTTCCGTTGGCTTAAAAGCAAATATAGCTTTGAACGAATATGTCTTATAATAAACAACAAAAAAGGTGTATATCATGGAAAATTCGAAAATACCTTACAAGGAAGACCAAAAGGCCCTCGAATATAACACATAACTGAAAATGTTGTGTGACAACATATGGCGTTGTTATGCCCACAGCAACGTCATTTTTGACAACAATATTTTTGATAATAACTTGAAGCGGAATGAACGAACTAAAGGTCCGATTACTCATTATATCATATGTGAAGTTACTTTTTATACCCTCCACCATACATAGTTCGTCATTCTGTTTGTAAATCATAGAAATAATAATTTTAGACCCAACAAAGTATACATATTCTTGATCAGTGTAAAATTCTAAGACGATTTAGCCCTATCCGCCCGTCTCCTGTTGTAATCACGCTACAGTCAAAACAAATTAAGATAAGAAGCTTAAATTTTGCACAGATCTGTCTATTGTCTGCAGACAGGTCAAGTCGGTATTTTGACGATTTTAGGCACATTTTTCAATATAATTGTCTGAAATTCTACACATTGAGTTCTTTATGAGTACTTTAACCCCTAAAGGTCTACGATATCGTATATCCCCCATATAACGGCACCTCCCGATGTTCGGTATTTTGACAATTTTAGCGACATTATTCACCGGGGTTGTTTTAAATTTCGAATTTTTAGAGTTCGTAATGGTAACTGCAGTATTTGACAGAAAATTGTCTATGCAGGTCTAGGCCTTCGTACAGGTCCCATATATCAGTACCTCCCTATAATCGCTACTTCGCTATTCACTTATGACAAAAATTTGCCTATCCCGCTCTTCTTCGTACAAACCCCAATATTCGATATTTTTAAGATTGTAACAGAATTTTTGGCGAATGTTATTTTTTGTAAAAATTTCCAAATTCGTTACAAATGGTGGAGGGTATCCAAAGTTCGGCCCGGCTGAACTTGCTGCTTTTTTACTTGTTCTAGATGCATCTGTTGTATTTTTGTAGCATACTTAAAGACACGTTTTAAAACTTTTTATCTATAAAGAATGGCGATTACACGTTATGTTAGATCCATATGTAATGTTATTTCTTCAACAAGTTTTAGTTGAATTTTTGTAGCATACTTTAAGGCGCTCTCTACAACTTTTAATTTATAAAGAAAGGCTTTACATAATAATATAGTTATATAACAAGTATAATATAAATAAAATACAATTGTATTTATTGTAATGTCAAGCATATAGTTTAATTGGATGTATAGCTTAACTTTTAATTTGAAAAAATGTTAGAAGCTCACAAAGGTATGCTTTAAAAAATGTAAAACATAAACTGTGAAAAATCACTTTTTTGACGACGTTCGAGATCATAATCAGCTCTGCTTTTAGTATAACAACAACACAGCAACACCAAAAAATTATTGATAAAAGCCAAGAGATTATGAAAGTATAGCTGAAAATACAATTTTTTTGTATTGGCTTTCTGAATGCTTATATTGAAGAGTGACCAAAATAGAGGAGGTTATGCCAACAGCAACTCCACATTTTTTTTTTAATTTTCGGATTAAGATTTCTAGAATTCGGCCATTTTGGGTATTTAGTATCTTCTGCAATATTACAGATAAAAATACAAGGATTATTAGGTAGAAAATTTTAGCCCTCAAACGAGCCATCAAAAGGATTTTTTTGGTCCTTTTTAAAAATATTGTGAAAAATGAGATAAAAAACTGCAACAAAGTCAAAACCATAATTTTTACTTTTTTTAAATTTTATTGAATATAAGAAAAAATGTCGGAAATAGCATCAAATTTTAGAATAAGTTTAGATTTGTTCGAATTGGTCATCTTTGACACGAATTATGGCCTTTAAACAGCCAATGAAACCGCCACACGCTGCCCCAAAGTTTGGTCAATTCCCGGCGAAGCGCTTGCTTGAGGTGATCCACACTTAGGTATTTTTTAATGCCAACCATTCTTTCCAAAATACTCCAGACACAATAGTCTAACGGATTAGTATCCGGAGATTTTGGTGGCCATTGTGCGCTGAAAATGAAGCGAGGAATCTCATTTTGTAAGCATTCTTGGCTGGCGATGGTGCTGAGTCCTATTGGAATGTCCAAGGTCTGCGGCCAAAATGTTTGCGTGCCCAAGGCTTTAATACACCCTCCAGAATATTTTTGCGATAATTTTCGACATTTATTCTGATGCTACGGGCGATTAATACGAGCGGAGTGCGAAATTTGGGTGTTATGGCGGCCCACACCATCACCATGGCCTGCGCTTGCGTTCTGGTGACCAACTGAAGGTGCACATTTTCAGCTGACCTCTTTGGCAAGTAAACACAATCATTTTGTTTATTTACAAACTGCTGGACAACAAATGTTTTCTCATCGGAGGAAACCAAATTCGGCAGTTCACCACTTTCAGCCAAGCGAAGCAACTCTCTTGAGTCTATTTTCTTTGGGTTGCGGTGTAAGTTCTTGCAATTTTTTAAATTTCAATGGCTTTAACCCGAGCTCATTTTTCAATATTTGCCGAATGGAATAATGCGATATGTTCAGCTCTCGAGCTACGAACATTTGCATAAACTCGAGTAAAGTGCAGCTGTAACCCTTAAATGAAATTTAAATATTTATGATTTCCTGTCGTTTAGATAAGATGTATTTTGATGTATTCTAGAACCTATTGTAAAATGTTAGGGCAAATAATTTTGTGTGGGAGTTTTTATAATATTTTGAAAAGGACCCCTATGACAAGCTTTTGAGGGTTAAAATTTTTGACCAAACTTCTGGATTTTTTCGTTAATTATATATTAATTATTTGAAATACTTATTCTTATTTATAATTTATGTCAAAAAGCCTTTTGTTATTAAATAAAAAAATACCTCAAAAGTGGTTTCAAATTAAAATACCATCAACATTATCACTTTATTTTAAAATTTTTAAATATTACCCTATCACTGGTATGTTAGTATAAATAAATGATAATTATATACTTGACTACGTTAGATAGATAACCCGACAACAATTAACACTTTTTTTCGTTATCAATCCCAACCGCCATCAGTCACATTGTCTTCAACCAAATGTTATATTTGCATAATATTTGGATATGTTTTTTTTTTTTTACTGCGGCTAGACCAGATTCGTGAAAAAAACGTACGCTTCTCATTCAAAATTTCAACAAATTTGTTTGTTTGGATCGCAAAATTGAATGATAGCGGGGTTTGGTGTTTTGCCGTGAATTTAAACACATTTTGTGATTTATAATTGTTTTATTTTATTTTTTTTTCGTTGTTTTGAGTGTTTTTTGTATATTTTTTGATTTGAGATTTATTACGAACATTGAATTTTATATTTTTGCCAAATTTTCGCTCGTGTTGTTAGTGTTTCGATGCGAAACCTCATACCCACCCATGGCATTAAATATTTCATTCATTCAAATATTTGTATTGGCCAAATGCCAATATATATGTATACCCAAATATATAAATTTTGGTGTAAATTTGATTTTGAATTGTTTAAGAAGATATGCGCTGCAAAGATCGTTTGCCAAGACAACGGACGTATGACCGGTTTTGTGGCCGGATGTTAAATGTTATATGTAGCCAAGAAGCCATTAAAATATTTAATCCAAATAAATAATGAATGTATAATCGATAATGATCTAATTCTACGGAGGGTCGAGATATTTAGGTGGGGATAAGAGTTCAAGTTATATTAATACGAGAGGTATCATGATCAAATATACTCCATAGTGCAGGGGTCATGGTCGAAGAATACATGTAGATGCATCAACGCTTCGGAACATTGACATGTTAAACATTCTAAAATGTTTTATCAAAAATAAGTAGATTTTTAAATGTTTTCTTATACGACGACAATCGGAGGTTTTTATGATATGTATTTTTGAACAGTTTTTATAAATTTCAATTATTTTTAATTCAAATATTTCAATTCCAAAAGTGGTTTGACAGTTCATTGTCCAAACAGCTCTGTAAACGCGACTACCTGTATTCTTCTACCATGGAAGGAATATGGAAATTGAACGCCCCTGAAAGTATACCTCATTATTTTAAAAAATGTCAAAATCACGTAAGTAGCTTTGAGGGGAGCAGATACAAAATATCGATAGCAACAACATTCGAAATTTTCGATAAATGAATCGTCAATATCGATACTATAGGATAACTTATACATTTGCTATTATATATGAATATTTAATAATATAGGAAAAAATATAAAAACATAGGAAAAAAATACACTTGACGCCAGGTAAGGAAAGCTCCAACTCCTTGAGTTCTAGAGATATGAACATGCAAATTTCATAGAAAAACAATTTGTAGAAGAAATATAAATTGCGCTCCTTTTTCAGTTTATGGACGATATTTAAAAAACTCACTATTTAAAATATTAAAGAAATCTCCAAAGTAATTTGAAGCTGGCGAATACAAAACATCGATACTAGGGTTTTAAAATATCGATAGTATTGATACTATCAGATTATTTATATACTAAAATCCGACACAAAGTGTTTTTTTTACGTTTATATTTTTAATTTTAGAGCCTATTTTAGGCACTTTGGCAAATTTCCAAAAATAATAATGGGATTGTATTTTTTAATAATATACAGGGTTAGAAAAAAAAAACTGCAACCGACTTCAGACAGCTGTCATTTCTTAGGCACTCGTCAGACAGCTGTTAAAATTATTCCAGTATCAGCTCATTATATTCTTTACAAGCGTACAAAAGTATTTTGGTGAGAATTTTCCAGAAAAAAAGTTATTCGTGATGGGACGTGATGGGATGATGATAGTGTGATTTCTTTATATTTGGCTGGAAAACCACAAGTAGCTATCGTTAGAGCACTCCAGCATTTAAATGTGAATAAATGTTTTGTGTCTCGTCCATCACTCGTTACCGTGATACCGATAGCGAAATCCGACGTCAAGGAAGTGGACGGAAGAAAATAAAAACATCAGCCGAAATGGTTCGAACAGTAAAGAAGCGACTTGATCGAAACCTGCGTTCCAGTGGCCGAAAAACGGCTCGTGAGCTGAACATATCGCAATATTCCATTCGGCAAATTTAGAAAAATGAGCTCGGTGTAAAACCATTGAAATTCCTAAAAGAGCAAGAACTTACACCGCAACAGAAATAAAATAGACCCACAAGAGCTAAAGAACTGCTTCGCTTGCCCAAAAGTGGTGAACTGCCGAATTTGGTTTTCTCCGACGAGAAAAAATTCGTTGTCCAGCAGTTTGTAAACAAACAAAATGATCGTTTTTACCTGCCAAAGAGGTCAGCTGAAAATGTGCGCCTTCGGTTGGCCACCAGAACTCAAGCGCCGGCCATAGTGATGGTGTGGGTCGCCATAACAGTCGATGATCGTATATATATCGTGTTGATATATTAATCGACCGTGGCATCGAAATAAATGGCGAATATTATCGCGAAAATATTCTAGAGGCTATATTGAAGCCTTGGGTACGAAACACCCAACAATGGTTACAAAATGAGGTTCCTCGCTCCATTTCCAGCACACAATGGCCACCAAATTCTCCGGATACCAATCCGTTGGACTATTGTGTTCAAAGTATTTTGGAAAGCAAGGTTGGTACTAGAAAATACAAAAGTGTCGATCACCTCAAGCAAGCGCTTCGCCGGGAACGGGTCAAAACACCGCAAAGCAATATTCGGGCAGCGTGTGACGGTTTCATTGGCCGTTTGGAGGCCATAATTCGTGCCAAAGGTGACCAATTCGAACAAATCTAAACTTATTCTAAAATTTGATGCTGTTTCCGACATTTTTAGCTTTCATTTAATAAAATTTAAAAAAATTGTAAAAATTATGGTGTTTGACTTTGTTGCAGATTTTTTTATCTCAGCCTGTATAGGGTATATATTAATAATATATTATATATCAATGTGCAGTATTAGTTTTTTTTTGTTTTAGTTTTCGTTTCAGTTTCCAAACTGGAAACGTTGAAAAGTATACTATAAAATGATTGCTATTAACGTGAAAGCCACTCAAAGTAAGGCTTTCAAAATAAAATGTGTTTTCAAATTTAGAATGTAATTTTCATAGAAATTATTATACCTAGAAGTATGGTTTGCTCTGAGATTTATAGTGAAATTTTGTGTAGAGTATTTCTCCTTTTGACAGATTTCGCCTAAAATGAAATTTTGTGTGACTTTCAGACGTCAAATCGAAAAAAGTCCGAAGAAAAATGTATAAGAAATTAGGAATTTTTATACATTTTTTTCGGAACATTGATGCAAATATTTTTTTGCTTTACAATCAAAATAGAGATTGCTTTTTTTAAGTGACTTATAGTAAAATTTGGCGGCATCCTTCTCAAATGAAGCCTTGTGGGAGATTTTTGCACAAACTCACACAAAGTTCGATTTTAACCCTAAAATACGTTTTTAAATTTTGAATGTAATTTTCATAGAAACTATTATACCTAGTTGAATAGTTTGCCCTGAGATTTATAGTGAAATTTTCCGATGAATATTTCTTCTTTTGACAGTTTTTGCCTAAAACGAAATTTTATGTTACTTTCGTACGTCAAGTCAAAAAAGTCCGAGGAAAAATTCACCAAAAAAAAAAAAATCGGAAATATTTTAAATTTTTTGAAGCAAATATTTTTTGGTAGCCAATGGAAATAGGTATTCGTTTTCTAAGGGGACTTTTGGTAAAATTTGATAATAAACGTTTTTGTCCTATACGTGATCCTGCTAAAACTATGCATTGAGGAAGATTTTTGCACAAACTCACACGAAGTACGGCTTTAACCCTACAATGTGTGGTATATATGAATTCCTAGAGTTTAGGTAAGACCTTTTCTAGGACGTACGGTAGAATTTCATGACAAATAATTTTGCAGAATATTCTGACTTGCTACGGTCCCATTTAAAGGGAGTTTTAAACTATTTTTTTAAAAAAGGACCGATAATACCCCTTTGTTGACTCGCATGGGGTTTAAATATTCTTACAAAAATATTTCTTGTGTTTTGATCTGCAATATTGCTGAAGATACTATATACCTAAGATGGACGGTTTCCAAGAAATCATATTCTGAAAATTTCCAAAAGTGTGGAAAAGTGGGAAACTTGCCTCGTTCATTTAGGTTACTTTGCAATGACTAGTTTTAAAACGCCAAGACACGTGTTTTTTAGCTCTACTTTCATAATCTGTTGGATTTTCCCCGTAATTGTCATGCACAGTGTTATGAAAAAAAATTAATTACGAATTATTTATTAAATTTCTGTAATTATGAAAAATTTATAAATTTTTAAGTTGATTGAAATTTTATAATTATGAAAAATTTAATTGAAATTTTTTTTCACAAATTTTATTAAAACAAAAATCCAGCCTCTGTGTAGCCCTTGAATTTAAAAAAATATTGTTTACTTTTTTGTATTTTTTCTTGGTTCTTAATGGAGATTACATCCGTTTCCCTTCTTTTATTTATACCCAACTCTCTCCCTCTCTCTAAGATTGCCAATGTCTGTTTTTTTTTTTTTGGTTTTTTTCGTTTTATTTTTCTCTTAAATTGAAAATTCCAGTGACTTATGAATTGCTCAAGTGCAAATTCCTTTTAATTTCCTCATCAAACACGAAATAATGAATCCATTACAAAATAATAATAAAAAAGCAAAAAATTAAAAACGACTTGGAACTGTGAAAAACTAGTAGTAATTTAATAAATCCGACATGCATTTTTACTTAAAAGCTAGGTGTTGATTTCATTGTAATGGGCCACAACACGCAAATGTGGCGGATTGCCGAAAAAAAACGAATTCTTGCTCAAAACAAAAAAATCCTTTGAGGTATTTCTTGGGTTTTGCACAATACGAAGTCACAAAACTTAAAATGCCAAAAGTTTTCCACTGCATTTGCCGCCTTATATTAAACCCATAACTGACTTACTGACTTTAATACCAAAAAAGCAACAACAACAACGAATTTAATCTGCCATAAGAAAAAAATACGACTACGGAGAAAAACAGATCAACCCAGAGTGCCCAGAGGGGGCGACGTTGAAATCTGCTTAAGAAAGAGTCAAAAGGTGAATGAATTGTAATTTAATGGCGGCGTTGTTATTTCCCAGATTATGGAGCAAGCTCGAATACATGGCGATGAAAATGGTCGTCAATGAGGTTGGTTCGGTTGTTGGTGATGACGATGATGATGATGAAGAAAATGTTGTGGCATAAAACACGCAGCAAACTGTAGATGTTACACAATCGTAAATCATTTCAATTTCAATTTCCAACGAATGAACTGAGTTACTGGCAAAGTTTTTTTTCTTTTTTTTTTGTTGATTCTCTGGTGGGAAGAAATTCATTGCTGTAATCTTAGTGTTGCCATAAACATTCGTTGTTGTTGCTGTTGTTTGTGCACTGCACTGCATAGCCAGCCCCCCAAAGATTTACAAGTTTTACTGTATTTCAATACGTTGTTGTTGTTTTTTTTCTTTTTTGTTTTGTAGATTAATCACGTTATATGAACTGATAATCATCTTTTAAGGTTCTATTCAGCTTTCTTTTTCACTTAACGGCGTCTTTCTTATTCTTCTCCTTGCTTTTTTTCTATACGGCTCATAGCTTCCGTATGTCAATGTCCTCTCGAGTATGTCCTCTTAAATCTATGGAATGTGTGGAAAAATAAAGTAGACGACTTACCTTAAATATAAATTGTCCCATGTCGGAGGCACGTTCATTGGCTGAACCTGATGCTCTTTTAAAACAATGCAGATAGTCACGTGTCAAAACAAAATATCTGCAAAGAAAACAAAAACAAGAACCATGGATAAAGTGAAAAAAGTTTTTTTGTTAGCGAGAAATGGAAAAAATGTTTATGAGATTATGAAAAAGAAAGTTTCATGCGAATTTAGAAAATTTCAATCTATTGTTTTAAGGTAATTTTGTTTGAAAATTTTGAATTGAAAAATAAAAAAGTTTGTGGAGCCTAAATGTAGGCAACAAAAAATTCTGAATTTTATATAACTAAAAGAAGAATGGTTTCCTGAATGTATAATTGGGAGAAAAAAAAAGTTTTGTTTAAAAATTCGACTGAAAATTCCGAAATATAGGCCACACAATTTTGAATGTGATGCAAAATTGATTCTTTTTTAATCTATATGACACGTGTTGTTTTTTATTAGTAAATTTGAAGTTGCAAGACCCAAACTCCAGAGTTGTGTTTCTCAAATGTAATCAACTTGCCCTACCTTGTAATTATTGTATCACTAGAGAAACTCCATTGTAAAGAGACTGATAAAAGAGGTGTGTTTTCATTTTTTTACAGAAAAAATAAAAAATGGAACCTTTAAATCAGAAGATTATATGGGCGTAATGGGCGAAATCAGTTGTTGTCAGGTTTAAAATAATGATCGGCTTAATTTTTATTAGTAGCCCTGAATCGACTCCAAATACATATATTTCGTTAAGTCATCACTCGAATTCGAGTAAACAGTGGACCTCGTCGAATTCGAGCGGGAACACTCTGAGAGTAGTATATAAATAAATAAATAAATAAATAAATAATAATAATAATAATAATAATAATAATAATAATAATAATAATAATAATAATAATAATAATAATAATAATAATAATAATAATATAATAATAATAATAATAATAATAATAATAATAATAATAATAATAATAATAATAATAATAATAATAATAATAATAATAATAATAATAATAATAATAATAATAATAATAATAATATAATAATAATAATAATAATAATAATAATAATAATAATATAATAATAATAATAATAATAATAATAATAATAATAATAATAATAATAATAATATAATAATAATAATAATAATAATGATGATGATGATCCGTCAAAAATTCTGTTAAAATCTTAAAAATGCCATACAAATGTAGCCGTCATATTACGGTCTAAGCCACGACATGGACCTGCATAGGCAACTTTTGTCATAAGCCATTGAAATATTCAAATGCGAAACTTGAAAAAAATCGATGAATAATGTAGCTAAAATCATCAATATAGGAAGGTACAATAATATGGGGCTATACCAAAATGTGGAACTGCACAGACAATTTTCTGCCTTAGGCTGCAGTATTCATTACGAACTTCAAATACCAAATTTGAAACTACTCCGGCAAATAATGACGCTAAAATCATCAAAATACCGAATATTGGGAGGTACCGTTAAAAGAGGGCTATATGAAGACGTGGACCTGCACAGAAAATTTTCTGTCTTAGGCTGCAGTATCCATTACGAACTTCGAATACCAAATTTGAAAAAAATTCCGATGATTAATGTCGCTAAAATCATCAAAATGCCAAATATAGGGAGGTACCGTTATATGGGGGCTATAAGAAGACGTGAATCTGCACAGACTATTTTCTGTCATAGGCTGTAGCATCCATTACGAACTTCAAATACCAAATTTGAAACAATTCCGATGAATAATGTCGCTAAAATCTTAAAAATACCGAATATAGGGAGGTACCGTTTTATGGGGGCTATATGAAGACGTGGACCTGCACAGACAATTTTCTGTCATAGGCTGTAGCATTCATTACGAACTTCAAATACCAAATTTGAAACGATTTCGGTGAAAAATGTCTCATCCCCTTGGACATTACATACAACACAATCAATTACTCATCACCGAACAAGGCACACATGATTTTTTCCTGCAACTTCCCGTTTGCTAAACAACTATAGATGGCTCTCTTAATATATAATACAAAGCTCCATACAAATTTTTAAAATGTTGGTTAGGAGCATTCGTGATCCTTTGCTTGACAATATTATTTTATATCTGAATTCACTCGGAGATTTTTTTTGAATGTGGTGATCATAGATAAATATGTAGGTAGGAGAATTTGGAATATTGGTAAATTTTTGGAGTTAATAGACTCTTTGGTAATTTTTAATTTTACACTTATAAATCTCCATCTATATTGGAAAACCTCGCAACGTTAATTTGTAATTTCCCCTATAAAATTAATTGCGCAAATTTTATAGAAGACATTTTATCGACTATCCTTGGATATATCTATGTATTCTGTGACTCTCTTATTTCATTGAATTCACAAACCGATTCTGCTTTCTAGGCCCAATAAAATTTGCATTGTCTTCCGTGTATTGGGAATGAAGGCTCTAAGCTTTTCTTTTCACGGATTACTAATGAAGGCAACTTAAGATCTAGTTCTGGAATAATATGTGTTTGGTAGTTGTTAATAATGTCGATTTCTAATTTTATTGGTGATAAAAAACGCAAGCGATGTTTTCCTTTCGATTTTGTAGTCATGGATTTTTTGTCGATTTTTTATAATGATATGCACCAAAAAGTATGCAATAATTAATTAATTTTTAATTATGCACTCCGACAATTTGTGAAATCGATCCAACTATTTGTTAAGGCTCGTTGGCACATCATGTTAAAGTCATATGTAAAGCGACCAAAAGTTATTTTTTCCGCTATCCTGGGTTATGTTAAATTGCCGGTAATTTGAAGAGTTGAAAGCTATTGTCACCCATATTAGCTTTATGCGACTTGCAGTAACATTGAAAAATTTTTTTTTTCGCTAGAATGAGAATGAAAAGCTTCTAAGTTTGCTCACTCTCTAATGTTAATTTTTGTTTAAAAACAAAAAGGGTGCCTAATTTGACACATCCGCAAACATCTCAGTCCCCCATTTTATAATATGTGTCACTATTTCATTGAGTCAGACATTTTATTTTAATACCAAACATGACCCATTGCTCTTGGTCATCCATAACAATAAATGCATAAAAAAAAACTCAAATCACCAAAAAACTATTCTTCATTACTCAAAACAACATCCAAATGCCAGCCAGAAATGCTTGCCTACATGACTAAAATAATATCCAAAATTATTGCTGCTGTTGTTGTTGTTGTGGTTGCTCGTATGACAACAGCAGCAGCGGCAGCAGCAGCAATATGATGCCTTTTGTACAAAATGTTATAATTGCTTCCTGTTTGCCAAAAACAGAAAACAAATTGTTGTTGTTGAGAGAAAAATTAACGAACACATGTTTCGTTTGGCCAACGACATACGTTTGTTGATTTTTAGTATAGATTTTGGCTACTACTCCCACCCTCTGAATGATGGGTATATATTTATAATAATGATATTAATGGCAAGCTATGTTTGAAAAAAATATTGTTTAATAATTCACAATATGTTATGAGAAATTGTTTTGGGTTTAAAGAAATTATTGGGTGCCCTTTGTTCTTAAACCGTTTTTTTGCGTAGATATTCGACATGGTTTATGGTGAAGGAAGTACATGCCTATATGTATGTAATTGGGCATAAACAAATCAATTTTTTAATGTAAATAATTGAAAAATATTTGTATTTGTATCGAAGAACTTAAAAAGCTGAACAATGTCAAACCTATTTAAAGGATACACAATTGAAGTCAAAAGCAGATTTTTATACTCTCTTGTTCCTTCTTTTTTAGATATTTATGGTATAGTATATACAGAAGAGATGAAACAAGTGAACAAAAATTAAGTTCGGCCGGCCCTCCACCTTAGGGTAAAGAAAACACAAGAACCCTTTATGACCCACAAATACCAATTTTTAGACATATTCGTGGAAAAATGTGGCAATAATCATCAAAATACCAAAAATCGGGAGGTACCGTTATATGAGGGGTATACCAAAGCGTGGACCCATACATACAATTTTTCACCACACGAACTAGGACCCATTATGACCTACAAATACCAATTTTCAGACAAATCCGTGAAAAAAATGTGGCAAAAATCTACAAAATACCTAAAATCGGGAGGTATCGTTATATGAGGGCTATACCAAAGCGTGGACCTATACATACAATGTTTCGCCACACGAACTAGGACCCATTATAACCTACAAATACCAATTTTCAGACAAATCCGTGAAAAAGTGTGGCAAAAATCATCAAAATACCGAATATCGGGAGGTACCGTTATATGGGGACTATACCAAAACGTGGAACGATTTATCTCATTTTCAATACCAACCATCCTAGACACAATAGAAATAGTTCTACTAAATTTTGACGATCTACGTCAAATAATGTGTGCTGTATCGTGGTTTCAACAGACAGACGGGCTGACAGGCAGACTGGCATCGTTAAATCGACTTAGAATTTTATGCTGATTATGAATACATATACTTTATGGGGTCTACGACGAATATTTAGGGATGTTACAAACGGAATGACTAAGTTAATATACCCTCCTTTCCAAGGTGGTGGGTAAAAAAACTGCAACCAATTTCAGACTGCTGTTATTTCTAAGCCACTCGTCCGACAGCTGTTAAAATTATTCCAGTGATAGCTCATTATATTGTTTACAAGCGTACACAAGCATTTTGGTGAGAATTTTCCAGAAAATGTAGTTATTCGTGATGGAATTCAAGCGTGATAGGGTGATTTCTATATATTTGGCTGGAAAACTAAGAGTGACTATCGTTAGGGCACTCCAGCATTTAAATGTGAATAAATCTTTTGTGGCTCGTACCATCGCTCGGTACCGTGATACTGGTAGCGAAGTCAGACGTCAACAAAGTGGACGGAAGACGGACAGCAACTTCAACAGAAATGGTTCGAAAAGTAAAGAAGCGACTTGATCGAAACCTGCGTCGCAGTGGCCGAAAAATGGCTAGTGAGCTGAACATATCGCAATATTATATTCGGTAAATATTGAAAAATAAACTCGGGGTAAAGCCATTGAAATTCCAAAAAGTGCAAGAACTTACACCGCAACAGAAAGAAAATTGGCTCCAAAGGAGCTAAAAAGTTGCTTCGCTTTGTCGAAAGTGGTGAACTGCCGAATTTGGTTTCCTCCGTCTCCGATGAGAAAACATTCGCTATCCAGCAGCTTGTAAGTTAACAAAATGATCGTGTTTACTTGCCAAAGATGTCAGCTGAAAATGTGCACCTTCGGTTGGCCACAAGAACTCAAGCGCCGGCCATGATGATGATGTGAACTGCCATAACAGCCGATGGTCGCTCTCCGCTCGAATTAATCGACCGTGACATCAGAATAAATGACGAATATTATTGCAAAAATATTCTGGAGGGTGTATTTAAGACGTGGACATGCAAACATTTTGGCCGCAGACCTTGAAAATTGCAACGGGACTCAGTACCATCGCACTCAGGACGCGCCACCCAAGAATGGTTACAAAATGAGGTTCCTCGCTTTGCTCTCCGCTCGTATTAATCGACCGTGGCATCAGAACAAATGCCGAATATTATCGCCAACAAATATTCTGGAGGGTGTATAAAAGGCTTAGGCACGCTTAGGTTGGCACTAAAAATACCAAAGTGTCAATCACCTCAAGCAAGCACTTCGCCGGGAATACCGCAGATCAACAATCGGGCAGCGTGTGACGATTTCATTGGCCGTTTGAATGTCATAATTCGTGCAAAAGGTGACCAATTCGAACAAATTTAAAAAAATTCTAAAATGTGGATGGTATTTCCAACATTTTTTTGCCTTCATTCAATAAAATTTAAAAAAAATTACTTTGTTGCAGGTTTTTTATCTCACCCTGTATAGTATAGTTTTATTATATAGAATTATATAATTTGTGGATTATTCTTTATTTAACTTTTCCACATTTTATCAATATTTCTTCCAGAAAAAAAGGCTAATCCATCTATTTATCTTTGGCATTTGTGTGGCATACTTTTAGGCACTTTCAAGAATTTGTAGAATATACTCCATACAATTTAGTATATTTAGAGTATAATTATGGCACAATTGTATTAAATATTTATTCTTTAATTCTTTATTTAACTTTGTCAAATTTTCTCAACATTTCTTCCAGAAAAAAAGGCTAATCTCCGAAAAACGGCTAAGAGATAACTGACCCCACCTTAAATTCTCTTTTGCCTGCCCAATTAATGTTTTATTCCTTCCAATTAGTTGTTGTTGTTTAACTGGCTTTCTTTCTTCCAATTTTTATTTGTTTTTATTGTCTTTGCAGGTTCACTGACATTGTAAAGTCATATTTCATTTTTTTCCAATTTCCAATGAATTGTCTGACTGCCTGCCTGCCGGAATATCTGTCTCAACATAAATGATATACACCACTTGGCCAGGCTGTTGTAAAAATATTTCTTAGTTGTCGCCCATAGCCATGTTTAATTTCCAATGCATTCCAAAGTTATTGTCTCTGTGTTGACTCAAGTTTTTTTTCAGTCATTTTAGAATCATTGACTTTTCAAAGAGTTTGGCATCTCATTTATTTTTGAAAAACAAGAAAGAACAAATATTAAAAGCAGACGGCATTCGAATGACCAGAGGCCATTTAGTTAGCCCGGCCGGCAAAACGAATACATGGATTTAAAGAAGATCCGGCAATTTAACAAAATCTCACATATATCGAACAGACAAAAATTATGTTAACACCCCAAGAAGAAGTTTTGGTAAGATTAATTATTTTGAGGCTAAAACAAGTTCTGTTCAGAGATAATGGGCAGAAGAGGCCTTAGATGAGTCAAGCTACTGTTTAAATTTCAGAGATTTTTTAAATTATAACTTTGTAAACCTTTTTTTGGCCTCATGACAAAAAACCAATTTTAAAGTATTTTTTGTACCAATAAAAAAGAACAAACTAGCCATAAAACAACTTGGCCATGTTAAAGTGAAATGACTGTCTGGAGACCTTTTTGTCTGTAGCTCCACTTTTCCCTTTTGTGCTTTGTATTTCATTTTCAAGGATAAATTCCTTTTTGTTATGCCATATTGCATCATGTTGGAGTTGATGGCATGTTCAAGTAGCCCATGCCAGAATGTGGAGGAAAAAAATGACTCGAAGATAATGAAGCATAATTGAAAGTAACAATAAACGAGACCACAAAGAGGGTCATTTAATGAATGGCATGATACCACAGAGAATAGGAGATTGATTCAGAGATGTGGAGAGAAAAGAGAGGAGAATAGAAAAACTTACACATTTGTAAAAAGATAGTACTTTAAGGCATTATTTAAAAACATAGCACACATTTAGGCGGTCTATGAAAAAACGAAATTAAATAATACTTTTTAGGACTATTCGAGCTAAAAGATTACTTAAAGAATATTTTTTGCTTATACTATTAATAAGCATGGGTTTTTTAAATATTTTTAAATCCTATAAAAAAACTGGATTTTTAAAATATTTTTTAAAATACCAACAAAATACCAATAATAAACGTTAATTTTTTAAAAATATTTTTCAAGGACCAACATTTCAACATTAAAGTGTGGTTTTCAAAAATATTTTTTCAAGGACTAATAATAAACGTAGATTTTTTTAAGACAACCAGTCAAGGTAAATTTATTTTAAAATATTTTTTTCATGGACCAACAATATATGTGGATTTTTTGAAAATATTTTTTCAAGGGTCATCTATAAACGTGGATTTTTTAAAAATAATTTTCAAGGGTCATCCATAAACGTGGATTTTTTAAAAATATTTTTTCAAGGGCCATCTATAAACGTGGATTTTTTAAAAATATTTTTTCAAGGGCCATCCAAAAACGTGGATTTAAAAAAAAAAATTCAAGGGCCATCTATAAACGTGGATTTTTTAAAAATATTTTTTCAAGGGCCATCCATAAATGTGGATTTTGAAAAACAATTTTTCAAGCGTCATTCATAAACGTGTATTTTTCAAAAATCATTTTTCAAGGGTCATCCATAAACGTGGATTTTTTAAAAATCATTTTTCAAGGGTCATCCATAAACGTGGATTTTTTAAAAATCATTTTTCAAGGGTCATCCATAAATGTGGATTTTTTAAAAAATATTTTTTCAAAGACCAACTATAAACGTGGATTTTTTAAAAATACCTTTTTTATCAAGAGCCAACAATAAACGTGGATTTTTTTAAAATATTTTTTCATGGACAATCTATAAACGTGGATTTTTTAAAAATATTTTTTCAAGAACCAAAAATAAACGTGGATTTTTTAAAAATATTTTTTCAAGAACCATAAATAAACGTGGATTTTTTAAAAATATTTTTTCAAGAACCAAAAATAAACGTGGATTTTTTAAAAATATTTTTTCAAGAACCAAAAATAAACGTGGATTTTTTAAAAATATTTTTTCAAGAACCAAAAATAAACGTGGATTTTTTAAAAATATTTTTTCAAGAACCAAAAATAAACGCGGATTTTTTAAAAATATTTTTTCAAGAACCAAAATAAACGTGGATTTTTTAAAAATATTTTTTCAAGAACCAAAATAAACGTGGATTTTTTAAAATATTTTTTCAAGAACCAAAAATAAACGTGGATTTTTTAAAAATATTTTTTCAAGAACCAAAAATAAACGTGGATTTTTTAAAAATATTTTTTCAAGAACCAAAAATAAACGTGGATTTTTTAAAAATATTTTTTTAAAGGGCCAACAAAAAAAGTTATTTTTTAAAAATATTTTTTCAAGAACCAACAGTAAACGTGAATTTTTTAAAAATATTTTTTCAAGAACCAACAATAAACGTGGAGTTTTTAAAAATATTTTTTCAATGACTACCAATCAATATTGCTTTTTTAAAAATATTTTTTCAATGACTATCAATCAACATTGATTTTTTAAAAATATTTTTTAGGGAAATCAATAAACTTGGATTATTAAAAGTATTTTTTTTTTAGAGAAATCAATGAACGTAGATTTTTTAAAAATATTTTTTTCGTGGACCAACACCAAACGTAGATTTTTTAAAAATATTTTTTCAAGGATTACCAAGAGAAGTGCATTTTTTAAAAGTATCTTTTCATGGACCAACACCAAACGTAGATTTTTTAAAAATATTTTTTTAAGGATTACCAAGAGACGTGGATTTTTTAAAAATATCTCTTCATGGACCAACACCAAACGTAGATTTTTTAAAAATATTTTTTTCATGGACCAACACCAAACGTAGATTTTTTAAAAATATTTTTTTTTTAAGGATTACCAAGAGACGTGGTTTTTTTTTAAATATTTTTTCAAGGACCAACCAATAACGTGAGTTTTAATATATTTTTTCAACGACCAACAATAAACATGGTTTTTTTAAAAATATCTTTCCACGACCAACAATAAACGTGGATTGTTTAAAAATATTTTTTTCAGGGGTCATCCTTAAACATGGATTTTTTAAAAATATTTTTTTCAGGGGTCATCCATAAACATGGATTTTTTAAAAATATTTTTTTCAAGAGCCATTCATAAACGTGGATTTCAAAAATATTTTTTCAAGGGCCATCCATAAACATGGATTTAAAAAAAAATTGTCAAGGGACATCCAGAAACGTTGATTTTTTTAAAAAAATTTCAAGGGCCATCCAAAAACGTTGATGTTCTAAAAAAATGTTTTCAATTGACATTCATAAACGAGGATTTTTAATTTTTTTTTTTCAAGGGACATCCATAAACTTGGATTTTTTAAAATAAATTTTTTAAGGGCCATCAAGGAACGTTGTTTTTTTTTTAAATGTTTTCAAGGACCATCCAGAAACTTGAATTAAAAAAAAATGTTTTCAAGGACCAACCTAAAACGTGAATTTATTTAAAAATATTTTTCAAGGACCAATAAAAAGCCAGAATTTATTTAAATATATTTTTTTATTTTTCAAGGACCAACGAGGATTTTTTCAAAATATTTTTTTTAAACCATCAATAAACATGAATTTTTTAAAAATATTTTTTCAAGTACCAACAGTAAACGTGGATTTTTTAAAAATATTTTTTCAAAGACAGTCAATAAACGTAAATTTTTTAAAAATATTTTTTCAAGGACCGTCCATGAACTTGGATTTTTTAAAAATATTTTTTAAGGACTTCCAATCAACGTGGTTTTTTAAAAATATTTTTCAAGGACCCTCAATAAACGTAAATTTTTTAAAAATATTTTTTCAAGGACCGTCCGTGAACTTGGATTTTTTAAAAATATTTTTTAAGGACTACCAATCAACGTGGATTCTTTTTAAAAATATTTTTTTAGGACTACCAATCAACGTGGATTTTTAAAAATATTCTTTACGGACTACCAATTAACCTGGATTTTTTAAAAAAAATTATTTAAGGACTACCAATTAACCTGGATATTTTTAAAAATATTATTTAAGGACTACCAATTATCCTGGATTTTTTAAAAATATTTTTTTACGGAGTATTAAGAAATATTTTTTCATGGATCAACGCCAAACGTGGATTTTTTTAAAAATATTTTTTAAGGAAAATTCAGAAAATTTAAACTATATTTTTTAACGTATCTAAAAATAAGAATTTTTAAAAATATTTGTTTTTCAAGGAAACTCATGAACGTGGATTTTTTAAAAATATTTTTTAAGGAAAATTCAGAAAATTTAAAATATATTTTTTAACGTATCTAAAAATAAGAATTTTTAAAAATATTTGTTTTCAAAGGAAACCCATGAACGTGGATTTTTTAAAAATAGTTTTTCAAGGGCCATCCGAATTTTTACGGAATATCTAAAAATGTGGATTTTTAAAAATATTTTTCAAGGGCCATCCATAAACGTGGGTTTTTTATAACCTCCACCATACTATGAAGGGTATATTAACTTTATCATTGCGTTTGTAACTCCTCAAACGGATATTATTGTCTTTGAGAATTGCCAAATGGTGGACAGCCTTTTTATTTGTTTGATGTTACAATGTTAAAAACTCACATCAACCCCAATTGGTATTTGAACATCTCCATTTATTCATCCCAAACTATTATCAATTGGCCTTTTGGCAAACAATGATATATCGATTTACATATTGATTATTTGTAAAAAATAACATTATTAAATATTTTCCGAAATTCCCACCAGCCAACAAAAATTTTCAAAACAAAATCAACACCATAAAACCATTAACCCCAATTTTTGTTTCGCTCTCTCCGACGAATGCAATTCAGAAGACAGCAAATCAATTACAATTTCCATTTATATCTATATTTATCAGTCAGCAGTCAGAAATTGCAGAGAGCATGAAAGACGAAAAAAACTGGATTGAAACGATTTTGCCATGTATTCATTAATTATTTAAAATAATTCACTTAAAACTCAGTCAGAGAAAAAAAACAGGACGAGACACACGGCAACAATGAAATCAGACAATGGAAATATCCTGTAGTGAAATGTTTTCACAACTCGACAACATATACACACACATGGACATGGACATGGACATGGTTGGAAACATCCTTGGCCACACACACGTGTCATACTATGTTCGGTATGAGGTCACCTCATGGCTTCTCTGTGCCATAGACATGTAGTTGACCTGTCAATTATTTGTCACCAATTAAAATACTAAAGCTTGTGTTTTATTTTTTGGAAAAAAAAAGAGAAACAGACTCAGTGAGAGTGAATGTCTCCTTATCTCCTCCACCATTGAATTGCATGCAATACAGCAGGTTATCTATAAACCTTGCAACCACGCACTGGGCCATGGCTATGCAACTTGCATTGCAACGTAAAAAGTTTGAAGTACAATCCAGCGTCTGCCCATTGTGGGAGGTACTCTTTCCTATTTGCTTTTGTTCTGTTTTTTTTCTCCATCAAATATTCATTCATTCATTCACTGAGTGTACCATAATAATTTAGTATGCCAGCCTTACCTTTCTTTCCATCGTGAAAACAAACGATCACGTTGCTGCCATAAAAGGCCGCGTTTAATTGGACCCGTCATTGAGGCTACCGGTATACGTCCTGCCAACAGAGATTGCTGTAAATAGAAAACAAAAGGAGCATTAAGTCGGGTGGGGGTTCGGCAGACGAATGAATAAATTTGATTATAAATAACTGAAATTGAGGGCAATTTTGTCCTGAGCAGCAATGAAAAGGCCACTGTGAAAATGGCAAATTAATTTGAATTCATAAAATATTTAAGAGAGAGAGAGAGAGAGGACTCTATTATTTATGAAGTGGCATTATAAACAGGTAAAGGATATATTAAATGGTAATTTTAAATAATAAATTATTAATGGAAGGGGAAAATTTAATAATGGTATCATTATTGTGGGAAGTTGGAATGAAATGGGATTGGAATATAATTATTATAGTTAAAATAGTCAGAAAAAAACTATATTTTATGAAACCACATTAAAGCCAATTTCTTAAATGGAGTCTCTCCAAGGACTAACAAGGAGACAATCTGGAATTAAAAAAAAAACTTTTTAAGGCCTTTCGAGCTGCAATCGTGGGGTTTGGAATATATCTGAAGGATTTTCTGGGTTAAAATCTTGAATTAAAAAAATAATAATTTGAAAGGTTCTGATGATAAAATCTTTGATTTAAAAATGTATTTTCAAGGAATGACAATAAAAGTTGATTTTTTAAAAATATTTTTTTCAGAGGCTATCAACAGCCATGAATTTTTAAAAATAAACATTGACACTTTCAATGAACTTTGATTTTTTAAAAATATTATTTTAAGGACTTTTAATAAAACTGGATTTATTAAAAATATATTGTCAAGGACTTTTAATAAAAGTGGATTTAAAAAAAATACTATTTTAAGACTGATGATAAAATCTTTGATTTAAAAATGTATTTTCAAGGAATGACAATAAAAGTTGATTTTTTAAAAATATGTTTTTCAGGGGCTATCAAGAGCCATGAATTTTTAAAAATAAAAATTTACCCTTTCAATGAACGTTGATTTTAAAAAAAAAATTATTTTAAGGACTACTAATAAAAGTGGATTTATTAAAAATATAAATTCAAGTACTATTAACAAAAGTGGATTTTTTAAAACTATTTTTTAAGGAATGCGATTTTTTTACTTAATTTTGAATAAAAAAATATTTTTATGAAAAATAAAGGTTTATGTTATTTCTGTTCGTGTCTAGAGATGAAAAAACTACAACCAACTTCAGACGGCTGTCATTTCTAAGCCACTCGTCCAACAGCTGTTAAAATTATTCCAGTGATAGCTCATTATATTGTTTACAAGGATAAAAAAATATTCTGGTGAGAATTTTCCAAAAAAAAAAATTGTTCGTGATGGAATTCAAGCGTGACAGTGTGATTTCTTTTTATTTGGCTGGAAAACCACAAGTGGCTATCGTTAGAGCACTCCAGCATTTAAATGTGAATAAATCTTTTGTGTCTCGTGCCATCGCTCGTTACCGTGATACTAGTAGCATAGCCCGATGTCAAGGAAGTGGACGGAAGAAAATAGCAAAATCAGCAGAAATGGTTCGAAAAGTAAAGAAGCGACTTGATACTAGTAGCATAGCCCGATGTCAAGGAAGTGGACGGAAGAAAATAGCAAAATCAGCAGAAATGGTTCGAAAAGTAAAGAAGCGACTTGATCGAACCCCGCATCGCAGTGGTCGAAAAATGACTCGTGAACTAAACATATCGCAATATTCCATTCGGCAAATATTGAAAAATGAGCTCGGGATAACGCCATTGAAATTCCAAAAAATGCAAGAACTTACACCGCAACAAAAAAAAATAGACTCAAAAGAGCTAAAGAGTTGCTTCGCTTGGCCGAAGGTAATGGACTGCCGAATTTGGTTTTCTCCTATGAGAAAACATTCGTTGTCCAGCAGTTTGTAAACAAACAAAATGATCGTGTTTACTTGCCAAAGAGGTCAGCTGAAAATGTGCACCTTCGGTTGGCCACCAGAACTTAAGCGCCGGCCTTGGTGATGGTGTGGGCCGCCATAACAGTCCGCTCCGCTCGTACTAATCGACCATGGCATCAGAATAAATGCCGAATATAAATCGCGAAAATATTCTGGAGGGTGTATTAAAGCCTTGGGCACGCAAACATTTTGGCCGCAGACCTTGGACATTGCAACAGGACTCAATGGGCGAAATACCGCAGAGCAACATTCGGGCAGCGTGTGACGGTTTCATTGGCCGTGTGAAGGCCATAATTCGTGCCAAAGGTGATCAAATCGAACAAATCTAAACTTATTCTAAAATTTGATTTCATTTCCGACATTTTTTGCTTTCATTAAAAAAAATTAAAAAAAATGTAAAAATTATGGCGTTTGACTTTGTTGCAGTTTTTTTTATCTCACCTTGTATTAAAAAAGATGTTCTGCCATATTTTTGAATCAAAATGAGTCTCGACTTTTAGAAAACATATATTTATGACATTACTCTCCAACGTGCAACAAAATGGAATTGAAACATTTATGCAGTATAATTGTCCCATAATGGCTTTAAAGCAAATATTTTCCGAAAAAAATACATTATATTCCACTTAAATATTGCTGCATTATTTATTTCCTTTAGCATTTTCTGCTAGACCGCCTAGTGTCTGCTAGAGGAAAACAAGGACATTAACCATTTGCCTTGTGAAAAATAACAGCAAGCAAACAACAACAACAGGCTCATTAAATGGTATTCAGTTTAGGCTTTTAAGGCTATGAGTGATTTTTTTTTACATTACGGCCGTTAACTGGTATCATATTCTCGGGATATGCAGATATTTTTTTAAACAGATAAATGAAATACTTCAGCCAGCAAAAGCCTTAAATCTTCAGCTATATTTTTTGCAAAAAATTAAGTCTTTAAACGGCCATTATTGTGAAAAGTGGCCAGGGGCGTAGATATTTAAAGGGGTTAAAATATTTTCAATTTTAGGAATTTATTTTGTATTACTTTTCAATTCACTTCTAGACAAATAACATCCCAGAAGCTCTGGGATTCATACCTACCCCTTGAAAAATGTATCCCAACTACGCCTATGCCCTCTCGCAAACATTTTTGAATAATAGCGCCTCATTAAAGAGCTTTCCAGGATGAAAGCAAAATATTGCATATTTCATAAAATTATAACATATGGGACTTGCGAGTGCAAAAATATTGCCAACAAAATGCCAAAGAAATATTTCACTTAAATAAGGTAATAACTTTAAATTTATGTAGGTATGTGCGTATGTCGGCTTGAAAAAACACGCATTTACGCATTTACGCATTTCTTACCAGCCAGCCAGCCAACCAGCCTACTTACCAACATAGGAGCAGCAAAACAGAGCAAAATATTGGTGTGGAAAAATGAAATGTTACAAAACATGAAATGTTATAAATTATTGTTGTTATTGTGCTGGGGCCAGGAAGGAAACTGAACGCGCAAATGAAAAGTGGGTTGGTAATTTTATGGTTGTATGACTTAATTTCAGACATTTGTTAATGAAATGAAAGCAGTTTGTATAGGAAAATTGTTTGGTTCAAATTGAAGTGAGTGGATTGTAGACAAAAGGTGTTTCAATTACACAGTGTTTCAATTGGACATTTTATGGTTATTTCACAAAAATGGCATAAATTTTACTTTTATATGACATGTAGTGACTTTTTTGCAATATTATATATTACAATTGTATATGAGAAAAGAAAATTGAGATAAGTCTATTTTTAAAAATGTATTTCAATTCCACAACATTCCACACGAAAAAAATGTCGATTATTTTATTTAATATGACAAGTAATTGCATTTTGGTAATATTGGGGAAAAATTAATATTGGTTTCTAAAATTTGTTTCAATTCCATAATATTCCAATTGGATTTTTTTTGAGTATTTTAGAAAAATTGCATTACTTTTACTTATATCTAATAGATAGAAGTGAGTGTATTTTAGATAATCGTGTTTTTATTCCACAGCGTTCCTCATGAAAAATCTTGATTATTTTATTTTAGATTACAAGTTTTTGCATTTTTTTATATTAGGGAAGAAACTTATTTTTTTATAAAAATAATCCAATTCCAGATCGTTCCAAATGCAAATTCTTTGGGTCCTTCATAAAAATGACATAACTTATACTTTTATATGACAAGAAATAGCATTTTTCTCAAAATTAGATAATGACATTACATATTTTAGAAAAGAAAACTAAAATAAGTAGATTTTAGAGCAACGTGTTTCAATTCCAGAACATTTCACAAGAACAAATCTAGAGTTTTTATTTTGTAAGACAAGTAATTGCATTTTTGGCAATATAATGGAATAAAATTAATAATTGTTGGTAAGTTTTGTTTAAATTCCACAATGTTCCATTTTCGTTTTCTTTTATATGACAAGAAATTGCAATATTAGATAATGGAATGAATATTATCAAAAAGTGTTTCAATTCCAGAACGTTCCATTTGAAAAATCTTGATTACTTTATTTTATATTATAAGCTATTGAATTTTTCGTTATATTAGGGAAGAAACTTTCTTTTGTTATAAAAATTGTATCAATTCCACATCGTTCCAAAGGGAAATTTTTTGAGTATTTCATAAAAATATCACATCTTACACTTTTATATGAGAATAAATTGCATTTTTTGCTAAATTAGATAATGGAATTAGATTTTTTGGAAAAAAATGGCATAAGTGAAGTTTTGCAAAAAGTGTCTCAATTCCACAACGTTCCAATCAAAAATCTTGATTGCCTTATTTTATATGACAAATAATGGTATTTTGGGAAGAAAATAATTTTTTTATAAAAATTGTTTCAGTTCCACAACGTTTCGGTTGGATTTTTTTTTGAATATTTCACATAAATGCATTTTTCACAATATTAGGGAATAAAATAAAATTTTTTGTAAAAATTGTATCGATTCCACAACGTTCCAATGTGGTATTTAATAAAAACTGGCATTAATTATTCTTATATATGACAATTAATTGCATTTTTCGCTATATTAGATGATGAAAAAGGCGTTTCATTTCCACAACGTTCCAACATGTATTTTTTTTAAATTGCATATATCATGGATTTATATGGCATCCTATTGAATTTATTGCTATACTAGAGAATAAAATTAACATAAAGTAAATATACAGTGGAACCTGTTTATAGAAAACAGTCCTTTTATAACTGGCAAAAAAAAATTAAAGTTCCGTTCGTTAAAAAATAGTCTCCAAATTAAAATCTGTTTGAGGTAACATTACGCCCATCCTTAGAATACTCTGTAAGAGGGTTCGACTGTCGCTAACATTTCTGTTGCCGACGTTGCATTTATTAATTAATTACCACCACAGCCTATGTTAGGCAAACACACCAAGTTTAAAATGCAGCAAAAAAAAAAAACTGAAAACTGAAAACTTTTTATAAATTCATAAATTTTATTGGTAAACGTAAATTCCACAACATTCTGTTCATGACTGCGGTGGAATATAAATGCCGCAGTTACTTTTTATTTTATTTATTTATTTACGATTTTTTGCTTTGGTCGTTTTTTTCTCTCCACTCTTGAGGCCATAAGAGGATATCAGCGTTTTTAACAAGCTGCTCAGCCGGGTTAATGTAATAATTGTTAATTTTTGTTGCCATTCGAGTAGTATTTTTTATTTTATAACACTTGAAATACAATATTTATATGAATGCTATCTGCAATTGTTTTTAATTAAAATATCATTGAAAATAAAAAGCAAATAAAAATTAAATAACCAAAAACGTAAAGTTTCCAATGGTCACTGACATGTACAATAATTGTATCTGCGTATATATTGCAACAAAAATATTATTATATTACGGCAACATGAACACTGAAGTTTTCCAGTGGTAACAATAGCTCTTGGGAAAAATTGCAACACAATTTTGAAATTAAATATTAAATTATTTATTTGCAATAAATGGCAAATGGCAAAACAAATATAAATGGTGAGCCGCAAAGCAGATGGGACTTCTTTTAGAGAGAGAGAGAGAGAGAGAGGGAGACAGAAGGAGAGACGGGCACCAATAATTGTAAGTTTTCTGAAAGGGTCAACCTTGGATAGAAGGACCTACACATATCTGTTCGTTCAACAACAACTTTCTATCCATAGAAGACTTCGCAAATTAACAGCTAGTCCTTTTGAGGTCTTCTATCAACAGAAGACAGTTAAAGGACCTCCTATCTGTAGGAGGGCGTTGAGAGACAAACCTTCTTGGAAGTTCTTCTATTAACATAAATCTATAAGTGGCCTGTCTCAAAAAAGACTGATTTAAATGCATTCTTTCATCCAAAATTTGGCTGAGAGTATTACTCTTTGTTCCGCTACGAAGAAGCCAGCCGATGACTTAAGCCGATGAAATAAGTGCTTTATGTGTTCTCACCTTAAAAAATGCTGCTTAAGAAGCCTTCTCTGAGTGTTCATTGAGTGTTCTCCTGTTGAAAGAAGATTGAAAAAGATACCAATGTACTTCTGATAGACCTTTTACTGATAGAAAACTCTCTCTCTCTCTCTCTCCCTCTCTCAACGGCCTATTTTTAATCTCTTAATTATATAATTGTCTCAATCGGTCTTCTGTTGAGTGAAGGGCCTTCAACGACTAGATATCCAGAGAAGGCGAGCTTCTGTTAAATGAATGCTTATAATTCGGGCTCTTTTTGAGCCGTTGAGAGCCCTACTGACAGTAAATGTCCGAATGAGATAACTACTATTAATACAAGGCCGTTGAGAGAGTTTTCTATAAGTAGAGTGCCGTGATGAGACCTTCTCTCAGTTAAAAGACCTTGATAGGTCTTTAGACCAGTTGAGGGACATTCTACCTATAGGAGACCCTTAGAAAACCATTAAGAGACCTTCTCTCAGTAGAAGATCATTGAGAAGCTTTTTTCAATAAATATAATAATATTGAGCGCTCTTCCCCAAATTGTTAGGCCATTGAGTCTTTAATTAATAAAAGGCAATTGGAAGACATTCTGCCAATAGAAGCCTGTTTAGAATGTGTTTTTTTAACAGAAGGCCGTTAAATGGCCGTTTCCCAAAAGTTCTTCCGTTGAGAGGTCTTCTTTTGATAACATACTCCTGGGGACTTAAAGAAGGACCTCGAACTGGATTCTATTAGTAGAAGACCTCTGATTGACTCAACAAAAGACCTGAGGAGAGACTCTTTATCAATAGAGGGCCAAATTACGTGTATTTTTTCCGTAGAAGGCCCTGACAAAATTCAAAAATTGAGAGAGAGATAGTCTATTGGAGAATAATGTTTCCTTGTTTAACGGCATTTTCAAAGCCTTTTAAAGGTCTGCAATGAGATTTTTTAATAATTTTTAGAGGACAAACCAATTTATAGACGCATTTATAATGGCGCCCCATATAATGGCACCTCCCTATTTTCGGCATTTTGATGATTTAAGCGACATTATTTACCGGAATTGTTTCAAATTTGGTATTTGAAGTTTCTAATGGATGCTACAACCTATGACAGAAAATTGTCTGTGCAGGTCCACGCCTTTGTATAGCCCCCTTATAATGGCACCTCCCGATATTCGGTATTTTGATGATTTTAGCGACATTATTCACCGGAATTGTTTCAAATTTGATATTTGAAGTTTGTTATGGATACTACAGCCTATGACAGAAAATTGTCTGTGCAGGTCCACGTTTTGGTATAGCCCCCCTTGTACCTCCCTATATTCGGTATTTTGATGATTTTTTTTTTCAAGTTTCGCATTTGAATATTGTTATGGCTTATTACAAAAGTTACCTATACAGATCCCAAATTCGTTCCAAATGGTGGAGGGTATTCCAAGTTCTGCCCGGCCGAACTTACAGCTTTTTTACTTTTTAATATTTTAAGACTTGAACTATTCAAAACTATTATAAGTATTATTATATCATTTAAAACTACTTAAAGGTCTTATAATGTAGATTAAAAAAATGTTTCAAAATTTCGTAGAGGTCTTGCAACGCCGATTTTTTTTTTTTTTGTACTTTTCAAGGTTCTTTAAAGGTCTTAAAATGGGAATTTTGTAAATAATTTTTCATGGCCCATTTTAAGGGGCATTTCAAGACTCCTTAAGGGTCTTATAATGTGAATTCTTAAATAATTTTTTTCAGTACTGCTTGAAAGCCCTGCAACGTGATATTTTAATAGTTTTTTTCAAAGGCACTCAAAGGCCTTGCAACAGATATTTTTTTTAAATAATTCTTTTTGACTCCTTAAAAGCCTTGCAACATGGGTTTTTAAAGGGTTTACAATTGAAACTTTTCCCCTTATCCTTCATATTGATTGAATTCATCGATGATAGAAGAAAATACTTTAATATATTATCCCCCTCCCTAGTATTTTTTAAGCCTTCCTGTATCGGTTATATATTTATTTATTTTATATTTTTTCCAAATATGATTTATGATATTCTACACAGACTACACCATTCCTGTTAAGTGTTTATTAATTAATATGCAATGTATCATTCATTCATGCAACATTTTTTTAATATTTTTTTTTTCGAGTTGCTCATATATATTTTTTCCCGCCGACAAGCAGCATTTTTCTTGTGCTACATGTCGGTATTTGCGGCATACATCATCTGGACTTAACAATAAAAAGCCATAAAAATCCCATTCATATGAGGAGAAGATTGACTTGACTTGTTTTTATGGCGATGTTGATATTGGTGTTGTTGTCGTTTTTGTTGTTGGTTTGTCTTACATTGATCTAAAACTCATACATATTGCAGAGCCTAGGCCTATGTTGCAGCAGCATGGCAATGAATGGATAAAATAATATCTGAGAGCAGACAGAGTTCCCAGAGTTGTTTTTACCCATATTTTTTTCATGTTCCTATAACTGTCTGCCTGTTTTTTTTTTCTATCTGCTGTCTTCATGTCTGCCTGGCTAAAAACATACCGATATTAAAAAGTCAATTTTAAAACTGAATACTGGTCGTAATGGCAATAATAATATGCTTGGCAAAGATTCATAATTCTATATAAAGAGGAAAGGAGGGCCGACGGGAGAGCTGCCAACATTAGAAGCTTTAAGCCCCTGTTGTGATTATGATGACGAGGGGGAGGAGTAGGACTAGTACTTAAATTCACATTATCAACATGGTTATTCTGGAGCAAACATCTTTGGTTGGCATTATGATTATGTTGATGAAATTGCCAAAAAGCAACCAAGCATGAAGTTTGGGAAAAAAAAAATCTGAAGAGGATTGTAACAACTTGGATTGTTTACACGTTGGCAGAGGAATTGGCTATGAGATCTATGGCCAACTAGAAATGCTGTTTTTTTCTCGAGTCAGGGAACATTGCGGCAGAAAACATGGTGATAGTAGTAGATTGGCCTGGACAATAAATGGAGTTAATGCAGATTTTGTTCTGCCTCTGCTCCGTTCTCTTCCTCTAACGTTTTTCTGAAAACCATTTGCATTTCATTTTCAAAAAGGCAAATATAAGAGCGAAAATTGAAAGAGGTAAACATGAATGGGGGGGGAAATCAAAACTAAGTAATGGGCTTAATTGAATTTTCCCCTTAAGCCCTTTATGGTGGCTTGCGGATTAAAGTGGTGGGAAAGTAAGGGAATGAGATAGAAGTATAAACAAGTAAAAAAGCTGTAAGTTCGGCCGGGCTGAATTTTGAATACCCTCCACCATTTGGAACGAATTTAGCAATAGTCAAAAACAATAAAATCCGTTAAAAATTCTGTTAAAATCTTAAAAATTCCGAATGTAGCTGTTATATTAGACGATATGGACCTGCATAGGTAACTTTTGTCATAAGCCATTACAATATTCAAATGCGTAACTTAAAAAAATCGGTAAATAATGTCGCTAAAATCATCAAAATACCGAATATCGGCAGGTACCGTTATATGAGATCTATACGAAGACGTGGACCTGCACAGACAATTTTCTGTCATAGGCTGTAGTATCCACTACGAACATCAAGTACCAAATTTGGAACAATTCCGGTGAATAATGTCGTTAAAATTATCCAAATACCAAATATTGGAAGGGCCGTTATATGGGAGCTATACGAATACGTGGACCTGCACTGACAATTTTCTGTCTTAGACTGTAGTATCCATTACGAACTTCAAATACCAAATTTGAAACAATTCCGGTGAATAAAGTCGCTAAAATCATCAAAATACCGATTATCGGAAGGGACCATTATATGGGGGTTATACGAAGACGTGGTCCAGCACAGATAATTTTCTGTCATAGGCTGTAGCATCCATTACGAACATCAGGCACCAAATTTGAAACAATTCCGGTGAATACTGTCGCTAAAATCATGAAATTACCGAATATCGGGAGGTACCGTTATATGTTGGCTATACGAAGGCGTGGACCTGCAAAGACAATTTTCTGTCTTAGGCTCTAGAATCCACTACGAACTTCAAATACTAAATTTAAAACAATTCCGGTGAATAATGTCGCTAAAATCATCAAAATACCGAATATCGGGAGGTACCGTTATAAGGGAGCTATACGATGACATATACCTGCAAAGACAATCAGCTGTCATAGGCTGTGGTATCCATTACTAGCTTCAAATACCAATTTTGAAACAATTCCAGTGAATAATGTCGCTAAAATCAGCAAAATACCGAATATCGGGAGGTACCGTTATATGGGAGCTATGCGAAGACATGGACCTGCAAAGACAATCTGCTGTCATAGGCTGTGGTATCCATTACGAACATCAAGTACCAAATTTGAAACAACTCCGGTGAATAATGTTGCTAAAATCAACAAAGTACCGAATATCGGGAGGTACCGTTATATGGGGGCTCTACGAAGACGTGGACCTGCACAGACAATTGTCTGTCTTAGGCCCTAGAATCCATTACGAACATCAAGTACCAAATTGGAAACAAATCCTGTGAATAATGTTGCTAAAATCAACAAAGTATCGAATATCAGGAGGTACCGTTATATGGGAGCTATACGAAGACGTGGTCCAGCACAGATAATTTTCTGTCATAGGCTGTAGCATCCATTACGAACATCAAATACCAAATTTGAAAGAATTCCGGTGAATAATTTCGCTAAAATCATCAAAATACCAAATATCGGAAGGTACCGTTATATGGGGGCTATGCGAAGACGGGGACCTATATGGCCCATTTTCAATAACAAAAGTCCTGCAGACATAATATACATTTGAGTACAATTTTATCAATCTACTTCATTTCTTTCGGAAGCTAGAGTGATTTCCACAGACGGACAGACGAACAGACGTATAGACGGACGGGCATTGCTAAATCGACATAGAATTTTATGCTGATCAAGAATATATAATTTGTGGGGACTAAAATGTATATTTCGAGGTGTTACAAACGGAATGACAAACTTAATATACCCTCAGTACTATGGTAGAGGGTATAAAAATGGTAGGATATCATAAATAGTTGATGCTCCAAAATTTAATTTATTTGGGAGGTCTAAAAAATTATTTCAAAAATATAAAAAAATCTCTTTTTAATGCCTTTAAAAGATTTATTTTTTTTAAAATTCAGATTTTTTTCAGATTTTGCTTCCATGTAAGATTTGAGTTATAAACAAGAAATAAAATAAATCCTTTATTTTTCATTTCTAAAATGAAACAGATCAAAAAACTTTGACGAATATACTTTCAAAATCCGCCACTCAAATTTATGAGTGACATGTTGTGTTTGTTTGTGCTAAAGCTGGACATTTTGGAGTGACAGTTCGTAAAATAAATGGACAATTTCTTCAAACAAACAATTTCACAATTTATCTTCAAACTGGCCAGCCAGGCTGTGGAATAAATTAAAAGCAATTGATTTAATAAACAGCTTTTTTCACTCACTTTTAAATATTGGCAAATTAACAATTGATTTACAAAATTCACACAAATATGGCAAAAACGAAATAAAAAAGTTGTTGTTCATTCAATAAGACAATTTTTCCCAGCAACAACTTTTTGTTTGTTTCCTTTAACATTTTTTAACGTTGTTATGATTTTTGTTGTCCCACGATGGGAACAACATACCTTCACTTTGGTTTAGAAAATCCAACAACAACAAAAATCAACAAATAATAAAACAACTGATCAATAATGAAGTACAAGCAAAAACAATACCAACAGCAACAACAAAAATATGTGCTAACACAGAAGACCAACAAAGTCAGCTAATACGATCATGTCTAAACGCTGGAGTCTCCAAACCGTCAACACTCTAATGCTGTTGGCATTAATTTTGCACAAATATGGCTTAAAAAACAGGCTAGACAACATTTTTTCTGTTTTTATTTATATACGTTTTTGTTGTTAATGTTAGCGGTATTCATAACGAATTTGTTATTCCAATTAATAAAATTTAGCGCTTTATTATTGCACAAAAATATTTCGCAGACTTGTCCGGTTTTTTGTTTGTTTTGCCTCTGGACTGAAATGTCAGGAATTTGATTTTATGAGAAAATATCATTTATTTCTGGTAAATAAATAAAACAAAAAAATGTTGATATTTTGTATTAATATATCTAATTGTAATCGTGATTCCGACATTTATGAATTATCAATTAGAATTTTTTGATTGGGCGCCATAATTGTAAAACAATTAAAAAGCAGCAGACGAAGACTTAAAATGGACGCATAATCCGAGAATTAACTTTATCTAAAGTCTTCTGCAGAGCATGGAATACTATAAGCTCATAGAATATCTCCAGGCCTTTCATTGGCCACAAAAGACCTCCAGGTCTTCAATAGACTTTGAACGACCTCCAAGTCTTCTATAGAATGTAGAAGACCTCCAGGTATTCTATAGACCATACAGGACCACGAGGTCTTCTACAGTCGGTAGAAGACCACCAGGTCTTCCAAGACTTCTATCAACCATAGAAGACTTCCAGATGTTCTGCAGACCCTTTAAAAAAACTAATGGTGTTTTATAGACCATTAAAGATCTCTAAGTCTTCTATAGATTATAAAAGACCACCATGTCTTCCATAGATAATAGAAGACCACCAGATCTCCTATAGACTTAAGAAGACCACCAGGTCTTCTATGGAGCTATAGACTATGGAAAAGCACCAGCTCTTCTATAGACCATAGAAGAGCTCCAGCTCTTCTATAGACCATAGAAGAGCTCCAGCTCTTCTATAGACCATGGAAGAGCTCCAGCTCTTCTATAGACTATGGAAGAGCACTAGCTCTTCTATAGACCATGGAAGAGCACTAGCTCTTCTATAGACCATGGAAGAGCACTAGCTCTTCTATAGACCATGGAAGAGCACTAGCTCTTCTATAGACCATGGAAGAGCACTAGCTCTTCTATAGACAATGGAAGAGCTCCAGCTCTTCTATAGACCATAGAAGAGCACCAGCTCTTCTATAGACCATAGAAGAGCACCAGCTCTTCTATAGACCATAGAAGAGCACCAGCTCTTCTATAGACCATAGAAGAGCACCAGCTCTTCTATAGACTATAGAAGAGCACCAGCTCTTCTATAGACCATAGAAGAGCACCAGCTCTTCTATAGACTATAGAAGAGCACCAGCTCTTATATAGACCATAGAAGAGCACCAGCTCTTCTATAGACCATAGAAGGGCACCAGCTCTTCTATAGACCATAGAAGGGCACCAGCTCTTCTATAGACCATAGAAGGGCACCAGCTCTTCTATAGACCATAGAAGGGCACCAGCTCTTCTATAGACCATAGAAGGGCACTAGCTCTTCTATAGACCATAGAAGGGTACCAGCTCTTCTATAGACCATAGAAGAGCACCAGCTCCTCTATAGACCATAGAAGAGCACCAGCTCCTCTATAGACCATAGAAGAGCACCAGCTCCTCTATAGACCATAGAAGAGCACCAGCTCCTCTATAGACCATAGAAGAGCACCAGCTCCTCTATAGACCATAGAAGAGCACCAGCTCCTCTATAGACCATAGAAGGGCACCAGCTCTTCTAGAGACCATAGAAGAGCACCAGCTCTTCTATAGACCATAGAAGAACACCAGCTCTTCTATAGACCATAGAAGAGCACCAGCTCTTCTATAGACCATAGAAGAGCACCAGCTCTTCTATAGACCATAGAAGAGCACCAGCTCTTCTATAGACCATAGAAGAGCACCACCTCTTCTATAGACCAAAGAAGAGCACCAGCTCTTCTATAGACCATAGAAGAACACCAGCTCTTCTATAGACCATAGAAGAGCACCAGCTCTTCTATAGACCATAGAAGAGCACCAGCTCTTCTATAGACCATAGAAGAGCACCAGCTCTTCTATAGACCATAGAAGAGCACCAGCTCTTCTATAGACCATAGAAGAGCACCAGCTCTTCTATAGACCATAGAAGAGCACCAGCTCTTCTATAGACCATAGAAGAGCACCAGCTCTTCTATAGACCATAGAAGAGCACCAGCTCTTCTATAGACCATAGAAGAGCACCAGCTCTTCTATAGACCATAGAAGAGCACCAGCTCTTCTATAGACCATAGAAGAGCACCAGCTCTTCTATAGACCATAGAAGAGCACCAGCTCTTCTATAGACCATAGAAGAGCACCAGCTCTTCTATAGACCATAGAAGAGCACCAGCTCTTCTATAGACCATAGAAGAGCACCAGGTACCCTATAGATTATAGAAAAAATCTTCTGGTCTTCTATAGACCATAAAAAACGTTTAGGTCTTCTATAGACCATAGAATACCTCCAGGACTTCTAAAGACCATAGAAGTCTCCCGGGTCTTATGAAGACCATTTAAGTCCCCTAGGTCTTCCATAGGTCATAGATGACCTCCAGGTCTGCTTAGACCATAAAGGACCTCTAGGTCTGCTATAGAACATGGAAGACCCCAAGGTCTTTAATAGAGCCAAGAAGACCTCAACCCAAGTTCTTCTATAGAGAAGGCCACCAAGACTTCTACAGGCTATAATCAGGCCATCTATAAACCGTAGAAGACCTCAAAGTCTTCCAAAGACCATAGAAGAGGTCTATAGACACCTTGGGATTCTACGATCTATATTATCTTTTGAATGCTTGGAGGTCTTCTATTTGTTTCTGTTTACTATCAAATCCCTGAGGGTATTCTAAATTTTCAAAATTTCATAACCCTTGCCTTCCAACCTCCCTCCCTTCATTTTTTTCACCCCAACTCCAAATCTCCCCACTTAAACAAATGAATTGATTTCATTGAAAATTATATGACACAGGAGACGTGTAATTTTCTAAACCCAAATAGATGATGGATGCTAAAAGCAACGGTTCAAAAAAGTCAAGTCAAGCCAAATGGTATTAACTGATGATGTCGTCGCGATGAGAAGCCGAAAGAGGCTGACACCAACATCAGTTAGGCAGGCAGGCAGGCAGGCACTCGTCAGTCATTCACTCACTTAGCTCACTTGATAATTTGTTAAACCAACATTGCCGCTCCAACTGAATATTATCAACCTCCACAAAATTACGCCAGCAGTCAGTCGTATCATCGCCAGCATCATCATCAGGCATGGCAAACATTTCATACATGTGCATATTTGTCCATCATTTCGATATGAATATGAAAATTGTTTGGCCAAAACGAGTTGGGGGCACAAATACACGTCAATGTATTGCTGTGGGTACAATTGATTTTGAGACCTCCCTCTCTCCACTCCACACTGCCACCATTATGGTTGAGAGGCTCGAACGTCAGCTAGGTTTTGCATTAGGCTATGTGGTTGGTGTTGATGTTGACGACGATGGTTCAGCTGAGCTGTGTGCCAGGCGATTTTAAACAATTTCCATTTACCACTCAATAATGACTCACACTTGCCAGCACACCCTCTACCATTTAGTCAGTCAGCCAGTCACTCCAGCCATAAAAGTTGCAGTGGTTTTGTTGGCAAAAATAAAAACCGATTTGAATAATATTTTTCGCCTCAAAACATTTTGACGATGGTGGCGATGCTGACGATACTGATGATGATGGAAAACCAATGACGCAGATATGATGTGAATATTTTATTATGCGTAAATTACAAAAACACAAATTGAAATTGCATTCGTCGTCTGCAGTCGCTGGGGAGCAGTTGGTGGCAGAGGATGGATAGGATAATAATTATGTTGTGTAATTTAATTTCGTTTGCATATCTACATCGAGCATCATCGCCACTATCACCAATGCAATTAACATCTCAATCAATCTTCAAAATCAATGCATTGGAAATATTTAGTTGCATATATGTATGTTTTTGTGTAATTTCTAAGTCGATAGATGCGAAAGTGCTTTTACATAGTTTTAATGAAATTAAATTGAAAATATTTTCCAATAAATTACTAAAATCCATTAGATGGGGTGGTGGTTTGCCAAAATGGAGGGGGAAGGCTTTTGGAGGGGGAAAGGAAATTGAGGTTTATATTTATCGATAAGTTGGGTATTTGTAACGCAATCTAATGGAAATATTTGTGGTATTTAAATGATATCTAGTGACAAAAATAGAATTATCATAAGTGGCGCCCAACGTGGAATTGGAGTTTTTGAATTGAACTTGTATTCACATAAAAGCAAGAAAATAATAATCTAACTCACAATTATGGTTGTTAATGAGCATAGAAAATTAAAATTTATAATTTTTGTAAATACACCAAAATATTTATAGCGCCCAACGTTTTAAATGTAACCTAAACAAGTAAAATAGTATCAGTCGGTATTGCCGACAGATGTATATCCCCAGCCTTGAGTTATGATTATTCAAACTGTTGACCCTTTAGGGGGAGGTTTCCGAAGCTGTTAGCTAATATTGTTGCCATATTTGGACTATATCGTCTACTTACTAGACTTAATAGGAGATAGGTGGCAATTTTTGGAAAATTTGTAAATATGCGTTAGGGTACAGACATAGCGGACGGAAATATTCCACTTCATCTAATACAAACAAAAGTATTGGTAAGTGCAAAATTGTAAGGAAATCGAATATTTATATCCAATTTTATACCAAATCATAAATTCCGATAAATTAGATATTCATATCGGACTTCTGGTTAAGAAAAATATTTAGATATAGCTAATTGTATAGAATCGCCGACTTGATTCGCAATTTATGACAGATATAAGTATTGGAAATAGTGACCCTTTGTGGGTGAGGTAACAGAAAGGGATGCCAGATATAAATCATCTTCACAACAGATCTTGCGTTAGCCAAAAAATATTGGGATATGTGAAATTGAAAGAGAGAGAGATGCTTATCACGTTTTATTGAACCATGTGTGAGGGAGGTACCAGAAGGAATGATCCGATCTATACCATCTCTTTAACATATCTTGTGTTGATGGTAATATTTAGATGTACCAATGAATGAAATCGGATGTTAATTTCGCGTTTCATGAGCTTCATGGATACTCAAAATGTTAACCCTTTGTGGGAGAGGTACAAGAAGTAATGGTTCGATCTCTACCATCTTTATAACAGATTTTTTGTTGGTAGACATATTGAGGTGTGCCAAGTCTGAATGAAATCGGATGTTAATTTTGCGATTTATGAGCTTCATGAATATTCAAAATTTTGACCCTTTGTGTGGGAGTGGAGTGATATATTCCATCTTCAAAGCATATCTTGGGTTAATAAAAATATTGTGATCTGTGTAATGCGTCTTGCCTTTAGAAAACTTAAAGGTCCTTTTTTGTCTATAGAACACCTGAAGGTCCCCTATTGTCTTTAGAACTCCTGAAGGTCTTCTATTGTCTGTAGAACGCCAGAATGTATTCTTTTGTCTATAGAACACATGAAGGTCTTCTATTGTCTGTAAAACACCTTTAGGACTTCCGATTTTCTATTCTAATGTACTCTCTAAACATCGAAAATTGCATATTCCTGGCATTCTACTCCCTCTTTTTTCCTGAAGGTCTTATAATGTCCATAGAAAACCTGGAAGTCTGTTATTTTTTAAAGAACACCTGAAGGGCTTCTATTTTCCATAGAAAGCGTGAAGGTGTTATTTTCCCTTGAGAACTCTTGACGGTATTTTATTGTCCATAGAGCACCTGAAGGTTTTTTTTGTCTTAAATCGAAAAATCTTAAATCTATTTTCCATAGAAAACCTGAAGGTGCTCCTTTTCCTATGGAGCACTGAAGGTCTTCTATTGTCCATAGAAAACCTAGAGGTCTGTTATTTTTTATAGAACACCTAAAGGGCTTCTATTCAAAGACATAGAAGTGTAAAGATAGGACAAGACAGAGTCAAAATATGGTAACCCTGTGGAAATACCTCTGTTGTTACGATATCATAACTACATAGTTACCAATGTTAACTGATTTAAAACGATAAGGCAATATGCAAATTATCGAAAAGGCCCATGGAATAGAATTTTGAAACCAAAATTTTGGATTTTTCAAATTTTTATTTGTTATCCGTTTCGCTAATTGTGGATTTTATATAAATATGTCTTTGCCATGAGCTGTTAATCTATGTATTGTAGACACAAACCATTTGCTCAAAATGCATTTTGTCTAGTCTTTACCATTTTAGGTCTTTGTTCTATTTTCCATAGAAAACCTGAAAGTGTTTTTTTCCTAGGGAACTCTTATTGGTATTTTATATATATATTCAAAATATAGTTTTTGTAAAAGGGTTACCCTTTATAATTAGCCTTCAATATTGTTGCGTCCAAGTTTGGAAACAAAATCTACAACAGAATCCCCATTTAAACTGTTTTGACTCCAATAAAAATTTGTTTCATAAATATTTCTAAATACCCACCATTACCTCATAATTTTCCATCTTACTGAAATAATTAAAATTACAAAACTTTTGCGTCATTGCCGTCTACCCGTCCTGAAATCCCCCAATGATATGATTTTTAAATTTTGTTCCATTTTCTTTTTGTTGATCTAACCATTCAACTTTTGCGCTGATGTCCTTATGGACTCAAAACGTTTGTGAGAAAAAGGTCATCGTCGCTGTTTATTTGTCACATTATGATTTGTGCGCTCGCCTGATGTTCAAATCTTGCGTCATTCTACTTTTAATGAACTTTTAGCAACATTCGTTAAGGCATGGCCAAGTGTTTTTTTTTCGCTGGCGTAGACTAGAATTTTGCTACTTTTGTTTTCTGTTTCTTTGTAATAATTCTTATCTTTATCTTTTGTGCTGCTTGCTTTTTTTTGTTATTTTTGTTTTATGGTAAATATTTAAACTTCACTAATTAGTAAAAGAATGAATGAATGAGAGAAGAAAACGCCAGAGAAACTTAAGGAAATGTACTTCAAGATAACAAAAAAGAGAAAAAAACTGACAATATGGATGGCAACAACAACTAGGAAAAAAATATGTTCTTTCATTAAGAAATATGGATGGGATGAAGTGAAAATGAAGAGAAGAACTAAAAACACTACAACAACAAAAAACACAACTCATATTACATGTCAACATTAACCCACCCGGTACAACTCTTGAGGGACATTACAACGTCTCCACACAATGGACTGTCAAGCTAGCAAGCTGAAGACAAAAGCCATTGCTCTGCAGACCCCAAAGTTGTACAAAAACAATAAAAAATAAACATTGAAAACATTAAGTAAACAATTTGTAAATAAAATACAAAAAACAAAATTCATAAAGAAGAACGGAAACTTAACTAAACTTTAAAAGTTTAAACACACGGGAGATATTTACACATGGCAAAAGGAGAAGAAGAAGAAGACGACGACGACCAACGGACGGAAATGTTGCATTAAGACAAACAACTTTTGGGAGAATAAGACAAGGACGGACCTTAGATATTTGTTTGTCTCTAAAAATGGACCAACCATGTACCGGACCATTTGATGTAATGTAAACAAACAATTTTTGTTAAATAATTTTTGGAATTTTATTTAATGTGGCCAGACCTGCGAGAAACTCGTTTGAATTTGGGAGTAGAAAAAACCGAAAAACTTAATTTTTCGATGTCGCTCGAATGGAGGTGAGCATATTTTTCTCGTTTTTGAGTGGGAGCAAAATTCGTTAAAAATCGAGCAGATTGCACTTTTGCCGAGCACTTTACCGTGCTAAGTAGGGCGAAATACCGTTGTTGTATTTCTATGTATGTGTATTTTTCTGTAGAGGATAACATTCTTCATCATTCCCGTATCGCAATCCCGTATCGCAATATTCCATCCGGCAACTATTGAAAAATGAGCTCGGGGTAAAACCATTGAAATTCTAAAAAGTACAAGAACTTAAACCTCAAGAGAAAGAAAATAGGCTCAAAAGAACTAAAGAGTTGCTTCGCTTGGCCGAAAGTGGTGAACTGCCGAATTTGGTTTTCTTCGATGAGAAAACATTCGTTGTCCAGCAGTTTGTAAAGAAACAAAATGATCGTGCTTACTTGGCAAAGTGGTCAGCTGAAAATGTGCACCTTCGGTTGGCCACTCAAGCGCCGACCATGCTCATGGTGTGGGCCGCCATAACAGCCGATAGTCGCTCTCCGCTTGTATTAATCGACCGTGGCATCAGAATAAATGCCGAATATTATAGCGAAATATTCTGGATGGTGTATTAAATCCTTGGACACGCCAATATTTTGGCCGCAGACCTCGGACATTCCAACAGGACTCACCATCGCACCATCGCACCATCGCACTCTGCACGCGTCACCCAAGAATGGTTACTAAATGAGGTTCCTCGCTTCATTTCCATCGCACAATGACCACCAAAATCTGCGAATACCAATCCGTTGGACTATTGTGTCTGGAGTATTTTGGAAAGCAAGGTTGCCACTAAAAAATACCAAAGTGTCGATCACCGCAAGCAAGCACATCGCCGGGAATGAGCCAAAATACTGCAGAGCAACATTCGGGCAGCGTGTGACGGTTTCATTTGCCGTAATGAAGGCCATAATTCGTGCCAAAGGTGACCAATTCGAACGAATCTAGACATATTCTAAAATTTGATGCTATTTCCGACATTTTTTTGCTTTCATTCAATTAAATTAAAAAAAATCTTAAAGTTATGTCAGTTTACTTTGTTGCAGTTTTTTTAGCTCACTCTGTAAACACAATTATCATTAAAAATTAATTGATACCGTCAAAATATTCCTTCAGACTAAAGTTACACTCTCCCTATCTCGTTCTCTCTCTTTCCCCTATTGGTGTCTTTAAGCCGCGGAAATGTAGATGTTAACTATTTCCTAAGATATCGTCTCACCATACAAAACTTATTTTTAAATTCTACAATATCTCCTATAAAAAATACCACTGAATAATATTCCACTAACTTAGAGCTTACAAAATTTGTGTTATGAATTCCAGCAGCCACGAATTATTACATACCTTATATTCGCCATACATCCCATAATTATTTTCCCTGATTAAGGTTATTCACCAATCATTTCATGCTTAACACATGGAACTACAATTTTAATTGAAATGTCAAATTTTTGTCCGACAGATTTTTATCACTTAATTACATACAATAATAATAATAACATTAACATTGTGATGAGTCTATAATATTTAAAAGAGATTAAAATCTCAATTTAAATTATGTGACAATAAAGCAAATATAAGTGTGTGACAAACACACTTTCCACAGCGTGGACGTTGGGCGCCACAGGGGTTTAAAAGGGAAATAATCGATGAAAGAACTCACATGGAAACAATGAATATTAAAATATTTTTGTTACAATATAATTTATTTGTGATTACGTTGTTTCAATGTAAATATTTGATAGCTACGTTGGGCGCCACAAACTTTAAAATTTGTAAAAATTAAAAAAAAACAATTTATTGGTTCAATTGCAATTATCTACTTTGTTGGGCGCCACAAAACTGTAAAAATTAACGGAATCACATCAGAAGCAATTTCTGGACAAAAGTTTTGTTTGGTGTTCTGAATTGCATCTCAAGCATTGGGCTCCAAAAAGTGGACACATGGATGCCGGTACTTTTGAAAAGAGAACATAAATTTATATCAGTTATCCTAAAATGTGTGACAAACATATTCCAATGGAAATAATCACACGGAAACAATGAATTTTAAAATATTTTTGATACAATGTAATTTATTTGTGATCACGTTGGGCGCCACAAATTTATTAGTGATTTTAAGCTGTGGAATCAATAACGGAATAATGTTGCAATGGTACTAAATATGTTTAAAGGTTGTTAGAAGGAAATTATCGATGAAAGAACTCATACGGAAACTGTGAATATTTAATTCTATGTAGTTAATTGGTATCCACGTTGGGCGCCACAAACTTGTATGTGGCTGTAATTAATGGAATCAATGAAGAAATATTTTATTATTATTATTATTATTTATTTGTGAACAAATAGTCGGTGCGATTAACTATTATTGCTACAACAAAATTTTTTGCCCCACGTTGGGCGCCACAAATTTGTAAATGTTTTTTTTATTATTGGAATCGCTGAAGAAGCAATTTGTTGCTAAAATTTGTGGCAAAATAGTTTTCTTTTGTGCTCTGAAATGCATGTCGAACGTTGGACGCCTTCGAGTGGACATTTGGGATTCCGAACTTTTCAATAGGGGAAAACTCAGCGAAAACCGCTTAACGGAAAGGGTCATAGTTTTCAACCGCTTATCTTAAATTATTGTTGTGTGGACATCTGGGCGCCGGCACATTTGAAAAGAGGAAAAATCATGGGAAACCGGTGCACGGAAAAGATCTCCGTTTTTAATCGGTTTACTTATTATGTGTAACCAACTTATCCCCCATCGTGAACGTTGGGCGCCACAGAGTTTTAAAGGCAATTAATTGATGAAATCGCTAATGCTGAGACATTGTTTAGCTATTTTTGTTACAGTGTAATTTATTTGTGATCACATTGGGGGCCACCAAATTTTAAATATATTTATTAATTCTATTAATTTTTGAAAGGTAAGAATTGAGTTTATCTGTCGGACTTTCAAGATTGGAATAATGAGCTTTTTAAAGATTTTATGCAAGGGTTGTTAATGAAAAAATGTGTTGACTTTTCTAATATTTGTTTTGTCAAGAAAAGTATCGTGGACTGTTTAAGCTTTTTTGAAGAGCTATTATGTCTAGAATTGTGGTTTTTTTTAAAGATTATTTGAGGATTATCGAGTCCATCGAGAAGAGAATTTCCAATGTTGATATTTTTAAAGGATTATTAAGACTAGAATTGTGTACTTTGAATTTTGCAATATTATCAAGGCAAAAATAAAGGATTTTTTGAATATTTTTTTTTTTTTTGAATATTTTAAATAAAATATTTGTTTGTTTAAATCGCTTTCAATTCTCTGCTCGTTTCACCAAAATTTATTGGAATGCCACATTCCATAATTCAAACCAATGAAATCATCAGCGCTCTAACATTAAAATGACACATTAATGCTGATGTCTTCAAAACACGTCCAGAAATCTTCGCTGGAATGTTGTCAACTTATTTATTGCTACTTTTTTCAGATTCTAGGCATGTCAAATTACCAAATTAATAAATCTTCACAAACCAAATAGGGGTGCCATAGATTTGTAAATTTTCATTTTATTTGTCGACTTCAAAAAACAGAGATGTAAAGGGTAAAGGGGAAGCAAAAGTTTTTATGTTGACATGTTTTCTTGTGTTAAAAACACCAAAATTTACAACATTGACCGTATTTATGGTCTCCAGAAGGTTATGAAATTATATTTCGGGTTCTTGGCAATTCTTAAATTATTAATCAATTTTGCTTCATTGCTATTTCACATGCCGATCAACATCGGGGAGTATTTCTAAAACTGTTTCCTATTGTGATTCTCTTCTTTTTTAATTTTCTATGGTTTGTTGGCAGGCAACGTGACAACATTTCTTAATTATTCATTGGCTGGAAGTTATTTTCCCTTTTTTGGTGTAACCATAGAATGTGAGGTGAAGTGGGGTGTCTGTGCTATTCCCTCTTCTCCACTATGTTTTTTTGTTTTCTCTATTTTTGGTTTTGTAAAAACATAAATTAAATATGTTATCGCGTCAACTTCATTTGGTTACACCGCCCATTGGCAATTCAAGAACCCTTATCTGTCATTGGTAATTTAATTGGAAATATATTCCCATGTCTATATATATAAATACCATGCTGATTAAGTGATTAGCCAGCCAGCCCCACTACATGTTACCGGTATTTCTGGGTATGTTCGAACCGCTGGCAAAATGACAAACATCAATTCTCTAATTTAAAGTATATTGAACTTTGCATAAATTGCTTTTGTGATTATGTAAATGACAAATACCTTAAAAGGTGTTTACAAGTGAATAGGAAATACCGGTCTGGATTTGTGTGCCATGGGAAATGTTGTTGTTGGATGGTTGGTTGACTGGTTGGCATGGATAAATTAATCGATACGACATGACTATTGGGTTAATCCCTTGCCATGGGAAATGGGAGTTGCGATGGAACTCATTGAATTCCAAAGTGGGAATTCATTAAAACGAATTAATTCAAATACAACTGAAAATAGGAAACAAAATAATAAACTAAGCTAAATTGTATTTTAAATTCGGTTCATTGAAATAATGTAGTTTATATTTAACAAAGTGGCGCCCAACGTGAAATCCACTAAAAACAGTTTAAAAACATTTATCACACTAAATTAGGTGACCCATTGTGTAAACACAGAAAAAAAAACTACTTTTTTAATTTTGTTGGATTGAATTAAGAGAATGCATTCTTTGTAAAGTGGCGCCCAACGTGGTGTACATAAGAATCTTGTTAAAAAAAAAAAAAAAACTAAATACATCTTAGCTCATGTTAATATTGCACAAAACTAATAATGCAAATCGTTCAATTCTTCAGAATTCAGAAAGTTCATCCTTCCAAAACGGTCCCAACGTGGAGTCCATAAGGATCTTGTTACAAAAAAAGACATATACTGCTAAACCAAATTCATTGTTGACATAAATTTTAAATTCTGTTTGTTTGAGTTCAGATTGCTCAGCATTTGTGGAGTGGCGCCCAACGTGTATTCGTGGGAATCGTTTTCAAAAACTCAAAACCCAGGTAAGCTAAATTAATTATGTATGTTTCTAAATAAAAAAACACAAATTTTAAATCCAGTTCGATTTAATTCAGTTGATAAATGTATTCCAAAGTGGCCCCTAATGTGGGGTTAAAAAAATTGTGCAAAATTTAATATTGCGAAAAAACAAACTATGAACATTTTAAAATTATTTTGATCTAATTTAAATAGATCGTCATTTGTAGAGGACGCCCAAGATGGGTTTCTAAAAATCTTAAAAAACCTAAAATTCAGGTAAGTTTTCTAAACTAAATTAATTATTGACACAAATTTCAAAATCGGTTCGATTGAATATAAATAGCAAATGTATTCCAAAGTGGCACCTAACGTGGGTTTCTAAAAATTTAAAAAAAACTTTAAATCCAGATAGGCTCTAGGTAAGTGTAAAACTAATAATACACATTTTCAATTCAGTTCGATTGAATTGAGAAAATACATCCCTTCCAAAGTGGGGCCCAACGTGGAGCTCATAAGAATAAAAAAACAATTACAAAAAAACAATTTCTGCAAAACTAAATTAAAGATTTAAATCAATTTTCAAATTCGGCTCAATTAAATTCAGATCATCATCCTTTGTGAAGTGGCGCCCAACGTGGATTCCCAAGAATCTTTTTAAAAACCGTGAAACCCCGGTAAGTTAAATTAACATTATGTGTTTAAAACACACAAAATTTAAATGCAGTTTGATTGAATTCAGATAGCAAATACTTTTCAAAAGTGGCGCCCAATGTGGGGTCCATAAGAATTTTGGTATAAAAATCAGCAAACCCAAATTAAATATTGTGTAAACCCAAACCATATAAATTTTTAATACAGTTCGTATATATTTAGATGGTTCATTCTTTGTGGCGTGGGGCCCAACGTGGATTCCATAAGGAATTCGTTAAAAAAATAAAAGAAATCTTATCTTAATTACATATTGTGTACAAACTAATAATACAAAAAATTCAGTTCCGAGTTCTTATCAGTTCCGAGATCTAAAGTGGCGCCCAAAGTGGAATACATAAATATCTTGTTAAAAGACAAAATTCAGCTAACATAAATTCCTTATTGTGTCAAAAGAGATTACAAAAACTTAAACTTCAATTCATATGAATTCAGACCAGTTATCCTTAGTGAAATGGCGCCCAAATTGGGGTTCATGAGAACATGAATGGTTACATCAACAAAACATACGCATTAATCAAGAAAAAAGGAGGTTGACTAATTCATAAATGCCCAAGTGAAACGAAATTTTTGCATTTGGATTAATGTTGGTGGGTAAGATAAGGTGTAAATTTTGTATAACACTTTGGGTATAACAGATTATGTATAACAGTTTAGTATAACTGTTTTTATATAACAGTTTTTGATTCATTACTACAATTTTTGCGCACTGGAAGTGAAACTTCATTATTAATTTTTTGTTTCAAACTTTGTGTATAACAGATTATGTATAACAGTTTGTGTATAACAGTTTGTGTATAACAGCTTATGTATAACAGTTTTTGTTTAATAACAACAGTTTTTGTTTCATTTCTACATTTTTTGCATACTAGAAATGCGAATTCATTATTCATTAACTCCTACATATTATAACAGTTTTTGTATAAAACTCTTCATTTAAACTATTTTTTAAAACACAATTTATTTATAACAGGTATTTGAAAAATTGCTTTAATATCTAGGGATCTTCATTAAACGGCAAAAAATTATATTTTGTTACATTTTATAAAAATGTAAATACACTAAATAAATCAGAAATATTTTTTACTCTGTATAACAATTTCAATTATATGCCACTTATCTTGGCAAAGTTTAAATATTGATTTTTATATTCAAATCTTAACTTACATCATGTTGTTGTTGCTCCGGCAGATGTTTTTGCAATTGTTGCATTGTCCAGCCCGTCTCCTCAGTTGTACGACTGGAGAAAAATTGTTGCAGTTTTTTGCCCATGGTAAAAAATAATCACAATTTTTCGTAATGTCTGTCTCCAAGTTATACTGTCCGTTCGTCGTGGTCTGCTAAATATTGAAGAGGGGAGACTTAATTTTTTTTCTCTCAAAAGAAAATATTTATTTATTCAAAATTTCAAGTTTTCTCCTTTTGAAATACTCTGGTGGATAGTGTTTTTCATATTTTAAAACAGTTCTGTTATACAATTCTTGGTATGACCGTGAGAAAATTATTTATTCATAGATTCGATGTGGCCCAAAGGTCAAATTTTCTCGAGGATTTGGGGGTTTGTCTCAACAATGATAGAGAAAAATTCACCTTTTATGGGTCACCTAAAAGCTGGGAATAAAAAATTTCAATGAATTGGGGGCTATTTGAACAAATATCGAGAAAAGTAGTTCTATAAAGGGGTTTCTAAAAATCGGGAATAAAAACTCGTGGACGTAGGTACTCTCTAAAATTTAGCAGTGGTCTATTAACAGAATATACCCGATTGGAGAAGTGTTGTATTGCATATGGCTTTCTACGATGGTTGTTTGAGTACCTCCAGAATTTTGGTTCAACTCTTGTAAGTGTGCATTACTCGGTTTGTTCTTGTACAGGTGTCTCTGATTATGAGGGTCAAATTTTGTACGTAGATTTTTTTAGCTCAATCCATATTTTCAAAGAACTTTTGAAACCAAAAATCTATCTTAAATGTCTCACAATGAAAAGCCGATTCTCAAAATCAATTTTACAAGAAATAGATTCCATTGAACCGCAAAATTTCTCATGCCTACAAAGAAAATTTTCTTGGAATTAATTGCTATTTGGGAAGGAAAAATCTTAAATGCCTCGATAAGGACAATCTGTTTTGGGACAGGTGTTGCAACATTAAAGATATGGCAATTATGAAAAGATGCCGAATAATGCTTGTTGTTATTGTAACCGAAAAACAGATTTTGAATGTGGACCACAGCAGGTAGTCAATCGTCAATCGATTGCTCACAGACACAAGGTGTGGTAGTTGGGAAAATGAGAGAGAGATAGTGTGTGTGGGAGAATGCTTGACTCTCAATTAGCCGTGTCATTTAAATGTCCTTAAGATGCAATCAGGGAAAAATTTTCGGAGGAAGGGATTAAGCTGGGATTTTGGAAATGTTTAGGAAATTTAGGGAGGATTGTGATCAAAATAACCCAGAGACATGTATAATATTAGGAATCCGTATGAATTTTTAAAATCGTGCAGAATTCATATTTGATTTATCTAAGTCATATCTATTGAAAAAATCTGTACATCGATATTGGAGTGTAATCCGTTTTATGGACGATAGGAACAAATTTGAAAAAGGGAAACCAAAAAAATTGTGCGAAATCTCTTTGGCATGCTAAGCCTTTGTTAAGAACTCCAATTGAGTAAAAGTTCTTTGATTTTTTGTAAATTATCTCCAGAGGAAGGATTTTTTTTGTGATCTACTCTAATTTTCCTAAAAATGTAAACCCTGAATTCGGGAAAAAATTGTTTAGAGGGTTGAACCCATTTCCGATATGTGGAATATAGGTGCCGTATGAAAATGTCTTTCCAAAATGTGGGCAAACTGTTCGACAGCTATAACACAATACTTTTTTTCACGACTTCAACCGGCGCGGCAGTTGCGAACAATAAAAAATTTTGTTTGAATCCAGATTTTTAGGCTTATTTTGATTTTTAGGCTTATTTATGTTGGTAAAGTTCCCATATAACGGTACCTTCCAAGTTCATGTTCCCAAACAACACTGTCTGGGAGTTGATAAGGGATTGATTCTAAGTGAAGGTATTCGTTTTGACTAATAACATCAAATTCCTTAAATGGTTTTGATTTCTCGTGCCAATTTTTCATTTTACGGCAAATTTGCAATTCTTAGGAAAGAGGACCTGGAGGTAATATTATATGGGGAATATCCAAAATGTATACCCATAAGTTGCCTAAAGAAACATGGATTAAAAAACTAGAATTTTTTAACTAACGAGCCGGTTGATATCTTACGTCCAAATTTCGCCAAAAATACTTTTTTTAGCCAAATCGGTGGAAAATTTCTTCAAGACCCTCGAAATAAGTAAAACAAGGAGGTTCTTTTATACGGATGCTATTCCGAAACATTTATCTACATTGAACATTTTCTGCCAAGAGTATGCCAAATAGGTGTCAAATCAATTGAAATTTTTTGCTATAACCCGGGAAATAGTTGAAATCAGGAAATATCTTAAAATTAAGGTTTTATGAAAAAGTAGGCCTATATTTTGCGAGGATGGGAAAAAATCTTTAAAAAAATGGAGAAATTATATTTAACTACAGATGAGCCAATATTTGATATCGAAACTGCTTCAATAATTGAAAAAAAAAAAAAAAAAACAAGTAAAAAAGCAGCTATGTTCGGGCCGAACCACCATTTGGAAGGAACTTGATAAATTTCAATAAAGGTACGAAAACTACCATTAAATGAAAATCGTTATATGGGAACTATACGAAGACGTGGACCTGCATATGAAATTTTTTGCCATAGTAGTGCCCATTAAAATCTTCCAATACGACATTTGTAACGATTCCGGTGAATAATGTTGCTGAAATCATCAAAATACCGAAAATCGGGATGTACCGTTATATGGGGGCTATACGAAGACGTGGACCTGCACAGGAATTTTTTTTCCATAAGTTGTAGTACCCATTATGAACTTTAAATGTGAAATTTGAAACACTTCCGGTAAATAATGTCGCTAAAATCATCAAAATACCGAATATCGGGAGGTACCGTTATATGGCGGCTATATGAAGACGTGGGCCTGCACAGATAATTTTCTATCTTAGACTGTAGTATCCATTACGAACTTCAGCTACTAAATTTGAAACAATTCCGGTTAATTATGTCGTTAAAATCATCAAAATACGTAAAAGGGGAGGTACTGTTATATGAGGGTTAAAGAAGACGTGGGTGGACCTGCACTGACAATTTTCCGTCTTAAGCTGTAGTATCCATTTCGAACTTCAAATGCCAAATTTGAAACAATTGCTATGAATATTGTCGCTAAAATCATCAAAATACCGAATATCGGGAGATGCCGTTATATGGGGGCTATACCCAAACGTGGATCTACATTGCCCAATTTCAATACCAAATGTCCTGCAGGCATAATATACATTTGAGTAAAATTGTATCAATTTACTTAATTCCACAGAATGACGGACGATCCACAGAATGATCGTCTTAGAATTGTATGCTGATCAAGAATATATATACTTTGTGGGGTCTAAAATGTATATTTCGAGGTGATACAAACGGAATGACAAACTTAATATACCATCCATATGGTGGAGGGTATAAAAGATAATTAGGCAACGTGTAATCCACATAATTTGTCATTTAAATATCCAGAGCATTTTGGCAAAACTGAAATTTTGTATAAATAAATATTTTTTGTATTGAGAAAATTGGAATATTTTATCCCGAACATGTAATCCACATCATTTTTCGGTTAAATGTCCACACTCAATATTTAATATGATTCGTAGACTTTTTATTTCACTTTTCACGAATTTGAGTATTTTTTCAAAACTGAATTCAGTGCATAAATATATTTTTATAGGATAGAATTTTCATTTCACTTTTCACAAGGTTGAGTATTTTTTTTTCAAAACTGATACCCGTTCAAAAATATATTTTTTATTTAAAAAATTAGAATTTTCTATTCGACAGCATATAATCAACATAATTTTTGGTTGAACAACCACGTTGAAGTTTCATGCGTTTTCACTTTTTTCAATAATTTTCAAAATATCTTTGATATTTTGTTTATAAAATTATCACAACTTCTTTTTTCTATTAACTTTTATTTTTTTGGAATTTTATCAAATTCTCAACCTTTTTTCACTCTAAATTTCCTTTTGTATTACATTTCTTGTCGTGGTTTTCAAATCAATTCCATGCTTTGTATTATTCCATTTAAAATAAAATATTATTTTGTTCTAAACTCGTTTTTCTTTCTTTCTCTTCTTTTTATCCGTAATCACACAGTGCTACATGTTTTCGTTTGCAGTTAAGCGATAGAACTGAAGTTGAAATCTGTCTTTTTTTGGAAGAAAAAACAAAAAGAATATTGAAACATGCCATCCATACACCAGCTAAATGCTAAGGCGGCATGGCAAGCAGGCAGACAGGCCAACAGCTAGCTACCAGCACCTAAAAACACAAAAAAGGCTCGCCTCAAGAACGACAACAACAACAAATGGCTCATAAAACTACACCAACTGGCTGGCTGGTGGAATGGTGAGCGGGTAGGCAAATCAATGCCTCGATCGTACAGAAGAGATCAATAGAAAGAATTGTACATTTTGCTGTGATAATAAAATGCGTGAGCGTGTGTTCATATGTGTGTGTGAGTAGTCTTTATAAATTGCGCCTCTGCCCTCGTCTCAGTGTGTGTTTACCATTGTTTTTGGAGAAAAAACCCAACTTCAATTCAATGAAATATTTCAAGAAATAATATGTTTAGAATATTTGAAATCTGAAAAAGCGTGACACCTTATAGAGAAGAAACAACAATTTATTAAACACGGCCGAGGAGACCCCTACGCATTGTTGCTATTTGGATTAAATCTCAGAGAGCATGAAACTTCATGCGGAGCGAGAGACTCACATTTTAGGAGGAGTAACAAGAGAGTTGGGAAAAATCGTTAATTAAATGTTAGAAAAACCCCGAAAAGACGGTTCTTTTGTAAATGTAATAAAATCAAAGGAGATGGATGTTTAATGCCTCTCTGATATACGGGTTTTTGGTTATGAGATTGATGAGAGTGGTAATAATGGCTATTGATGTCAAGGGGTCATGGAATAAATGAATAACAAAAGGTTTGTTGTTAACATCCAATTTTGAATGTAACTGTCCTTTAAAATGAAATGAAGAACGGTAAATGTTAAGATGGCGTTGAGGCCCCTATAGAGGGTAGATTTCAAAAGTTGGGTCTTGAGGCCACATCTAGTTCCTTCCTATGAGGCCACATCTAGTTCCTTGCCAGTTCAAAAGCTGATGAAGACGTTCAAAATTTGCCAATACGGGTGAGTTGAAAAAACTGCAACCAACTTCACACTGATGTCATTTCTAAGCCACTCGTCCGAAAGCTGTTAAAATTATTTCAGTGACAGCTCCTTATATTGTTTACAAGCGTACAAAAGCATTTTGGTGCGAATTTTCCAGAAACAAAGTTATTCGTGATGGAATTCAAGCAAGATATTGTGATTTCTTTATATTTGGCTAGAAAACCACAAGCGGCTATCGTTAGAACACTCCAGCATTAAGATGTGAAAAAATCGTTTGTGTCTCGTACCATCGCTCGTTACCGTGATACTGGTAACGTAGTCCGACGTCATGTAAGTGGAGAAGAAAACAACAACATCAGCGGAAATGGTTCGAAAACTAAAGAAGCGGCCCGCGTAGCAGTCACCGAAAAATGGCTCGTGAGTTGAACATATCGCAATATTCCATTTGGCAAATATTGAAAAATGAGCTCGGGATAACGCCATTGAAATTCCAAAAAGAGCAAGAACTTATACCGCAACAGAAAGAAAATAGACTCAAAAGAGCTAACGAGTTACTTCGCTTGGTCGATAGTGGCGAACTGCCGAATTTGATTTTCTCCGATGAGAAAACATTCGTTGTCCAGCAGTTTGTAAACAAACAGAATGATCGTGTTCACTTGCCAAAGAGGTCAGGTGAAAATGAGAACCTTCGGTTGGTCACAAGAACTCAAGCGACGGTCATGGTGATGGTGTGGGCCGCCATAACAGCCGATGGTCGCTCTCCGCTCGTATTAATCGACCATGGCATCAGAATAAATGCCGAATATTATCGCGAAAATATTCTGGAGGGTGTGTTAAAGTCTTGGGCACGCAAACATTTTGGGCGCAGACCTAGGACATTCCAACAGGAATCAGCATCCATCGCACTCAGCACGCGTCACCCAAGAATGGTTACAAAATGAGGTTCCACGCTTCATTTCCAGGGCACAATGATCACCAAAATATCCGGATACCAATACGTTGGCCTATTGTGTCTGGAGTATTTTGGAAAGCAAGGTTGGCACTAAAAAATAACAAAGTGCGGATCACCTCAAGCAAGCACTTCGCCGAAATACCGCAGAGCAACATTCAGGCAGCGTGTGACGGTTTTATAGCCACTTGAAGGCCATAAATCGTGCCAAGGGTGACCAATTCGTATAAATCTAAACTTATTCTAAAATTTGATCCTATTTCCGACCCAATAATAAATCCCATTGCTCTCATAATATAAATGTAAATTGACTTAAAATATGTATTTTTGCTTACATTTTACGTTGTAAAAACACACTTTCAGAATAAGTTAATTTCATAAGAACCATACATTTTCACCAAATTTGGTCTAAACAACTTGGCCGTCCACACTTCGGACGTCGATTAAACTTAATTTATTATATTTTGTGTTTTGTTGTTGTTCTCTCGTCAAATATTCATATTATGTTGGCCGTTCGATCAGGTATTGTAAAATATCATCGTGTTGTTGAATTCCATGTCAATTCACGAGTCACTAACCATTTATGGTGGAAACAACTTTACAGAATAACATCCAAGTATTTAATGAATGTATAATAGAAAGACAAAAAAATAATAATAATATAACAAAAAAAAAAAAACTGAAAGTAAATTGTTGTTTACAAAAACAAAGGTAATATATATTTTTTTTTAATAAAAAGAAATATTCAATATAAAGACTATAACAATGCATAAGAAATGCTCTACAGAGGAAGCAGTTACAAAGCAAATAAACTCATTACCAAATAATGAGTTCGTTAAGTAAATTTTAACTACTAAGACAAATAACCATAATAATAAAACCCTACACCACTATGTACATTTAGTAGAGCTTTCGTAACAAAAAAGTTTATTTAGAGAATTTAGGTGAAGTAGATCATACCAACTATGAAACTTTTTTGAATGCGTATCATGGCTTTAGAGTAGTCACTATTTGGAAACTATATTCAACTCTGAATCGATTTTCAACAAATTTATTAGAGGCTTTTGTGCTTCTAGTACCAAATAATATTTCTGTATAGTGCATGATACAACTTCGATAAGGATTATATTAAAACATATTTATTGCAGCAATAGATATACCGCACCTAGTTCCACCATACGAAAAATTAAATTGGACATGAGAAAATCTATTCAATTGGGGCTGTTATTACATATATAGTGAAAAATCGGATGAATATGTATATCGAAGCTATATACAAATCTGAACCGATCTCTATACAATTTGGCGGAACCATTTTCAATTTGTATCTGATGTCAAATATCATTGTTGTGGAGTACATACTTAAACACCAAATCGGATAAAACTAACATATGGAAGCTATCACCAAATTTAATGTAATTTTTTTCAGGATGAATTAAGCAGGAATTTCCAAAATTCAGCTCATTTCAGCTGATAATAACCATTTGGTGCACACCGTAATAAACCAGAAATCGGATTAAGATATATATGGAAGATATATCTAAATCTGATCCGATTTCGATAGTATATTTGGGATTTATGTCTATTTTTTGACTGAAATTTAAAGTACTTGCTTCTAGAATCAACTCGATTAGATATGGGAAATCCATCCCATTTGGACAAATATTACACATATGACGCACAATAAAGATGAAGCCGGGCGAAAATATATAAATTTGGACCGAATACAAAATAACCTGTACCACCAGCGTAGGGTATAAATAGAACGAATGCCTACTTTGTGGAACACTAGACTTTAATTTGTTTCGAATTTCACCTCACTTCACCTCGTCGAAAAGGTCGATATTTTTCAAATTTTACTACACAGAAAGAGAAAAGGTAAATCGATTTTGTTCCAACATTGCGAATCTTAATATTTGCATCAGTGCTAGGTCAGGTGCGAAAATGGACAATATCGGACCACTACTTCTAGTAACTCCCCCAAAGGGTCGAAATTTTGAATAATTATAAAGCTTATAAAATGTGATATAAGAGTCCTATTGTCTTCGATTGTCCACGTACTTTTATTAACCCGAAGATGGAATATATCGTTCCACTTCTTCTGGTATCTCCCTTACAAGGGGTCAAAAATTTGATTGTCATCGCTTTCAAACTCGGCACATCTCAACATTTCTACTAACACAAGATTAGCTGTGAAGATGGAATATATCGAATCACTCCTTCTGATACCTCCCCCAGAATAGGTCAACATTTTTGAATAATTATAACTCTTATGAAATGCGAAATGTTTATCCGATTCTTTTAACATTTTACACATCCCAATGCATCTACATGCACCCACCACTTTTGGTAAGGGTCAAAAATTTTGAATATCCATGAAGCTCATAAAACTCGAAATTAGCATTCGATTTCATTCAGACATGGCACATCTCAATATTTCTATCAGCACAAGATCTGATGATTGTTAAATACGGACGATTCTTTCTGATACCTCCCCCACAAAGGGCCAATGTTTTGAATAACTAAAACGTTTATAAAATCCGAAATAAGCATCCAGTTATCTTCATATTTCACACGTCGCATTATCTCTACTAACACAATATATTCTGTGAAGATGGGACATATCGGTCTACTCTTTCTGGTACCTCTTCCGAAAAGGGGTCAACATTTTGAATATCCATAAAATTTTGAAAATGTGAAATTAACATCCGATTCGATTCAGACCTGGTACATCTCAATATTTCCGTGAACACAATATCTGTTATAAAGATGCTAGAGATCGGACCATTTCTTCTGGTAGCTCCCCTACTCATGGTGCAAATTTTTGAAGAAAAAAACGCTCAATGAAAGCGAAATAAGCATCCAACTCTCTTCAAATTTAACACATACAAACATTTTAGCCAACACAAGACCTGTTGTGAAGATAATATAAATCTGCGAACCACTTCTGGTACCTCATCCACAAAGGATCGCTATTTTTAATACTTTTGTTTGTCATAACTTGCGAAACAAGTCAGCTATTCATTATATCATTATATTATATCTAAATTTTTCCCTCTACCAGATGCCTGAGATGAATATGGAATTTGTCGGAATGTTTGATTTCGCATAAATTTTTAATACAAATTTTCGATTTTTTTTTTGTAATTTTGCCCAAACCAATATTATTGTCTGTATTAGAAGAAGTACGAATGTAGAATACTTCGGTCGACTTTGTCTGGTACCTCACGCACATGTTAACATTTTCTAAAAATCTCTCCCATCTTGTATATAGTGAAGGAAGTAACCAATATAGTCATATTTATTTAGGTCCGATACGAAATCGACAACAATTGAATAATCATAACAGAAGTCAAAATATATTTAAATATTCGAACATTGCCTAGGGATATACATCTGTAGCCACTTTTCGTATGGTCGAATTTTCAAAATCAACCCGATATTAAAAAACAAGTTAAAAAGTAGTAAGTTCAGCCCGGCCGAACTTTGAATACCCTCCACTATTTAGAACGAATTTGGAAATTTTCTAAAAATAAATTCCGTTAAAAATTCTGTTAAAAATATGTCCCATGTTCCCATTACGAACTCTAAATACGTAATTTGATACTACTCTGGTGAAAAAAAAAACGCTAAAATCATCAAAATACCCAATATTGAGACGTACCGTTATCGGGGGCTATAAGGAGACGTGGACCTGCACAGACATTTTTTTGTCGTAGGCTGTAGTAACCATTACGAACTTCAAATACCAAATTTTAAATAATTCCGGAGAAAAATGTCGCTAATATCATCAAAATACCGTTACCGTTATGGGTGCCTGCATATGGGTAGACCATGGGTAGACTATGGGTAGACCTGCATAGAAAATTTTCCGTCACAGACTGTAGTACCAGTTACGAACTGCAAATAGGAAATTGAAACAAAGTCTAGGTGTTCCTATAGCCCCCATAACGTGGTATCTCCCTACGACGTAATTTTTTAATTCCGTATTCCTTCCAAATGTTTTTGGGGGGGGGGGGGGGGGGTCGGCCGATCTAAATTATTGCTTTTTTACTTGTTTTTTATAGTTGTTTGTTCTCTGAGAACTTGAAACATCATAATTTAGTTGAAAAATTCCACAGAAATCTTCACATATTTTACGAGAGATGAAAATATGATCAGGATATAACATTTTCCATAAATATTCATAATTTACGTTGGGTAAATGCTCATCCATTTTGAACTGAACATGTTAATTTTCAACCGATTTAATTTCAAATTGTTAATATGTGGTCCCCAATGAAGATTTTGAGATGTTACCAACGATAGGATAAATTTAATGTACCCTCCATTTTATGGTGGTGACTCTAAACTAAGGCACCTTCAAAACACCTCCTCGGCTAAATTTTAAAAATGAAACGTAGACAAAGGCCGGTTATGCCAACGGTTCAGCTGGCGCGGTGGCTAGAAGTTGACATTTTATTTTTTAAATATCATAGAATTTGTGTTGCCAATGTTAAACCACATGCTTTAAAACTGGCGGCACAGTCAGCTCTAAACCGCTTTATAGCCACCGGCTGTTCTCGTCGTTGCTGCTGATGATGAGGTAATTCTAAAAGAATATTACGCTACACCTTCAGTAGTCAAGCTGTAATTACAACAACATATACAGCCACTACCACCCAGTTGTCAAACCACAAAACACCGAGGCACCAGGCGCAACCACCGGGCCATAATCTCAACGCCAGTGTGTCTCCTCTACCAAGTTGAAATCACCTATTCTTGCAATAAAAAAAATATTGTTATTTTTTCATTTTTGCAAAAACAAGTTGCATTCTTTTCGCTGTTGTTGTTTTTTTTTTCTTCTTATTGTCCATTATTATTGTTTTTATTGTTCTGGTGTTATTTAAAAAATTGAAAAAATTTCAAAATTTTATTACCACTTATTCGGAGTCAGCTAGTCAGTCAGTTGGACGCCAGCTTCACTGACATTTAAAAATTCAGTTTTTTTCAAGTTATTTCATTTACACCATAAAAAGTCATAAAACTTCCGTTTATGATTGTCATAATTTTGTTTATTTCATTGCTAAATTATACACAGACCCTTGGACGTCAAGGAAGAAAATGCTGTTGGCAGGGTCATAATGTCTTGTCGTGCTTAGGTAATATTTAAGAAATTTTATAGTTTATCTTTACTGCCAGCCAGGATGTCATGAAGGTGTGAGTAGGGACAAGGTTACCATGGCTCATGAATTTGTTTTCCAAATATTTCCCAATTGGCAAACATATGTGGATTTGTATCCTACTGGTGAATTTTCTGCCAAAATTTCCCATGCACAATCTTATTGTCGGAGATAATGAAACTACAGTCATTTGTTAATCCTTTTGGGTTCTTGGAGTCCCTCAAGGATTTAAATTCTTATTGAACATGGCCTACATACGATCAGCAAGGAAGACTACTTTTGTCAGCCATTTGCCAATAAACTTAACAGTTTTTTCAATATTTTGTGATTTGACCCTCTTTGAATTTCAAATAAAAATATGTGTTTTGACAAAAAAAAAACTTAGTTGTCAGATGTATATAGTAGCCGACTTATAATCGGCCATGGTACAGAATAGTGGATTTTCTGCCCAAAACGGTATTTTATATAATTCTCATGGATCAACTCCAAAACGAGAAAAAACTGATCAAAAATAAGGAAATATTTTCACGTTTTTAGGCAACATTGATACCAATATTTTCCTGATATATAATGGAAATAGGGATTTCATTTCTTTGGTGACTTATAGTGAAGTTTGATAATGAATATTTTTGTTCTTGACGTCATATTTCAAAACTCATGTGTTCTAGGAGAAATTTGCATAAACTTCCATAACGTATGGTTCAAATTCTAAAATGCAATTTTTTTAATATTTTTGAATTCCAGGCGTCAATCAAGGACCTACAGTTTTATGACAAATACTTTTGTAGAAAATTTTGTCTTGTTACGATCCCGTTATAATGGCGTTTTTAAACATGATTTATAAAATAACCAAAAAGACCCATTGTTGACTCGATTGAGGGTTAAAACCGTCGACCATAATTTCAAAGCTCATGCAAAACGGCTGAAGCTAGAATCTTGAAATTTTGCATGTGGGTCAATGTTTGTGGGTAGAGCTGAGATAAGGGCACTTTTTTCTGGAAATTTAGACTAGAAGTCTAAAAATACTAAAAAGCATTAAATTTCGTACGTTTTGGTATTTTATGTTTGGGAAGTAGTGATGATATAAGTAGGTGTTTTTGGAAATGTGTACTAGATTCGTTACAACTTTAGTTTGGTTGAACAAATTAATCTGATCACCTTTCGTACGTTTTGGTTGATACATGGAAGATCATTTGAAATACGTTCTAAAATGTACAAAAAATACTGAATAGTATTAACTTAGATATTTGGGAAAGGAATAGAGCTGGAAATCTAAAATTTCGAATGAGTCTTGGTGGCTATGTAGGATAGACTTACTGGTATTTGGTATTTAAATTTGGAAAAAAATCGTATACGGAAATACATCAAAACATCGAATATCGGGAGGTGTCGTTATATGGGGGCTATACGAATACGGGGACCAGCATGTAACAATTTGTCATAGGCTGTAGTACCGTTACGAACTACAAATACGAAATTTAAAATAATTCCGGTAAATAATGTCGCTAAAATCATGAAAATACCGAATATCGGGAGGTACCGTTATATGGGGGCTATACGAAAAAGTGAACCGAAATGGCTCATTTACGAACTTAACATGCCGACTGGGAAAATATGCATTTTGCAAAATTTTAGCCTACTATCTCAATTAGTTCGAAAGATAGTGCGTTTACAACAGACAGACAGACGGACATCGGTAAATCCGCTGATACTTTGTAGAGTCTATCATGAATATTTCGAGAAGTTACAAACGGAATGACAAAGCTAAAATACCCTCCATAGATTGATGGAGGGTATAAAAACACTCAAATACGATGAGTTGTTGAAGTAAATATAAGACTTTCAACAACCCTCGATGCTCGTAGATGTTAAAAACAAATTTCTTCGCATCTAATGGTTAATATACAACTCATATTTGCTCGTTTTTCTCGCAGGCGTGAGTACTCGATGAGTCCGAGTTTTATACGAAGTTTAGTTTGTGTACAAAAACCATGCAGAGAAAAACAAAAGGTAAGGCGATTTTGTGTAGATTTTTTACTTCAGTTCGAAGTCGAGCGAGTTTCACTCTCTACTCGAATCCGAGCGATTGTTTCAGAAGTATGGAAATACTCATTGGCCTTAATTCATAGAGTCCACTTCTTTAAAAGTACCAGCGGGGCTAAAAAAATAGTGATGAGCTTTGTCGGCACCATCATAATAATGGAGGAGCATTAGCAGAGAAAGTAACTAAAGCATCTGAGGTGCTGCAATATTGTTTAAGTCGATAATGAAGCCTGACATGACGGTGGTAAATCTGAAGAAATACGCCGGTTATTTTAAGCCGCAGATTTTACGAGAACCCCGAAAACGGAAAACAAATATGTTAAATAACAAGTAGAAAAACATTAACTTAGGCCGAACTTTTAATACTTTCCACCTTTGGGTAAAGGAAACATTAGAGTCCATTATGACCCACAAATACCAATTTTTAGACATAATCGTGGGAAAATGTGCAAAAACCATCAAAATACCGAATATCGGGAGGTACCATTATATGGGGGCTTAACCAAAACGTTCAATGTTTCGCCAACGAAGGCAGAACCCATTATGACCAACAAATACCAATTTTTAGACAAATCCGTGGGAAAATGTGGCAAAAATCATGAAAATACCGAATATCGCGAGATACCATTATAAGGGGGCTATGCCAAAGCGTGACGTATACGTACAATGTTTCGCCGCACCAAGAAGGGCCCATTATAACCAGCAAATACCAAATTTCAGACAAATCCGTTAAAAATGTTGCAAAAATCATCAAAATACCGAATATCGGGAGGTAATATGGGGAGGATACCAAAACGTGGACCGATATATTTCATTTTCAATACCAACCATCCTAGACACAATACAAATTATTGTGCTAAATTTTGACGCTCTACGTCAATAATGTGGTCTGTATCGTGATTTCAACAGATGGACAAACAGACAGACGGACATCGTTAAATCGACTTAGAATTGTATGCTGATTATGAATAACATATACGTTATGGGATCTACGACGAATATTTAGGGATGTTACAAACGGAATGACAAAGTTAATATACCCTCCATTCCAAGGTGGAGGATATAAGAATGCTTAAGATAGATGAAACATTTCATTGAAACATTTCATTTTACATGTGACACTAACACGATATATAAACTAGCCATGAACAGTAAATTGTAAAACGTGCATTTGCTCTTTCATATTTAGCATTTTTAAACGAAACTACTCAAAATCCATACACTAGTAAAATTTTAATGTTAAACATATACTATAAATGCATTAATTTACAGTAATCAAAAGCGTTTTGTTTTGGTGTTAAACATTGTGCTAAGCGCATAAAGTCTCCTTGGAATCGAGTCGAGTAAACTCAATTTTTCGCTGTCGCTCGAATATGAGTGAACATAATTTCTTCGTTTTTGAAATTGGATGAAGATGCATATAGAAGCTGCATCTAAATCTGAAAGAGAGGATATTTTGCAGAGGTATATCTACATAGTGTCTGATATCGTGTCTAAATATCATTGTTTAGGAGTGTCGAATCGGATGAAACAAATAGCAATATCTGAACCGATTTTTGACAAATGCTTCCTGACATTTATAGACATAATACCTCCTTACGGGCTTTTATATGGATAAAAGACCTATTTAATATTCTACACAGTCCGAACTGCCTGTAAGAATTTCAATTGATAAAGAAGATCTCTTGGGACATTTTATGCGGATTCTATATCTTAAATATATATTTTTTGGACCTCTCAAGTATTTTTTTTTTCAAAGTACGCCCGAAGAAGATATTCTTGGATAAAAATAATATTACTTACTTGGTTGCTAATGCACAATATATTGCATTATTTTTAAATATTAAAAACATACCTGAAACGAAAAGAGAGAACATAATTGCTCAATTATACTGTTCGTATTGAAAGGATTTAAACAAACTATCACAAAGTTAAAAGGTTCTTAATAAGTACTTCCCATTAGGCATTTCCAAATCCTTTTCTGTGGGAATAATTTGAATCTTAAAACAAACATCATTTACCTATCAATGATGTTTGTTTTAAGATGATACTATATTGACCCTACAATGGAAATTGTTTTTAATTATCGAATGTGTGGGAACATTTCTTTCATCCATGGAATGGTTGCAACATGTTTATTTAACTCATTATGTAGTGGTTGGAAAAGAAAAACATTGAGTTTTTCCTAAACAAAGATTAAAATCCATGGAAATTTGAGGCCCATATTTAAAATAAATGATAATCAAAGTAAAGAGTAAACACCCACATCAGAGGTGAAGGGAGACACGAAAAATCCCTACCCACAATTCATGTTAGGGAAACCAAACAAATCCTTATACTGCATATCCTCAAAGATAAGCCGGGCCAAGCATATGGTGCCAGTACTTGTAAATCCATCCGCCTACAAAAAGGAAGCGAAAGATAAATGTATCTTCTTGTTCGTCTTCCCAACTACTTGTTAGGCATTTGTGTTCCTTTTGTGGGTTGCAGTTCCTTGTACGGAAGGTGTTAAACAGGGGAGTAGCAAACATACATATTTATGTTTCGTTTTTTCGTTTTCAAGTGGTTTACATAATTTGACATAAACGTTTTAGATGAAAATGAAATACAAAATGAAATGAAAATGCACAAGACCAAGAAAAGAGAAGAAAATTGTTACACCACGTACATTTAGGTAGCCGCCAGCCATCCACTTCAAGATGTTATACAACATTGATTTGTAAAGTGGAAACAGAAAAAAAAAAAACGGGCGAGTTACCTACTGGCGGTCTTACATCTGTTCGCAATGTTGTCCATGTGGCCGGCCTGTAATGCCAGCGTTAATTAAGGCGCTTCATTAGGAAGCTATAGTAAAGTAATGCAGTATATATTCATTAAAAATATCGCATAAAGAAGCATAAAATCATTAAACAATTTTATTTGTTGTTTTTTCTTCGCTTAGTTGTTGCCATTTTCATTAAGCCATCTAAAGCCGTTATTGAAAAAGAGTAATTGTTAGATTTTTTTTTAATTGCGAAAAAAATACTATATGAAGATAAACATGAGGATAGTAGAGACTGTGGGACAAAATAAAAAAAATCAAAAAGTCAAAAAATTTTCAATTACAGATGTTTAGACCTCTTAAGATCTTTAGAAAATTCAGATAAGTATATTGAGGGCTTCAATATAGACAAAATCTTACTTTGATTCTTTTTTGCAGACAGAAGACACCTTGAACCCTTTAATATGCAGGGTGAGATGAATAAACTGCAACCAACTTCAGACTGCTTTCATTTCTAAGCCACTCGTCCGACAGCTGTTAAAATTATTCCAGTGACAGCTCATTTTATTGTTTACAAGCGTACAAGAGCATTTTGTTGAGAATTTTGCAGATTTAGCCATTTTGGCTGGATAACCACAAATGGCTATTTGCTCGAAAGAGAGCAAAGCAAAAAGGGGCTACAAACGGTCGGTGAGGTACTGTAAAAGCTTCATCGGCCGCGATCCCCTACAGATTATGGAGAGGGAAAAGATCCTAATCAAGACAAACGTAAAGGCATTGCGGAAATTCGAAAGGAATCATCCGCAACTACTAAAATGTTCCCTTGAGAAGGAACTTGCCTCTCTCTCCTTACAGACCTCGTAAAAAGGTGAGTCCAGATAAGGGCAAACCTACGAACGAGGCTGGGGTGGGAAACAGCAAAACTCCTGAGGTTGGAATAACAGTTTCGGCTGTTGCACCATCGACGGAAGTATGCGCTGCTTCCGCCGTATCTGACGCAGTAAAGCGGAAGAAAAGGACGAAGAAGACCACTGACGAAAACAATGCCCCGGTGGTTCCAAAGGAGACCAAACCCACCTCTCGTTTAACAATGAAGAGAGGACGGTCAACTGAGGAACCGCATAACGAGACAAAGAAACCGTCAACTGGTAATCTTCCTCCTCCGTCACCGGCGTCATCTGCACCCGTGATTGGCTAGAAGGAAGTTACTAGGCCGGTTCAGGCAGCCTCTGCAGACCCTAGATCTGTTAAGGTCAAATCTGTTCCCAAAATCAGTGAAAGTCGGTGGCTTCTCATTGAGGACCTCTGAGGGAGTTGGTTTTCCTAGGAGAAGATCCAATACGACTACAATTCGGCAGTGCTACCCTCTACAAAGGGGTGAAGGTCATCTGCTGCGAAAACTAGGAGTCCAAAAACTTCCTCGTGACCGCAGTAGCTGGCTTTCAAGGGCATTGGGATGGAAGTGCCCTTGCCGCTGTATCCCTTAAGGAAATTCCCTGTAGGAGAATATTGACAGCATGGGTGCCGCCACCTTCAGTGGATCCGACACGCGTGTTGACAATATTGGGTAAACAAAATCCCAACCTCAGTACGGACACCTGGCGTTTAGTCGGCTCAAGTACGGAGGGGGAGGCCTGGCCATCAAAGTATCCATTGATACAGCTGGCCAGGAATACCTTCAGGAACGTGGGGGGGGGGGACTGCACTTTGACACAGGATGGACTTGGTTCCGTCTAACGCCGTCGTCGTAGTAGGAGGAAGGAAGCCGCAGTTGCTCAACGTTGTGCAGAATAATCTGCACCACTGCAAGGCAGCTGCGGCGTAGCTTCTCTTATCCCTCACCTGGTCCCGGAACCTTATATAGTCAAAAGTAGGGTGACTGGGCTAGGGAGTTAGCGGTACATCACCTATGCCACCTCCAATGGAGAAAGGGTTAGAACGTGTATCGTCGCTAAAAATGAACTTAAATTTAATCTTACTCAATAATTTCAGCGGAGGAGACGCCACGGCTGTTAGATTGGCGCCGATGCAACAGCTCTCCAGCCGAAATGAAAGGGATGCCGATTTCGACAAGATTTATTAAACAAAGGCCTAGCTACGTATCTCTAGGGTAAAGTCAACTTCACAGGAAGGCTATACGAACAGATTCTAAATTGAAGGGTTATGATCAACAACCTCCAAGGTGGCAGACCCCAAGAGCACCAATCTCCTATTCAGCAAGTAGTGATTAAGAGAAGGTGGTCAGCTGTGAATTTACTGAGAAAAAGTTCACACCATCAATTACGTGTTGATTGTTTCACTGATAACGAAGAAGAAGTATATCTCCTAAAATTATCTGCACCTTATCGATTTTTCATCATCTTATCCCACTGTACTTCGCTTTCATACAACCAATGCAACTTTTCATTTCAATTTAATGAAGTTTTAAATACCACACAAACAACATTCATACGCATGGACATGAGACGTTTGTTGAGAGCAAAAAGAAAAAAAACTAACAACAACCCAACATATTTATGGTCGCCATAGACATGGCTGGTAGAAATGTTGTCGGTGCAATCTTTGTGGCTGGCGCTTCATGCGTAGAAAGTAAAAATTGCGCGTTTGTTTCGTGTTTTCTTTAGTTTGTGGCGATGTTTTTGTCATAACTTGTAAACAAGTTCAACGTGGTGGCTTACTGACAGTTGCCACAAAGCGAAATGCCAACCAGCCAGTTAGCCAGTCAGCCCCAAGTAATTACATTTTGAAATCCAACTCCAATTGAAAGTGGAGAGACCGCCACCACCACCAGCAGCAAGGCTTAGATGAATGGACTAGCCGATATGTCGAATGATGTTCCTGGCAACAAGTCAGGTTTTTTAGTTTTATTCATTAAACCGCATTGTGAAGAGTGCGCTATTTTTTATACCCTCCACCATTGTATGGAGGGTATATTAAGTTTGTCATTCCGTTTGTAACACCTCGAAATATACATTTTAGACCCCACAAAGTATATATGGTCTTGATCAGCATAAAATTCTATGTCGATTTAGCGATGTCCGTCCGTCTGTCCTCTGTCCGACTGACTCTAGCTTCCGAGCGAAATGAAGTAGATCGATAATATTTTACTCAAATGTATATTACATTTGCAGGACTTTTGGTATTGAAAATGGGCGATGTAGGTCCACGTTTTGGTATAGCCCCCATATAATGGTACCTCCCGATATTTGGTACTTGGTTGATTTTAGCGACATTATTCACCGGAATTGTTTCAAATTTTCTATTTGAAGTTCGAAATGGATACTACAGCCTAAGACAGAAAATTGTCTCTGCAGGACCACATCTTCGGATAGCCCCCCTACAACCGTACCTCCAGATATTCGGTATTTTGAAGATTTTAGCGTCATTATTCACCGGAATTGTTTCAAATTTGGTATTTGATGCTCGTAATGGATGCTACAGCCTATGACAGAAAATTGTCTGAGAAGGTCCACGTCTTCGTATAGCCCCCATATAACGGTACCTCCCGATATTCGGTATTTTGATGATTTTAACGACATTATTCACCGGAATTGTTTCAAATTTGGTATATGAATTTCGTAACGGATGCTACAACCTAAGACAGAAAATGAGCCATGTAGGTCCTCGTTTTGGTATAGCCCCCATATAACGGTACATCCCGGTATTCGGTATTTTGACGATTTTAGCGACATTATTCACCGAAATTGTTTCAAATTCGGTATTTGGTGCTCGTAACAGATGCTACAGCCTATGACAGAAAATTGTCTGAGAAGGTCCACGTCTTCGTATAGCCCCAATATAATGGCTCCTCCCCATATTCGGTATTTTGATGATTTTAGCCATATTTTTCGCCGGAATTGTTTCAAATTTGGTATTTGAAGTTCGTAATGGCTGCTACAGCCTATGACAGAAAATTGTCTAAGCAGGTCCACGTCTTCATATAGCCCCCGTATAACGAAACCTCCCGATATTCGGTACTTGGTTGATTTTAGCGAAATTATTCACCGGAATTGTTTCAAATTTGGTATTTGAAGTTCGCAATGAATACTACAGCCTAAGACAGAAAATTATCTTTGCAGGTCCACGTCTTCGTATAGCCCCAATATAACGGTACTTCCCGATATTCGATATTTTGATGATTTTAGCGACATTATTCACCGGAATTGTTTCAAATTTCGCATTTGAAATTCGTAATGTATATTACAGCCTATGACAGAAAATTGTCTGTGCAGGTCGAAGTCTTCGTATAGCCCCAATATAACGGTACTTCCCGATATTCGATATTTTGATGATTTTAGCGACATTATTCACCGGAATTGTTTCAAATTTCGCATTTGAAGTTTGTAATGGATACTACAGCCTAAGACAGAAAATTGTCTGTGCAGGTCCACGTCTTCGTATGGCCCCCATATATTGGTACCTCCCGGTATTCGGTATTTTGATGATTTAAACGACATTATTCACTGAAATTGTTTTAAAGTTGGTATTTGATATTCGAAATGGCTGCTACAGCCTATGACAAAAAATTGTGAGTACAGGTCCATGTCTTTGCATAGCCCCCATATAACAGTACCTCCGGATATTCGGTATTTTGACGATTTTTAGCGACATTATTCACGGGAATTGTTTCAAATTTGGTATTTGAAGTTCGCAATGAATACTACAGCCTAAGACAGAAAATTATCTTTGCAGGTCCACGTCTTCGTATAGCCCTCATATAACAGTACCTCCCTATATTCGGTATTTTGATGATTTTAGCGACATTATTCACCGGAATTGTTCCAAATTTGGTATTTGATGTTCGTAATGGCTGCTACAGCCTATGACAGCAAATTTTTTGTGCAGGTCCACGTCTTCGTATAGCCCCCATATAACGGTACCTCCGGATAGTCGGTATTTTAATGATTTTAGCGACATTATTCACGGGAATTGTTCCAAATTTGGCATTTGAAGTTCGTAATGGCTGCTACAGCCTATGACACAAAATTGTCTGTACAGGTCCACGTCTTCGTATAGCCCCCATACAATGGTACCTCCCGATATTCGGTATTTTGATGATTTTAACGACATAATTCACAGGAATTGTTTCAAATTTGGTATTTGATCCTCGTAACGGAAGACAAGACAGAAATGATCCATGTAGGTTCACGTCTTCGTATAGCCTCCATATAACGGTACCTCCCGATATTCGGTATTTTGATGATTTTAACGACATTTTTCACCGGAATTGTTTCAAATTTGTTATTTGAAGTTCGTAATGGCTGCTACAGCCTATGACAGAAAATTGTCTGTGCAGGTCCACGCCTTCGTAAAGTCCCCATATAACGGTACCTCCAGATATTCGGTATTTTGATGATTTTAGCTACATTATTCACCGATTTTCTTAAGTTTCGCATTTGAATATTGTGATGGCTTACGACGGGTCCATGTCGTCGTATGGACCCTAATATAACAGCTACATTCGTTATTTTTAAGATTTTAATAAAATTTTTAACGGATTTCATTATTTTTGAAAATTGCCAAATTCTTCCCAAATGTTGAAGGGTATTCAAAGTTCGGCCTGGCGGAACTTACAGCTTTTTTACTTGTTTTTTTTTTTCAATTTATAAGCCTTGGCAAATCTTTATTAGAAATCTTGAGAAATAAGCCTGGCGTAGAAAATGTGTTAGCCTGGGCAAGTTGTTGTTGTTGTCATTTGAAGTGACAATTTAAAGCGCAATTTTCTTCTTTGCTTGATTTGAAAACAAGTTTTTCCTTTAAGGTGTTGCTGTTGCTGCGGCGGCCGTTGTTTATGGCTCTCATTTCAGTTGGTGTTGCAAACACCCATATGTTTCATCATCATCATCAGTTTCATTGCTGTCTTCTTTTACTTCTCTAGACAGCATCTCTGTCTTCCTAGCTGCCATTAAAGGAACTCTAACCACCCAGGTTGTAAATTTCGTTTTTGTTTTTCGCTTTCCACATTGGGTTTTATTGCATTTGAACGAATGTAAGGAGGAAAAAAAAACGGGCCTTCTCTCTCTTGTTTAGGCGTTGTCAGAAAGTCAGTCATGTACATCTATGGTTATGTCAGTCAAGACAAGCAAGCTGTCCGTCTCTGGCTGGCTGGCTAGCTGGCTGTCTGTCAGTCAGTCACTCAGTAAGTCTGCATATGTGTCACTGTGTACAAAACAACCTACAGAGACTTAGCACCATCATCGACGTCGTCATATCCTGGATTGGATTTGCGTGTGCACACATGTGTTTTTGTCTATTTTCCACTGTTATTTCTTTGATTTATTATGGAAAATGCGGGAAATATGAGAACATATTTACGTTACTGGCGGGGAGGTACTGGCATAGGAAGGCTTGAATGGAAAAATTTCCAAATCCATATTTCAAATCAAATAAAATGTAACATCAGCAGACGTGATTGGCAAGCGAGTATGAGAGAGTGACTTTTTGACTGCCTGCCTGGCTGGAGGCTTAGAAAAGTGACATGAAAATGTCAAATGAAGCCACTTTCTTTAAGAAAACCCCAATAAATATTTAACAAATGAAATCCTTTAAATACATAAACACCATATTGGAGTAGGAGATAAGACAGACCCCGAAGGAGATAATTTGTAAAAAAGATAAACGCCAATATTATACCAGATATAAAGTATGAGCGAGATATGTAAATATTACCTCTTGATAATTCTTGATAACGAACCAAATGGTAAATCCAAAATTTTCAACAAATTTTCCACTATTCCACTTCTTTCGAAAAATTAACTGAATCCACAATAACCATAAGCCCAGTAGTACTTGCTTGGTATAATTGCTTTTATGAAGTTCAAATTATAATGCAAATCGAACACAAGAGACTACGGGGACCTTCCTCGCACAACATCTTTCTCTCACCGAAGCCTACGTATTGATATATTCCTCTGAAATAGACCTAAAACGAAAATTCGCAAATATCCGATTGCGATGGCGCAAAAGACCAAAAGACTACCTTAGGTTCACAGGTAATTCTAAACCGCATAAAGTATATACTTGCGTGGTTAGCATAGATTTTATGTCGATTTAGCCATGTCTGCCTGTGGAAATCGCTCCAGTTTCCGAACATATTGATGTAAGTATACAAAATTTCACTCAGATGCATTTTAAATCCTTAGAAATTTTAGTACTACTACGTAATTGATACCACTTCCTATACAGGCTCACTCCTTCATATAAGCCCATATAACGTGTTTAACGGAATAATTAAAAATATGATATTTTAACTTGACAATAAGTACGTCCTTCTCTGATAGAAAATCTATGTAGTCCCACTTAAAAAGGGGTACTTGAAGTTCTTACTAAGCATCGCCTTTTCTGACAGTCAGTCAGTCAGTCCGTCTGTCATTTGAAATTTTCCAAACAATATTTGATTGGCCCTATTGAAATTGGTGAAATCGGTTCAAATTTAGATATATTTCCCGATTTAGGGTTAATTGTACACCAAATGGGCAATATGAGTCCAAATGATCTGAATTCTGGCACATCCGACTGAATTCAGTCTAGAAGCAAGTTCATTAAATGAGAGGCATTATATGCACTCCGCAAAAGTGATATTTGGTAATTATGGAGCTCAAAATACCTCTGCCAAATTTTATCGAGATCGGATCAAATTAGGATACAGCTCCCACATACACGGCGAGATGAAAAAACTGCAACCCACTTCAGACTACTGTAATTTCAGCACATCAGCAGAAATGGTTCGAAAAGAAAACTAGTTAAAAAGCAGTAAGTTCGGCCAGGCCAAACTTTGAATACCCTCCACCATTTGGAACGAATTTGGAAATTTAAAAAAATAAAATCCTTAAAAAATTGTGTTAAATTTTAAAAATGCCGAATATTGCCGATATATTGGGGTCTATACGACGTGGACCTACACAGGCATTGTTTGCCATTAGCCATTACCATATTCAAATTTGAAACTTGAAATAAACGGTGAAGAATGTAGCTAAAATCATCAAAATATGGTTTATAGGGAGGTACCACTATATCGGAGCTGTGCGAAGACCTGGACTAGCGTAGACAATTTTCTGTCACTGGCTATAGCATCCATTACTAACGTTAAATTCGATATCTCAAACAATTTCGGTGGGTATTGTACCTAAACTCGTCAAAATACCAAATATAGGGAGGTACTGATATATGGGGCCTATACGAAGACATGGACCTGCATAGACATTTTTCTGTCACAGACTGTAGTTCCCATTAAGAACTCTAAATACGTAATTTGAAACAATTCCGGTGAACAATGGCGCTAAAATCATCAAAATACCGAATTTTGGGAGGTACCGCTATATGGGGGCTATACGAAGACGTGGACCTGCACAGACAATTTTCTGTCTCATTTATCCATTATCCATTTCGAACTTCAAATGCCAAATATGAAACAATTCCGGTGAATAATGTCGCTAAAATCATCAAAATACAGAATATCGGGAGGTACCTATATGAAAACGTGGACCTACATGGCCCATTTACGAACTTAACCTGCCTACTGGCAAAATAAACATGTGTGCAAAATTTTAGCCTTCTATCTCAATTCGTTCGAAAGATAACGTGATTACAACAGACAGACGGACAGACATACGGACATGGCTAAATCGTCTTATAATTTTACGCTGATCAAGAATATATATACATTGTTGGGTTTGACATGAGTATTTCGAGGAGTTACAAACGGAATGACAAAATGAATATACCCTCCATAGTATAGTAGAGGGTATAAAAAAGTCCAAATTATAAAAAACCCAAATCGAACACTCATAAGAGACTAAGAAGACCTTCCTCTCATAAAAGGCATAAAATCTTTCTCTCACTGAAGCACAGGAAGAGTTCTCATAATAGGAAGATTAAGTCGAAAAATGTGATCCGAAGTGACCGAAAAATGGCTCGCGAGTTGAACATATCGAAATATTCCATTCTGCAAAAATTGAAAAATGAGCTCGGGGTGAAGCCATTGAAATTCCAAAAAGTACCAGAACTAACACCGCAACAGAACAAAACGGACTCGAAAGAGGTAAAGATTTGCTTCGCTTGGCCAAAAGTGGTGAACTGCCGAATTTGCTTTTGTCCGATGAGGAATCATTCGTTGTCCAGCAGTTTCTAAACAAAAATGATCGCGTTTACTGGCCAAAGAGGTTAGCTGCAAATGTGAACTTTCGGTTGGCCACCAAAACTCAAGCGCCGGCCATGGTAATGGTGTGGGGCGCCATAACAGGCCGATGGTCGCTCTCCGCTCGTACTAATAGACTGTGACATCAGAATAAATGCCGAATATTATCGCGAAAACATTCTTAAAGCCTTGGCCACGCAAATATTTTGGCAGCAGATCTTGGACATCCCAACAGGACACAGCACCATCGCACTCAGTACGCGCCATCCAAGAATGGTTACAAAATGAGGTTCCTCGCTTCATTTCCAGTGCACAATGACCACCAAAATCTCCGGATACAAATCCATTGGACAATTGTGTCTGGAGTATTCGGAAAGCGGAGCTGGAACCCATTATGACTAACAAATACCAATTTTCAGACAAATCCGTGAAAAAATGTGGCAAAAATCATCAAATTGCCGAATATCGGGAGGTACCGTTATATGGGGCCTATACCAAATCATGGACCCATACATGCAATGTTTCGCCACCGGAACTGGAAACCATTATGACCCACAAATACCAATTTTTAGACAAATCCGTTAAAAAATATGGCAAAAAAAAATAAAATACCGAATATCGGGAGGTACCTTTATATGGGGGCTATACCACAACGTGGACCTATACATGCAGTGTTTTGCACCACGCACAGGGACCAGTTATGCCCTAAAAATACCAATTTTCAGACAAATCCGTGAAAAAATGTGGCATAAATCATCAAAATTCCGAATATCGGGAGGTACCGTTATATGAGGACTATACCAGAACGTGGACCGATATATCTAATTTTCAATACCAACCATCCTAGAGACAATGCAAATTGTTCTGCTAAATTTTAGCGCTCTACGTCAAATAATGTGGGCTGTATCGTGATTTCAATAGACAGACGGACATCGTTAAATCGACTTAGAATTTTATGCTGATTATTAATATATATACTTTATGGGGTCTAAGACGAATATTTAAGGATGCTACAAACGGAATGACAAAGTTAATATACCCTCCTTTCCAAGGTGAAAAGTATAAAAATGTAAAAATTATGGCGTTTTTTATTTCACCCTGAATATCTTTAACCAATATTAGGTTTATTGAGCACTAAATGGCTAATATCAGCCCAAATGGATTGAATTTTGGCAATTCCGACAGAATTTATCCTAGAAATAAATTCTTCAAATTTTGTGAAAATGGGTCGGATAGAGCTTCTCGCTTCCATATATATGTTTCATCCGATGTGGTATTAAAATCCCTCACATGCATATAATGCACTCCACAACAATGATATTTGATACCGGGCATCAGATACAGCTCGCGAATATCTCTGCCAAAATTTATTGAGATCGGTCAGATTTTTATATAGCTCTACAAAATACACATAGCGGAGTAGGTTATCATATAGTCTGACCCGCCTGACTTTTGCCATTTCCTTACTGATTTTTACTTGATAATATAAATTCTTATCCTGATATTATTTTAAATTACCAGGATAATTTTTAATGGCAAGCCCTACAAAAGCATCAACCGATGACAGCTGTGCCTGAAAGTTTTGCAGGAAGATGGTCCTTAATAAAATCGCTCCATTGCAATAGTTTTAGGCATGTGCTCCTTATTTGCATTTCGAATGCATACTCCAGTGAAATCTAATTCCCTGCATTCATAATAGGAAGATTAAGTCGAAAAATGTGATCGGAAGTGACCGAAAAATGGCTCGCGAGCTGAACATATCGCAATATTCCATTCGGCAAATATTGAAAAATGAGCTCGGGCTAACTAGGACTAGGATAATTTTTAATGGCAAGTCTACAAAAGCATCAACCGAAGACAGCTGTGTCTGAAAATTTTGCAGGAAGATGGTCCTGAATAAAACCGCTCCATTGCAATTCTTTTTAGCATGTGCTCATTATTTGCATTTCCAATGCATACTCCGATGAAATCTAATCCCCCTGCATTCAGCAGGTGATTGATTGGTTGATATTGCACCAGTTCGTTTCCCAACTTCCGTTCTCTGTGCAACATTGCAGCATTCAAAATCTCATTTGTTAATTTTGTGTCCAATGCAGATATTCCATAGGCCGCCCGATTTTCCTTAATCAGTTTCCTGCATTGTCTCAAATTACAATCCTGCAATTAAACATTAAGAATTCGCCCAACACATCAACACCAGCACCACCACCTTGGAGTCCATGCTATCAAGTGTCAAGTGTTCTACAAAATCTGGATTACAAGTTGGAATGTACCTGCATGCACTGGCATTTGACCAGGTGTAAATTCTTCTGGCTATGATTTGGTACCTGGCATTATCTGTTGTTTTTCCTTTTTTGTATTTTTTTTTAAGGAAGAAATTGCTGCAAATTTTCATTAATGATTTCAGGGCGTCAGGACGACAAGGAAAGAGAAGGGAAGAAATGCTAAATTGTATGGCCGCCATACTCACACAGATGCACAAGGCACATAAACAAATTTGCAAATACCTACCTCTTAATGTCTTGTGCATCCTCAAGAAGGTGGAAATTTTTATAGGGAAAATTCAAGTACCCAACAGAAAGGTAGCTAGGTAAACATCCACGCAAAAGACTACCTGTATTTCTTCTTGATCTTGTTCTTGAGCATTGCTCTTACGGAAGAACACACTCAAGCTAAACTACTTTTATTTGCCAAATACCTATGCCATGCCGGTAGCTGGTTGTTAATCGAGCGACCGACCGAAAGACCTACCCAGCAGCAAAGGGAAAAACCACCCGCTTCGCCATGTAAAAATTCTCATTGCTTTTAACTTGATTACAATATAATTGCAAACAGCAACAACAACAACCCGAAGAAAAAAGTAGTTTGCAAAAAGAGTAGGACAGAAGAAAACGAAACAAGAAGCAAATAAAACGCTCGAAAGAAAAACATGAACACAGAAATTCTTTGCGAACATTATAAACATTACAGTTGTGTGAGGGTTCTCCAGACAGACAGACCGAACGACATGCCAGTCGTTGCCAGTCTGACTGGTCTGATTGCCTTCTTGGTAAATAGAGAAACAGAAAACGACAACTTTTTAAAAAAGGGGCACCAAAAACACCTGCTTTCCTTCCCAGACATTAAGAATTCAAATAGAATTGCTTGTGAGAGCTTGTGCAATAAATGATTATGGCGGAAATTACGGAGGTGGATGAGGGTGGTGTAGTTTCATCAGGGTATGCAGCTATATAATTATGGATAACGATGATTTAATTTTCGATATGCTTGATTTGGAACAATTAGGGCACGGAAACTTCGATGAACATTTTTAAAATGTTTCAACTTTTCGTGGGAAGTACAGGGTGCATCGGAAAAATAAAGCTAGGAAGAAGCTACCACATTTTCAAAATAAAATTTAAAATTGCGAAATCTAGTTGATTTGAAATTTATAAGGGGGTCTACTATTATTCAAAATGTTAATTAAGGAAGAGGAAGACGTGGAGGAAGGAAGAGATCTCCCGTGGAGACCAATCGAAGCGGGAGTTAGCAAGGCGCTAGGGCTGAGCAGAAGTCTTCCAAATTCCAATGGTCATCGGGTAATATTTAGTGGGTAAAATAGACCATAATATTCGTGTCAAATAAAAGTCAAATTTTTCATTAAACCGCGAATATTTTTAATCCCGGCGAAATCACAAATAGACGAACAGGTCAATCCTGACCGTTTCGTAGATGCCGATAGTAAATATATCGGATATATATAGCGAAATATATACAATGTGTATATACAAAGGAAGGGGATGTTTGTTAGATTGCTTATATCTCAAAAACGGCTGGGCCGATTTTGACAAATTTTGTCAATCCAGAAGGCTTGAGTCAAAAGCATAAATATTCCAAAGCTAGAATTTTATCAACCACTTTCAAAGCGACCTTAATCTGGTCGAAAATGGAAGAAAAATTTTGAACCTCTGTAATTGGAGTTCAAGAATAATAAATCCATCTTTTAGAGAGAGAGATTTGATAGTTACATAGCGAATAATAAATGCTGGTCCTTCCAGGGAACTCCCTTTGAAAGCTACAAGGCTATCGTTCACATAGAAAGACGAACTCCGTGGTATGGCTGAGTCTAGACAAACTATACTGAACCAATGTGAGGTTTATAGTCTCAAAATGCGCTTTTGAACCTGTTACCTTAATATAGAAATAAATATAAGCACAACATAATCAGAGGGAGGACTGTGATAAAGTCTGTGAAGTATGTAATTATAAATGTAAAAATGTGCCTCCTCGAAATAACGGTTTTAGGCCCTTCGTCTCTTTGGTCCAAATCCGTTTCAGGACATTTGGAGTCGATCTAGAGCTGTCCGTCTGTCTGTCTGGCTGGCTAGTGCGCACGACAACTCTTGAAGGGAGTATACGATTTTGTCTAAACTTGGTACATCGTATTATTTTTGTCAAACTTCGATTGAGTTCGGAGATGAGCAATATCGGACCACTCAAAAACAAAAAAGTCACAATTTTCCAAAAAATATTTTACTGCACAGAAAGAGAAAGCATTCTCCGATTTTGCTCCAACTTTGCAAATACTAATATTTCCGTTAGTGCTAGGTCAGGTGTAAAAATGGACAATATTGGTCCACTCCATCAAGTACCTCCCCCACGAATGGTCAAACAACTCTCATAAAATATAATGTAAGAGTCTTCAAATTTCATACATCCTACTATATTTATGAACACAAGATCGAGTAGTAAGATGGAATACATCGCTATACTCCTTCTGGTACCTCCCCCACAAACGCTCAAAATGTTGAATATCCATGAAGTTCATAAAAAGCGAAATCAACATCGATTCCATTCAAGACATGGTACATCTCACAAGATCTGTTATAAAGATGGTAGAGATCGGACCATTTCTTTTGCTACCTGCTCCACATATGGTTCAAGATTTTAAAAAACATAGCGCTCGAAGAAAGCGAAATAAGCATCCAACTCTCTTGTGGCGTTTGACTTTGTTGCAGTTTTTCTTATCTCACCCTGTATCTGAAATACCTATTCAGGGTGAGATAATGCCACGGTCGAATAATACGAGCGGAGAGCAACCATCGGCTGTTATGGCAGCCCACAGGCCATGGCTTGAGTTCTGGTGGACAACCGAAGATATACATTTTCAGCTGACCTCTTTGGCAAATAAACAGGATCATTTATCTGTTAACAAACTGCTGGACAACGAATGTTTTCCCATCGGAGAAAACCAAATTCTGCAGTTCACCACTTTCGGCCAATCGGAGCAACTCTTTAGCTCCTTTGAGTCTGCGGTCTTGCACTTTTTGGAATTTCAATTTCTTTACCCCGAGTTCATTCTTCAATATTTGCGAATGGAATATTGCGATATGTTCAGCTCACGACCCATTCGGCTTCTGCGAGGCGGATTTCGATCAAGTCGCTTCTTTACTCTTCGAATCATTTCTGCTGATGTTGCTGGTTTCTTCCGTCCACTTTCTTGAAGTCGGGTTACCCTACCAGTATCATGGTAACAAAGACACAAAAGATTTATTCGCATTTAAATGCTGGAGTGCTCTAACGATAGCCACTTGTTATTTTCCAGCCAAATATAAAAAAATCTCGCATCACGCTTGAATTCCATCACGAATAACTATTTTTCTGCAAAATTCTCACCAAAATGTTTTTGTACGCTTGTAAACAATATAACGAACTGGTACTGGAATAATTTTAACAGCTGTCGGACGAGTGGCTTAGAAATGACAGCAGTCTGAAGTTGGTTGCAGTTTTTTTTCATCTCACCCTGCATATGACCTTAGGAAACCCTAAAAGGGCTCTTGTAATGAAATCTCAAAAATGGTCTTCTAGGAAAAAGGACCCAAAAATGTCTTCAAGAAGTGCCAAAATAAAAGTTTTCTTCACATAGAAGTCCTATAAATCTTCTATGTATAAAGCACCGACAGTCCTTGGGTAGGGGCCTCAGGCGAAATTTACTTGAGATTATAATTTTTTGCCGGTTGGACCCCCCGAAATGGTTTCAAAAGTAATTTCTGGCTACGTCGTTGTATAAAGATAAATAAAAGACCTCCATTGTTTAAAAGAATCAGACATAGTAGATCATAAATATTATTTATGTAGATCTGTGAAAGGTCTGCCATAAGGAAGACCCATATGTCCTCGTCTGGGAACAGAAGAGGTTCAAAAGGTTTTTTATATGTATAAAAATTAAATAGAAAGCTTTCATAGCCATAAAGTAATGCCTGTGGCACACCTCTCCTTACAAATATTTTCATAGCTACTCTATTACCATCTATTTTCTCATGTAAATCACGTCTGCCTATTTTTCGTACATATATGATGAAACAGAAAAATTTCCATAATAATCCTTAAAATGACACTTCTCCTGAGCTAATCCTACACAATGTCAATGTCATTATCGCCGAAACCGAAAAAAACACATTTAACTTAATTAGGAACTAACATGTTTGCTACACACATATATAGTTACATCTACTTTTTTTAAATAAACACGTCTTGTCGATTTACAAAAATAAGCGAAAAAAATTGTACAAAAAATCCAATGCTAGACCTTCCATACATTGACAAGCAATTGGGGAGCTCTCCACTTCTGCTGAGAAGGAGGCGTATTTCATTCAACACAAAAATTACCTATGAAGTGCGTGCCTGGCTCGGTGCGCTCGGTACTTTACAATGTTTACTACTTCTACACTAGCCATGGATGTGTTTATGTTTGTATGTATGTCGAAATGACAACTTTCATTATTCCTGCTGTTTTGTTCTGCAACTGAGAAAGTTGATGGTAGTTTTGGGTTGATGGCCCTGGTAGTGTTGGTGGTGGGGGGGCTAAGTAGGAGACATGCTGTTTAATGGGAAAGTGCGTGACTTTTTAGGTTCTTTTGAAACGAGCCAAAATATAAAAGTATTTTTATGTGGGGAGAGAGGGCAGACCCCCTCCCTAGCATTTATACATTCATTCATTCATTCATTGTGTAAGAGTGTTCACTTTTAGAACTACAACCAAGAAGATGATGATGGCGATGATGACGAAGGCAATGTTGTTCTTTGACAACAACGCACGGCATTTGTGAATGACACGTAATATTAAAGTGTTCTTTTAGTTGCTGGTTTTCTAGCCGTACAAACAACAAAAACGACAAAAAAAAACTTTCTAAAATTTTTCTTTTATTTGTTTAAAAGTGTACGTGAAAATTTTTGGCAAAATTTCCTTGAAACTGAAAACTTTATCGTCCAACTACTACCTTCAGTTACAACATCAAACTTTTCTGGTTATGACATTTAGAGTAAAAGGAGTAAGAAACGTTGTTGTTGTTATCCATGTAAAGGATTAAATGCAACATCAGGTTAGTTAAATGCCAGGTGGGCTTGAGGAGGTTTCCTTTTTTTGTTATAAGGTGGATATATGGCAAATGTTTAGCTATTGGCTTTTAATTTTCAAGATATGTACAAAAACTAAAAAAAATGAAACTTTTTTAAGTAAAAACAACTTGGGAAGAGAACTAGTAAAAAAAAACTGAAGTTAGGCCGGGTCGACACAAACATTTTAATATAAAACTATCTGAATTCAAACGTGTTTCAGTTTAAACTACAAACCAAAAAAAAAACATAAATTGAGTTAGGCCTTTTTATGGGGGCCATACCAAACCCGGAACCTCTATAGACAATTTTATACTTCAAGGATTGTCATCTACCAATTCTTCTAAAATACCAAATTTGAAAAAAAAAATTCGTGGGTAACTGTGACTAGGAATACCGAATATCGGTGGGTATAGTTATATATGCCCTATATATTAATATTTAATGTTCTGCCACCGGAGCTAGAACTCATTATGAACTACAAATACCAATTTTTATCAAAATACCGATAATCGATTGGTTTCGCTATATGTGCGCTATAGGAAAACGTGAAACTAAATATTCAATGTTCTGCCACCGGAGCTAGAACTCATTATGAACTACAAATACCAATTTTTATCAAAATACCGATAATCGATTGTTTTCGTTATATGCGCGTTATAGGAAAACGTGGACCTAAACCCATGGACCCATTATGACCTACATATACCAATTTTTAGACAAATCCATGGAAAAATGTGGCAAAAATCATCAAAATACAGAACATCGCGAGGTACCGTTATACAAAAACGTATACAAAAACGTAGACCTATGCCCACAATGTTTCTCCACCGTAGGTAGGACCCATTGTGAACTACAAATACCAATTTTTTGACAGATCCTTGAAAAAACGAAAATCATCAAAATGCCGAATATCGGGAGGACCAATGCATACAATATTTCGCTAAAGAAGCTAGAACCAATTATGACCTACAAATAACAATTTTTTGACAAATCCTTGAAAAAATGTGGCGAAAATCATCAAAATATCGAATATCGGGATAACGAAAAATTTTTGAAAAAAAAGGAAAAAAAAGACCCCTTTGGTGTCTCGTTTAAGGGTTAAAATTTTATACCAAAATAATCTCCGTTTTGTTATCTATAATATTGTCGAAGACACTACAGGCTCAGATGAAAAACCTGCAACCAACTTCAACTACAATCAACTTCAGACTGCTGTTATTTCAAAGCCACTCGTCCGACAGCTGTTAAAATTATTCCAGTGACAGTTCATTATATTGTGTACAAGCGTACAAAAGCATTTTGGTCAGAATTTCGTTATTCGTCATGGAATTCAAGCGTGATAGTGTGATTTCTTTATATTTGGCTGGAAAACCATAAGTGGCTATCGTTAGAGAACTCCAGCATTTAAATGTGAATAAATCCTTTGTGTCTCGTACCATCACTCGTTACCGTGATACTGGTAGCGTAGCCCGAAGTCAAGGAAGTGGACGGAAAAAAGCAATATCAGCAGAAATGGTTCGAAAAGTAAAGAAGAGACTTAATCGAAACCCGCAACGCAGTGGCCGAAAATGGCTCGTGACCTACACATATCGCAATATTCCATTCGGCAAATATTGAAAAATTAGCTCGGAAAATGAAATTCCAAAAAGTGCAAGAACATAGACCGCAACAGAAGGAAAATAGACTCAAAATAGCTAAAGAGTTGCTTCGCTTTGCCGAAAGTGGTGAACTGTCGAATTTGGTTTTCTCCAATGAGAAAACATTCGTTGTTCAGTAGTTTGTAAACAAACTAAAAGATCGTGTTTACTTGCCAAAGAGGTCAGCTGAAAATGTGCACCTTCGGTTGGCCACCAGAACTCATGCGCCGGCCATGGTGATGGTGTGGGCCGTCATAACAACCGATGGTCGCCCTCCGCTCGTATTTATCGACCGTGGCATCAGCATAAATGCCGAATATTATCGCGAAAATATTCTGTAGGGTGTATTAAAGCCTTGGACACACAGACATTTTGGCCGCAAACCTTGAACATTCCAACAGGACTCAGCGCCATCACAATCCACACGCCCCACCCAAGAATGGTTACAAAATGAGGTTTCTCGCTTCATTTCCAGCGCGCAAAAATCTCCGGATACCAATCCGTTTGACTATTTTGTCTGTAGTATTTTGTAAAGCAAGGTTGGCACTAACAACTACCAAGCTAGCACTTCGCAGGGATTGGGTCAAAATACCGCAGAGCAACATTCGGGCAGCGTGTGACGGTTTCATTGGCCGTTTGAAAGCCATAATTCGTGCCAAAGGTGACCAATTCGAACAAAACTAAACTTATTCTAAAATTCCATGCTACTTCCGACATTTTTTGCTTGCATTCAATAAAATTTAAAAAAACTAATGTAAAAATTATGGCATTTTACTTTGTTGCATTTTTTATCTCACCCTGTATAGTACGGTTAAACCTTAAAAATTGTTTTTTATATTTTTAATTTCTTGACGTTTAGGTAAGATTTAGACTTTCGGTGACTTCTGGGTTCCAGAAGTCCAGAAGAGGAAGAAGAAGGATTTTATGACAAATAATTCAGTGGAATATTTTGAGTTGCTATGATCTCATTTAAGGGAAGGTTTTACCCATAATTTTAAAAAAGGACCAAAAATATGCCTTGGACCCGCTTGTGGGACCAAAAAAAAATGTCTAGTCAAAATGATCCTCGTATAGTTATCTATCATATTGTCGAAGACAGTACATACATAAAATGAACGGACTCCATTGAACCCTAATCAGAAAATATCAAATATCGTTGAAGAGGGGGAACTTGTCCCCTCTATTTAGGTTACCGTGCAATGTAAATTTTCAAGACACCAATACACGTAGCTCCTATTTTTAGCTCAAATTTTATAATCTGTTGGATTTTCCCTGTAATTATTTTTTATTGCGCAAGCTGTTATCATAACATTCCTAAAATGCGAGAGTATTCCTCAACTCCGACGTAGTCAAGGGGACCCGGGCTTCCTCCCAAACTTACAATTTTTACATTTTTTTAAATCTCATTATTTGTCGGTTGTTTCTTTTCTTTTCATTTTCACAATTTCCGACTTAAATCTTGTTACAAATAATTTTTATATTTTTAGAACTCTCGTTTCAGTTTCCAAAACAAACATTTAAATTCTATAATATTTCAAGCTTCCAAAAAACCAAAATATAAAAATGCCATAAAAAATAATAAAATAACTTCTAAAAATATATTCAAATCTCCATCTCGTTTTATAACTGTTTCAAAATTTATTCATCACAAAATAACGAGTAGGTGTATACATTTCATCCATATTTGGTTAATCTATGACCAAATAAAATATAAAAAATAAAGCAAATAATCTACATTTTTGATATGGAAACACGAGAAATATGTCAAATGCCAGAAGAGATCTCATGGTCAATGTTTGTTTTGGTGTTTTATTTTGGACATATTTGTCATAGACATGGACATAAAAAAAAAATGAAAACAAATAAAAACACAAAATTTTAAAAATACATTTTTATGCAAGCATTCGGAATTATTTCACAGCCACATGCTGATGGTGTTGTTGTTGTTGTCAGAATAAATTCCACAAAAAATTCTCACCAAATTGTTGCAGACACTCGGAGTGTGTGTGTTTAAATAATTTTGAACATGTTTTTTTGTTTTGTTGTCGAAAATATTTAAATATTCTATTAGCTAACATTGTGGTGACCCGTTTTTGTGGTCAAAACTTGTTACCACATAAATGCTAATTATGGGTCTGTCTATTATTTGGGGGCTGCTCTTTTCAGGGTTCTTTCTCTAGACTTGACTGGGAGAGTAAACATAAACATTTCCCGCATATTTTTTAAGGAATGCTATTTATTTATATCATTTAAAAAAATATTTTTCGCATTAAACTTCCTGTAACGACAATTAAGCGCCATCACAATCGCCTGTCTGGAAAGAGAGATCAGATTAATCAGCCGCAATAAAAACTCTGGCAGACAATTGCATCTGGAGACAACATTGTTAAAGTGTGTAAAATTGTATTTTTTTATTTAAATTAATTTTGTATTTTATTGTAGTAAAAAAAAACAACACAACAAAATTAACTGTTATCTTACACATGTACAGCCAGTTTAATTACTCACTCGTCTTTAATAGAGCCGGCAAAGTGTTTCAAATTGGAAAATTTTATAGCAAAATTACTGAGATCAGCAGTTATGATAAAGTAATGAGATGTGGTAAGTCTTTCTAGGGACAATTTTTGACTATGAAATGCTAAATATTCAAACTTCTATTACTGTGAGAGAAGAGAGATAAAAGAGAGAAATTTGAAATTCGCTCTGAGAGAACTACGGTGGCCAAAAATTACGGCAACAAAAAACTGGTGGAAATGTTGTCACGTACCGCCTAATTGAGACTCCATCTTGTTGGTGGAGTTCCGACAAGCTCAGTCGTGGCACATATATTTGTCAGGAGATTCTCAACTCTTCCGCCATTAGCCCTAGAGGTCGAAGAATTAAAAAGGAAATGAACACAAAATAAAACAACAAACACGATATACCTCCATGACAAGGGAACTTGTTATTTTACGTTCCGACACTTTGTCCGCAAAATGAAAAATTTAAAGGGTCGCAAAATCCACTAACAATTACTAACACCAACACTCAGTTACATCTACTTAGGTCCCTCACTCACAGAGAAATACTCAAAAATGCATCTGAAACCATTTTAATCTTATCATTATTTTAATCTGAACAAATAAATTTTAACGCAACAAAATTATCTTGGAATTTCTAACATCTGGTGATTTTCGTGTCAAAGGAAGAAATATTCTAGGTCAAATTTCGAAGTGAGTCTCTGAACCAAAGAAACGTGTGTACTTCATATGTACCATAAAAAATATCAATTTTGATTTATATACATAAGACTTTAAAAATGTTTCAGAAAGTATGACACTTTCGCACACAAAAAACTCGACAAATTAAAACCATATTTTATATGGCCAAAAGCGATGCCGATTTTCACTTTTTTTCTTATTATTTTGCGGATTTTTCCTATGTTCATTTGTTTTTTTTTTTTTTTTTTTTGCTTTAAGCGCACCTATATGACACTACACCTATGTATATAACACCAAAGACCTAAAATGGTAAAGACTGGACAAAATGCATAATGGAAAAAAAGTTAATGTGAAAAATATATAGAGGCGCTGCTCACAACAGTGACATGTTAGCATAAAAATTATTTTTACAGAGCAATTTTAAGAATAAAATTTTCTGTAAACCAAAAATTTGAACTAAAAATTGCATTTCACTGACGTTTGAATATTGCATTTGCTGTTAAATCAACTTAACATTGGTGATTATGTTGTTATGATATCGTAACAACAGAGGTATTTAAACCTGGTGACAATATTTTGACTCTGTCTTGTCCCATCTTTATACTTCTATGTCTTTGATAACACTATACCCATTTTCAATCTAATTAAAATTGTATTCATCAACGCTGGAACATAAGCAGGTCACTTTGTGTATGCACTTCTGCATCGGATGAGAACTTGCTGCTGTATTTTATACCCTACACCACATAGTGGTAAGGGAATTATGTCTCTGTGTATTATTTTTGTAACATGGAGAAGGAAGCCATATAGACCCATATTTACTTTCGAGGATCGTCATAGAATCACTTTCTGAGTCGATCTATCCATGTCAGTCCGTTCGTCTGTCCATATATTTTTATAAACAAAATGCATGTCGCATTTATTATCTAATTGAGATGAGATTTTGCAAACAATATTTGCTTGGCCCAAGGATGAACCCTATTGAAATTGGTGAAAATCGGATCATATTTAGATGTAACTCCCACATATAGCTTTTTTCGGGTTAATTGTGCACCAAATGGCCAATATAAGTTCAAATGACTCATAACATCCCACCGAATTCAATCTTGAAGCAAGTAAATCATATTTAGAGAAAACCGATTTAGATTTAGCTACAGCTCCCAGATATATGATTCATCCGATTTGGGGTTTAAGTCCCTCACATGTGTAATATGCACTCCAGAAGAATGATATTTGGTTCCGGACATCAGATACTGCTCGAAAATACTTCTGTCAAATTTAGTTCCCATATATATCTTTATCCGATATCAGGTTAATTATTCACCAAATGGCTTATATCAGCCCAAATGGACTTAATTTCTTACAATTACGACTGATTTCATCCTAGAAATTAGTACTTCAAATTTAGTGTAAATCGGTTGAGATATAGCTACAGCTCCCATATATTTATACCCTCCACCATGGGTAGGAGGGTATATTAACTTTGTCATTCCGTTTGTAACACCTCTAAATATTCGTCGTAGACCCCATAAAGTATATATATTCATAATCAGCATAAAATTCTAAGACGATTTAGCGATGTCCGTCTGTCTGTCTGTCTGTCCGTCTGTCTGTCTGTCCGTCTGTCTGTCTGTCTGTCTGTTGAAATCACGATAGAGCACACATTATTTGACGTAGACCTTTGAAATTTGGCACAAGTGTGTGTATTGTCCCTAGGATGGTTGGTATTGAAAATGAGATATATCGGTCCACGTTCTGGTATAGTCCCCATATACCTCCCGATATTCGGTATTTTGATGATTTATGCCACATTTTTTCACGGATTTATCTGAAAATTGGTATTTGTAGGTCATGACGGGTCCCTGAGCGTGTGGCAAAACATTGCATGTATAGGTCCACGTTTTGGTATAGCCCCCATGTAACGGTACCTACCGATATTCGGTATTTTGATGATTTATGCCACATTTTTTCACGGATTTGTCTGAAAATTGGTATTTGTAGGTCACGACGGGTCCCTGAGCGTGTGGCAAAACATTGCATGTATAGGTCCACGTTTTGGTATAGCCCCCATATAATGGTACCTACCGATATTCGGTATTTTGATGATTTATGCCACATTTTTTCACGGATTTGTCTGAAAATTGGTATTTGTAGGTCACAACGGGTCCCTGAGCGTGTAGCAAAACATTGCATGTATAGGTCCACGTTCTGGTATAGTCCCCATATAACGGTACCTCCCGATATTCGGTATTTTGATGATTTATGCCATATTTTTTCACTGATTTGTGTAAAAGTTGGTATTTGTGGGTCATAATGGGTCCTAGGTCGTGTGGCGAAACATTGTAATTATAGGTGCACGTGTTGGTGTAGCCCCCTTTTTAACGGTACCTCCCGATATTCGCATTTTAATGTTTTTTGCCACATTTTTTCTAATGTTCTTTTACCCTAGGGTGGAGGGTATTAAAAGTTTGGCCCGGCCGAACTTAATGTTTTTTTACTTGTTTTTTTTTTCGATTTGAGGTTTAAAGTCCCTCATAAGCGTAATTTGCATTCCACAATAATGATCTTTAGTGCTAGATATCTTATAGAGCTCGGAAATACATCTGCTATATTTTATCAAGATCGGTCCAGATTTGGATATAGCTCCCATATATATCTTCAACCGATTTCGGGTTAATTCTGCACGAAATGGCCAATATCAGTCCAAAATTCCTGAATTTCGCAACATCCAACCGAATTCTGTCTGGAAGCAAGAACATCGAATTCGGAGAAAATCGGTTCCGATATAGCTATAGAGTTTTGAAATTTTTTGTGCGTTTTGTTTTTTAAAATCTTGTGGGGCATGTAGCAAAAGAAATGGTCCAACCTCTACAATATTTATAACAGATCTTGTATTGATGGAAATATTGAGATATGTCAAGTCTTAAATGAAATGGGATGTTAATTTCGCTTTTTATGAGCTTCATGGATATTCAAAATTTTGAGCTTTTGTGGGGGAGGTACCAGAAGGAGTGGATATGTAGCATCTTTACAGATCTTTTGTTAGTGGAAATAATGGGATGTGCGAAATATAAAGAGAACCTTCGGAGAACCTTTGACCCTTTGTGGGAGAGGTACCAGAAGAAATGATCCGATCTCTACTGTTTATACCCTACACCACAAGGTGGTCAGGGTATTATGTCTTTGTGCATTTGTGTGTAACAGGCAGAAGGAAACGAGATAGACCCATAGTTCCTTTTGGTGATCTGCATAGAATCAAATTCTGAGTCGATTTATGCATGTCCGTCCGTCCGTCCGTCCGTCCGTTCGTCCGTCCGTCCGTCCGTCTGTCCATGTATTTTTGTAAACAAAGTACAGGTCGCATTTATTGCCCGATCCAGATGAAATTTTGCACAGATCATTTGTTTGGCCCAAGGACGAACCCTATTGAACCCGAATAGTATGGAATTTTGCAAATACAACCAAATTAGGCCTGCAAATAAGTATGCCAAAATTGATCGAAATCGGTTCAGATATAGCTATATCTCCCATATATATTGTCATCCGATTGGTTATTTTTGTCCTCCGCAGCCGTAATATGCACTCTGTAACAACAATATTTGGGGAAATATATCAAATACAGCTCAGAAATACATTTGCTAAATTTTATGGAGATCGGTTCAGTTTTGAATATAGCTCCCATATATAACTTCGTCCGATTTACATTTTATTGTGCACCAAACGTCTAATATTTGTCCAAATGGGATGAAATTTGGCACTTACGACCGAATCGAGTCTAGAAGCTAGTATGTCAAATTTGTTGAAGATCGGTTCAGATATAGCTATAGCTCCCATATATATTGTTCATCCGATTTGTTATTTTTGTCCTCCACAGCCGTAGTATGAACTCTTTAACAACAATATTTGGGGAAATATATCAAATACAGCTCAGAAATACCTTTGCTAAATTTTATCGAGATCGGTTCAGATTTTGATATATCTCCCATATATAACTTCGACCGATTTGCCTTTTATTGTGCACCAAACGTGTAATATCAGCCCGAATATTATGGAATTTTGCACATACAACCAGATTAGGCCTGAAAATAAGTATGCCAAATTTGATGGAAATCGGTTCAGATATAGCTATAGCTCCCATATATATTGTTCACCCGATTTGTTATTTTTGTCCTCCGCAGCCGTAGTATGAACTCTTTAACAACAATATTTGGGGAAATATATCAAATACAGCTCAGAAATACCTTTGCTAAATTTTATCGAGATCGATTCGGATTTGGATATATCTCCCATATATATCAAGTGGGCAATACAAGTACGAATTTAAAAGATACAAATGCTTCGGTTTTTAATGGTTTTTGCCACATTTCTTCTAATGTTTCTTTTACCCTAAGGTGGAGGGTATTAAAAGTTTGGCCCGGCCGAACTTAATGTTTTTTACTTGTTTTTAAATTAAAATGGGATTTTCCTCACTCCACATATTAAAATTCGATGATGCTCCGTCTCTTTTCTGGAACACTGTTCTTCAAAATAATGAAGATCACTTTATAAGTAACGCACATTTGGTCCACTTCACGATGCCCGCCAACTGTCTGTCATTAACTAAAACAAGACGTATTTAAACGGCTACATAGTTGACAACAACAACTATGGAGATGATGATGTTGAAGAAGATGATACTGTCATCATATTGTTTTACCATCCAAGTGAGTGAGTAAGTGGTCCACTGGATGACTTTCATATATGTATACACTACTTATCGCCGTTTGCTACTCTTCGTCCCGATTTATAAGCAATTAATTTCAATTAGAAAAAAAAAAAAACATAACAACAAAATTTATTACTCTTCACTTTCGAAAAGATAACTGAAACACACATACGTATACTCGTTCGCTCGCCTGCTGATCTGAATTTGTAATAGAAAACTTTAGAAGCGGAATAAATCCCTTTTACGTCCCATAGAATTTGTCATGGAACTTCTTGAGTTACAAATAATTTTCTATTGCCATTCGCTGTCGTCGTTAGTTATTGGTTGTTGGGAATATTGTCGTTTTTATTGTCATGTTCATTTGAATTGTGGTCTGGTTGACCTTAGAAAAAAATAATAAAAACAACAAAAAATAAAAAAAACATTTAAAAACCGCTCACCACAATTTCATTCATACACGCCACACTTATTCACTTGTTTCTAATTTTTTTGAAACGCCTACTCTCAAACCGGTGTTCAGTTTAGCCGAGACTGATCCCCCCTATCTAAGTTTGATCATTAATTTGTTATAGAAAAATATTATATCGAAAAAAAAAAAACATCCACGCTCCAACACTTTGAATATTAAAAGCAATAGAATAAAGTAACCATAAAATTTAAAACAAAAAAAAAATTAATTGCTATATCAGGCCTACACCGATGTCATCACCAAATGATGACAAATTATTGGAAAATTTTCCAGAATAAATTAATTTGGAGGAAAAATAATAAAATTATATTTGAGATGTGAAAATATAAAGGATATCAATTGCGAAGGTTCTTGATACCTTCTCAAAGATCAGTATGCACTCCTGGGCCTCATGAGATTTCATAACCTTAAGAACTGAAATGTTACTACCTCTACAGTGGCTCGGACTTTCTTCAGGTGTTACAACATAATTGAGAAGGCAAAGATAACACAAAACTAAAGTGCTCGGTTGCAATAACTTGAAGTTCCATTTTTAATACCCTCTGCCATATGTGAACCTGCACAGACAATTTCTGCCGTGGACTGTAGTATGCATTATGAACGTTCAATACGAAATTTGAAACAACTCCACTGAATAATGTCGCTAAAATCATCAAAACACCGAATATAAGGAGCTCTTGATATATGGGGCCTACACGAAGACGTGGACCTGCATAAGTAATTCTATGTCATAGGCTGTATGTAGAACCCATTACGACGGACGGACAAGGCTAAATCGTCTTTTACGCTAATCAAGAATATATTTACTTTGCTGGGTCTAAAATTATTATTTCGATAATTTTCAAACCGAATGACGAACTTAATATACCCTGTGTATGGTAGATGATATAAAAAATATCGGATGGAACAAATACAGGGTAAGATGAAAAAACTGCAGCCAACTTCAGACTGCTGTCATTTCTAAGCCTCTCGTCTGACAGCTGTTAAATTTATTCCAGAGACAGCCCATTATATTGTTTCCGAGCGTACTAAAGCATTTTGGTGAGAAAAAAAGTTATTCGTGTTGGAATTCTAGCGTGATAGTGTGATTTCTTTATATTTGGCTGGAAAACTACAAGTGGCTATCGATAGAGCACTCCAGCATTTAAATGTGAATAAATCTTTTGTGTCTTGTACCATCGCTCGTTACCGTAATACTGGTAGCGTAGCTCGACGTCAAGGAAGTGGACGGAAGAAAACAGCAACAACAGCAGAAATGGTTCGAGAAGTAAAGAAGCGTGTCCGAAAAATGTCTCGAGAGCTGAATATGTCGTAATATTCCATTCGTCAAATATTGAAAAATGAGATCGGGGTAAAGCCATTGAAATTTCAAAAAATGCAAGAACTTACATCGCAACAGGAAGAAAATAGACTCAAAAGAGCTAAAGAGTTGATTTGCTTGGCCGAAAGTGGTGAACTGCCGAATTTGGTTTTATCCGATGAGAAAACATTCGTTGTCCAGCAGTTTGTAAACAAACAAAATGATCGTATTTACTTGCCAAAGAGGTCAGCTGAAAATGTGCATCTTCAGTTGGCCACCAGAACTCAAGCGCAGGCCATGGTGATGGTGTGGGCTGCCATAACATCCGAAGGTCGCTCCCTGCTTGTACCGTGGCATCAGAATAAATTACGAGTATTATCGCGAAAATATCCTGGAGGGTTATTAAAGCTCTGGGCAGGCAAACATTTTGGCCGCAGACCTTGGACATTCCAACAGGACTCGGAACAATTGCGCTCAACACGCGCCACCCAAGAATGGTTACAAAATGAGGTTTCAGCGCACAATGGCCACCAAAATCTCCGGATACCAATCCGTTGGACTTTTGTGTCTGGAGTATTTTAGAAAACAAGGTTGGTACTAAAAAATACCAAAATGTCGATGCTTCCGCAAGCGCTTCGCTGAGAATTGGCCAAAATACCACAGCAACATTCGGGCAGCGTGTGACGGTTTCATTGGCCAACTGGAGGCCATTTCAGACATTTTTTGCTCTCAATCAAAAAAATTAAAAAAATTAAAGTATGGCGTTTGACTTTGTTGCAGTTTTTGTTATCTCACCCTGTATTACCGCACATTTCACTACGACAAAGTCTGGGAAATCACAAAAATGAGATCATTTCACTATAATTGTCACTCACCGTTTTTTTTTTTTGTGCACTTCTGTGGAAGTAATTATTAATTATTATTTTTCCATGTCGAAAACTTACCTGAAATGATAAAAACAAATGAAAATTTATAAATCTCGGTCAGTGTGTGAAGGTTTCATTGGCCGTTTGAAGGCCACAATTCGTGCCAAAAGTGACCAATTCGAACAAATCGAAACTTATTGTTGAATTTGATGCTATTTTCGACATTTCTTGCCGAAATAAGCATCAGGTTTATATTTCACATATCCCATTATTTCTACTAACAAAAGACCTCTTGTGAAGATGGGATATATCGGACCACTCCTTCTGTTACATCCTCCACACAGGGTCAAAATTTTGAATATTTATGAACCTCTTAATTAATATCCAATTCCATTCAGACTTGGTATATATCAATATTTCCATCAACCCCAGATCTGATATAAAGATGGTAGATATCGGACAATTCCTTCTGGTACCTCCCCCACAAAGTGTCAAATTTTGAATAACCAAATCGATCGTAAAATCCGAAATAAGCTTCCAGTTTTCTTTTTATTTCACATATCCATTATTTCTACTAACACAAGTTCCGATGTGAAGATGGAATATATCGGTTCACTCCTTCTGGTACCTCCCTCACAAAGGGGCAAAATTTGGAATTTCCATGAAGCTCATAAAACGCGAATTTAACATTCGATTCCATTCAGACTTGGTACATCTCAATATTTCCATCAAAACACAAAATCTTTTTTAAATATTGAAGAGATCAGACCATTTCTTCTGGAACCTCCCCCACATAGGGTTCAAGATTTTGAAAAACAAAACGCTCAAAGAAAGCGAAATAAGCATCCTCAAATTTTACACATACAAACATTTTTTTTTAACACAAGATCTTTTGTGAAGATGATATATATATATGTGCGAACCTTATATGTTACCTCACCCACAAAGGGTCACAATTTTCAATACTTTTATCTGTCATAGCTTGCGAAAAAAGTCAACGATTCTGTACAACTTGCTATATCTGAATATTTCTCTCAACCACAAACCTGAGATGAATATCGAATTTATGTTATGAATTCGCATAAAATTGGATACAAATTTTCGATTTTCTTGTAATTTTGCCCTTACCAATATTTTTATCTGTTTTAGATGAATTATGAAAATGGAATACTTTAGTCGACTATATCTGGTACCTCACACACATTTTAACATTTTCTAAAATATATCACATATCTCATTTAAAGTGAAAATGTTTATCATATTGCCATATTCGACGGACCCATCTGACAACGCACATCGCTTAATGACATACCGCGTTTGAAGCGTCAGTCCAAGCAGATTTTTACCATGAACCTATACACGCCACGCGAGCGCTCTGAAATAGTTGAAATTTACATTCAACAGAAGAAGTCAATTGTAAAAACTCAACGTGATTTTAAAAAATGTGAGAAGTGCGCCTTCTAAGAACACCATTAAGCGTTTATACGAAAAATTTTCGACTGGTAATGCTCTTTCTAATCCGAAGAGGCCATATAACCATCGACCACGGCGATCGGCCGAGAATATCGCTGCCGTACGAGCCAGTGTTGAGAGGTCCCCAAGAACATCCCAAAAACGCCGTTCTCAGCAGTTGGGCATGGCTCGGTCCACTTTACAACGGATTATTCGCATTGATTTGCATTTGTTCCCGTACAAAATTCAATTGACGCAAAGAATGTTGCCTGCGGACAAGCCTCGTCGATTGAAATGGGCCCAAAGGGCCCAATGGTCCGACGAATATGGGCAACCCTGTACATATTTAGGTCCGATTCGAAATGTACACTATTGGCCCATTCCTTCGGAACCTACTCCTTAGAGGTTTAATAATTTGAATAATCATAACTGAAGTCAAAATATATTTAAATTATCGATATATTTATATTTTAATTATCATATAGCCCCCATATACCGTACCCCCCGATATTCGGTATTTTGATGATTTTAGCGACATTATTTAACGGAACCGTTCCAAATTTGGTATTTGAAGTTCGTAATAGATACTGCAGCAAAAAACAGAAAATGGACCATGTAGGTCCACGTCTTAGTATAGGCCCCATATACCGTACCCCCCGATATTCAGTATTTTGATGATTTTAGCGACATTATTTACCGGGATTGTTTTAAATTTCGCATTTGAAGTTCGTAATGGATACTTCAGCCCATGCCAGAAAATTGTCTGTGCAGGTCCACGTCTTCGTATAGCCCCCATATAACGGTACCCCCTATATTCGGTATTTTGATGATTTTAGCTACATTATAAACAAATTTTTCTTCAAGTTTCGCATTTAAATGTTGTAATAACTTATGACAAAAGTTGCCTATGCAGGTATACGTCGTCGTATAGACATTCGGTATTTTTAAGATTTTAACAGAATTTTTAAAGATGAAATATGAAAATGGAATACTTCAGTCGACTATATATGGTACCTCACACACATTTTAACATTTTCCAAAAAAATATCACATATCTCATTTAAAGTGAAAATGTATATCATATATATTTAGGTCCGATACGAAATGGACACTATTGGCCCATTCCTTCGGAACCTTCTCCTTAGAGGGTAAACAATTTGAATAATCATAAAAGAAGTCAAAATATATTTAAATAATCGAATACTGGCTGAGGGTATACATCTGTCGGCCAAATTTTCTGATACTTTTTAACTTTTTTTGGCTAAGTAGACAGACCTATTGTGTGTTAGATTATAAATAGCTGTGTTGTTTTAAACACCTGATATGTTTTAGGCTGCTCTAGGTGAACGGAAAAGCGTCAACAATTTCCAATTGGCAATAATTAATAGTTTACTATAACCATTTTGGGCTCGCTTGCACCCATCTCCAATTGTGTATCTCAATATAAATATATATATGCAGATTGAGTCCAACGCAATTCAATGGCGGGATGAGTCAGTCAGCCCTCGCCCATAACAAATTGTTGTCTTCCTAAAAATTCATCTCTCTCTGCATGGTAATCAAACGTGCTGTTGCTTGGGGTTTTTGTTTTGTATTTTCATTTTTTTCCATATTTACTCTTGAATAATTTAAAAATTTAAAACAAAACAGAAAAAGTGTTGTGAGTCATTGTTTTTGTTATAAGCAAAAGTGCGAAATAGAATGATAAACATGTGTAAAATTAACAACTGATTAAATAGTCGGATGTATGCGAAGAATGTGTTAAAATTAATTGGAAAAGAAATGCTTGGTAGGTATTTCTTGAGAAATTTTGCGGTAGAATTTAGAGAAAGTAATAACAAGCTCCGATTTGTGTAGTGTTAGAAAACTTAACAATTTTTGACATATCAATGTTCCCAAGCGTTGCTGTATCTACCTGTATTCTTCTGCCATGGAATGGAGGGTATATTAAATTTGTCATTCCGTTTGTAAGACCTTGAAATATACGTTCTAGACCTCACAAAGTATATATATTCAGCATAAAATTCAATGTCCGTCTGTGGAAATCACTCTAGCTTCCGAACGAAATGAAGTAGGTTGATAAAATTTTACTCAAATGTATATTATGTCTGCAGGACTTAGGTATAGGTATGGTAAATGGGCCATGTAGGTCCACGTTCTGGTGTAGTCCTATGTAACGGTACCTTCCCATATTCGGTATTTTGGCGATTTTAGCGACATTTTGCACCGGAATTGCTTCAAATTTCGTATTTGAAGTTCGTAATGTATACTTCAGCCTATGTTAGAAAATTTTCCGCGCAGGTCTACGTCTTCGTATAGCCCCCATATAACGGTACCTCCCGATATTCGGAATTTTGATAATTTTAGCGGCACTATTCACCGGAGTTGTTTTAAATTTGGTATTTGAAGTGCGTAATGGATACTACAGTCTATGACAGAAAATTCTCCATGCGGGTCCACGCCGTCGTATAGCCCCCATATAACTATACCTCCCGCTATTCGATATTTTGATGATTTTAGCGATATTATTCACCGGAAATATTTAAAAACTGGTATTTAAAGTTCGTAATGGATATTACAGCATATGACAGGTCCATGTCTTCTTACAGCCCCCATATAACGGTACCTCCCGATATTCAGTACTTTGATGATTTTAGCGACATTATTCACCGGAATTGTCTCAAATTTGGTATTTGAAGTTCGAAATGGATACTAAAGTCTATGATAGAAAATTGTCTGTGCAGGTCCACGTCTTCGTAAAACCCCCATATAACAATACCTTCCGATATTCGATATTTTGAAGATTTTAGCGACCGACATTTTTTTAAGATTCGTTAATACAACAGCTACATTCGGTATTTTTAAGATTTTACCAGGGATTTTAACAGATTTTATTTATTGAACATTCCAAATTGGTGGAGGGTATTTAAAGTTCGGACCAGCCGAACTTACAAATATGAGCTTAGAAAGAATAAATTGAAAGAAATCACTCATTCAGAGATCTACATTCTAACATGTTGCATTGTAACCTAAAATGTACTTCCTTCGACCAAGATGGTTCCCATACTAGGTACTGATCCCTCTCAGTGGGCTAACCATAGGCCTATTTCCCTTCTATCTCCGTTTGGAAAGTTATTTGAATCCTTTATTCTGGCTAGGATTAGAAGAACCGTGGAAGAAAGGAATATTCTATGGGATCCTCAGTTTGGTTTTAGGTCTGTAGTGTAATTCTCTAACTTATTTTTTGAGTTGACGACAAATATCGGTAGAATAAAAACGCTTATAATTTCAGTAATTACGGAATTTGTCGGCAAGTTAGCTACGAAATTAAAGTTTTCGATATACCCTACCTACAGATACCAATGTTGTCAACTTTAACATATTTTTATACAAAAATGTTGGGTGTTAAGTTGGCAAAGGCTTCGGCAGGATTTACGGAACTATAGTCGTCTCCCTAGACACCACGAGGGCTTTCGACTCTGTCTGGCATGATAGAATTTTTTATAAATTTCAATCGTTTGACTTTGACAGTCAATCTTGTAAAATGGTCGCTAGTTTTCTTAGAGATCGACTTTTTTAGGATTAAATATATTGAGCGACTCTCCAACTGCCGCCCGGTCCTTGCAGGTGTTTCTCAAGGTTCTCTTCTTTGTCCGATGTTATACTACATCTTCTCCTACGACATCCCGGCTCCTCCCTCTAGTGGTCTTCTTCTGACCTATGCCAATGGTGTCTTATTAGCCTTCTACGATCCGCTTCTAGGTCCGTCAATAGGCGTGCTAACGAGTACTTCGATGCCCTCTATCGGTACTTTGTTAGATGTCGCCTAAAGCTGAATGTATGGAAATCTTGTGCTACGGACTTCCTTGGTCGGCCGGGCATTGTCTACCCTAGTGCTAGGAGATTTCAGCAGGTTTTAAAGATAGGCTCGGAGCAGGTTCCTGTCTCGGATAAGATGAGATGCTTAGTGGTAATATTTCAAGAGAGGTTCGATTGTATTCGGCATAGAAACTATATCCTGTCAAGGGCCAAATATCTGTATTTCGGATACAGTGGAATCTTGATGATTTCTTATTAGCTTTTTCCGGTCAGTTTTCCTAGTCGTTCAATACCTCGATACCTTCACTAGATGACGCCTAAAGTTGAATATATGGAAATGTTGGATATGATCGCCCGGAAACTAGGGTTGGATAGATTTAAGATATTCCTACCGGTTTTAAAGATATTTTGGAGCAGGTTCCTGTCTTGGGAATGATGATATACTTGTGGTAGTATTTCAGGAGAGGTTCGATCGTATTCGCCATATAGACTATGTCCGGTCAAGGGCCAAACGCCTTGATTTCGGCCACAGTGGAATCTTGATGATAAGGGGTGGTCTTTTCCAAATAGATAGGCTCTTGATCTATCGGCAGGTGATAGATATCCCCATTAGTTGAAGTGCCTCTATTTTGTACATGAGAGGAGTGAGTTATAGGAAGCCGCTCTGTAGCCTGGACAACCCGAGAAGAGCCAGAACAACTGACCCTCGAATTCAGAATTGTCAATAACTTGTTTACGCCTATAATCCAAGTTTTTTGCACGAGAAAACCACCACCGCAACATCATGCATAAGGAAGGCATTCTAAAGCGCCAAGAAAGAAAAAAAAAGACCCTCTGGAATCAGTCAGTAGAGTCTGGCAAAGAAGATAAGTGCGTCAATGAGTTAGAAAGGCGGAGTGACCAGCGGATGTGAGTTTTTGTAGGCCACTCACCCACCGTGTTATTGAAGTCATCCAAGTTACTTAGCCTCTAGGCCGACAACCACCGTTGATCAATTCAGAGTAGAGAAGTCTACTTTTGCGAGTCCGATTGTTAGGGGAGACTGAGTAACCACATTTTTAGAGGTCTGTCTATGACCTTATCAATTTGAACCAACGGATTTCCAAACTGGGCCATCTGCTGCACCTGCTTGGCCATCTACACCCTTCCCCAGAACGAAGATTCGAACTGAAATAAGAAGGATATATTTAATACACCCTTTGGGGTGCAGTCGTATAGGTTAAATACCTAGAAAAGCCTCTCTGCAGCCTGGACAACCCGAGAGTTAGACAGCCTCGGGAGTCCGAGTACCTCAAGACCTACGATCTCACCAATTTGAACCAGCGAGTTGCCCAAACGGCTGGTAGACATCAACCTCAGATATTCGTATTCCCGATTCCGATAATACTTCAAATGAACCATCTTTAAATCTGCCTTTCCTAATAATTACTATTAAAGCTCAAAAGAAAAAAAAACTCTTTGACTTGGCTAACATTAAAACTAAACCCACCGAGAGGTGAGTGAATAAAAGAAAATAACGCGTTTTATGGCTTAAAGTTTTAAAATAGCATTTGTTTGTCTTAACAGAGAAAACCATACGAACAGCAGAAACAACAACAGCAAAAAAAGAGGAAAGTAAGAGTAATTAACACGCTTTTATTCACTCCTTGTCAGTTAGTTATGGCAAATCTAATATGCTGCTGCTGCTGGCTGAGAGATGAAATGGTGGCAGGCATTAGGTGCTAAAACAGTGGCAAGTTTGAAAGCTGTTAGGTGTTGTCTTCGCAGCGATGATGATGGCTGGTTGGCTGCCTGCCTGGTGGTGGCATGTCTTAAGTCACCGCTGCGGGTCAAAGTAACGTTTTGAGAAATGAAAGAAATTAAGAAATTTTCAGTTGCAAAGAAATAGAGAAATTTCATTTTGTGTTTTTGTTTGTTTCTCTAGAGTTTGGTAATTAAGTTAAAGATAGTGGAGCTACTTCAAAAGAAAAAAAGTTTCGTGGAACAAAGCATAATGCAATACTTGAAATTATTTTTTTAAGCGGGTAAAACTCAAAAATGTGTTTCGAGACTTTACAGAATTTTGTAATTTTATAGAGTAATGTTAATTAGACGTTTTTGAGATAAACTTTTATATTCGAATTTTGCAATTTAATAAGAAAGATTTTAATTAAAAATTGAGGAAATAATTTTTTGATAGATAAACGGTCAGTCGTGTTTTGGTGGCCTCTTCACTTCTCCACTACTTGAAAAAATGGTCAAAAAGAAAATGCGATCCAAATTATCTCAAATAGGTAATTACCCATAACGAATTAGGGGTATATGAATATGACACTCAAATACTCTCATTGGAAATGCCCAAAGGGTCAAGGCAGAAAAAGTAGATCAAGTTCGGCCAACTACAAATATTTTAGAGAAACGTCCAATAGATATTTGAGGTTGCTGCAAATCAGAAGAAGCACTCAGGGCCTTTTGGGAGGGTCTGGATGTACACGACCGAATGTCAATATTCTCCTGACTGATTAGGTCATTCAAGTGGACGACATTTCGAGACGGAATGGAACACAGTGAAGAAATCCTAGACCTCATGGATGAGATCCTATTGAGAAGTTCCAACGTAAGTGACCTCCTCAATGAGCTGATATATAACCTCACAGACGACGACTAGAATGAGACTATAATTTCATGCAAGTCGAAGGACGACTCGAGATGATGAAAGTTAACCTCAAGCTCAACCTCAAGCTGAATGAGATTATTATTCCAGGCAAGTCGAAGGGTGACTCGAGTAAGATTAAAGTTAAGGAGAAAAGTTGGGAAGATCCAAAATCCTGCAAAACAAAACCAAACGGTTCCAGCCTAACTGATCTCTCCTACGACCTGATGAATATACACACCTTTACAGAAGATGACCTGAATGAGACTATCATTTCAGGTAAGTTGTCGAAGGGTGAGTTAAATGAAAGTTAAGGAGGACGGTAAGGAGAAGCTGGTTGGGAATATACAAAATCCGTCTCCTCTCCTAATATCGGGTTGGTGAGGCAGTATCAATTCGTATTGGATCCGGCACAACAATGTGCAGAACACCTGCCCTGCAGCTACGGTGTCGTTATGGACCAACCTATATAGGCTGCGTTCTTCTTGAAATAGAACCAGATTGGTTCCCAGAAAATACAGTTGGTCGCACCAAAGCTCGGTATCGCGGAGCTCAAAATCGGAACTTGAAGCAAAAATAAATCCGAATACTTATCAGAGTAAACCTGCTAAGTTAAGACTTAAGGTTTCTGTATTTTCAACAAAACGGAAGAGTCTGCATATATTTAAGCAATAAGTACGAAATCTAAGGGCAATCGATCAGTAGCTGATCAGAATAGAAACTCTTCACTCTGCGAAGCTAGCGCAAACAGATATTCTGGTTTTAAGGCTTTCGTCGAAAAGTAGAAATTCATAAAGCCGAATCTTCATCTAATGCCGCAACTGGTAAAATTCTGCTATCGTCGAAAAGTCGAAATCCGAAAAGCCGAATCTTCAATCCAATGCCGCAACTGGTAAGGACGCCAAATAAGTTAGCGGTGCAAAATTCTGTATGAATATTATTTCGTATATCCGCAAATTCGTGGACAAGGATCAATACTAAATTTGGGTTCGTAGGGAAGTTCGAAAATATATAGCCTTACTAAGCTCGAACTCATGTGGAAAGGAATATGTTTCCGGAGAATTGGGCTGCTAGCCACAAAGCTCGGTAAGCGTCGATTTCACAGAGCATAAAATTCAAAGCTAAAGCTAAAAAATCGAGAGGTTGCAGCACCTAATGCGAAACCTGTAATAGCCTTGGTCAGGAAAAAATCGGGTACTGTAAAAGCCATCCGTCTTTTTCAAGGAAGTCTGAGAAGGACCATTATTTCCGACATGGGAAGTCATAGGGACAACAGGTCGGCAGTGCTTCTATTACAAGGTAGTCAAAGTTATTAATTGCCCAAACGAGGAATCTTATGATTCCCTATGACTCTGTCGAACTTTGGAAGGTGGTGAAACTGACAGCTATTACTCGTCCGGAAATCTTATGATTTTCTACTGCAAGCAGTTAATGACGCTGAAAACTTTGTAAAAGTAGTAAATCTCGGCTAGTAAAGTGATGTCAGAGAGGGGTTCCAGCTCTAGAAGCGGAAATGGAACATATACTAATTACACTACAGTTGCAAAACACAAGTCTCCATACGGGGGTTAGACCATTATAAGTTCAACCACTTGTGGGGAGAATAAAGGTCTCAAAATTAGAATTGCCGTGGACAAAGATGAAGAAAACTACTTGCGACCCAGAGAGGGGTGTTGGAGGGGAGAAAGAAATTTACATCATGATAAGCTCACACATCGATGCAAAAGCGTTGTCACGCCTCCACCACCGTATTCAACGGACTTAGCTCTCGTGATTTTTTCCCTTAACAAAACTGAAGACACCGATAAAAGGAAGGTATTTTGCTATGATCGAAGATAAAGAGGATAAAAGAAAATTCGGCACAAGAGCTGTGACTACACCATCTGATGAAAAGAGATCCTGATATTGCATTGCCAATTTTCACTTAAAACGGATTCATTCTTTAAATTCCTATTAAAGAAACCTTTAGTCTTTAAATATTTCCATCTTAAATTTCAGCTCTCAAATTTTCCCAGCTTATCTTTTTCCAACATTTCAACCTTAATCCAATCAGTTTCACAGCAAACTTCTTAAAAAGAACAGCAACAACAACAACCATTATGATGCTGATGAAGAAGATGACATCTAATTTGTCATCTTTTTAATAGACATTGAATTGGATTGGTTGGACACAAAGTCTCCTGTAAGTGTCAATTATCATCACACACAATGTAAAACTCGAATTGGAGAGAGAGAGAATTTAACACAGACTGATGATGATACTGGAATTGCTTGTAAATCTACCGCAACAACTTCATCTCCACAACAACAATGAAAGCCATACCGAAAGCAAATTATGCGTAATCTATCATATTTAGAGTAAACTACGAGAAACTAGATGAACCGGAAAAAAGTGGTGATGACATTTGACAAGTCATGTGTGTAATCGGATGTGTTTGCGTGCGTGTGTGTGAAATGCTCTGACTTTTCCTCCCCCCCTAAAATGGTACGACTTCATCAAGTCGTATACACGCACACACACACATATGCTGCTATCAAATGGAGAAAGAAAAAATTCCAACAACTCTCCAATGTTCCATTGTGTGATAAATTGATGATAACACATTCGTTTAGGACTCCATCTGTGGCCAACACATAATGACATCAATGTGACACATCCAATATGGGAGGAGGAGTAGAAAGGACAGCCAAAACCTCAATATCCACCTGTATGTGTTTGTTGTCTTGTATGATGATGAAGCAGAAGATTTTCTTCTTTCTTCTCCATAGTCATCATATTCCAGTTGGAAGTAATGCTAGCTGGCAACCTGATAAAGATGTGGTTATTGCGGTTTTTCATCTGAACTTTATCGGCATGTGACACACCAATCATAAAATGGATCTCTGCTTTTGCAGCACTTGCAGGTTTTGTTTTACAACAGCCGGTACTGGAAAAGACGAATAGGTATATTGAACTTAAGGGGGTGTTTATGTTAATGTATGGTCTATATGCCTAAGGAGGAGAGCGAAAGGATGAAGTTTTTAATTGACATTTGATGTTCATCTTGGCCATAGGGTGAACTCTGCACATTTTGTGGTCTGTATCAAAGGTATACATTTTTCCAAAGACGGCCATTTAGGCCCTTAAAAAATATCTACAGTCACCAATTTAGAAGCAAGTGACTTTTGCGGTTATTTACCCTAGAGGACATATCAACATAAAGGGTCGTGTCATGTTGCAGCCAGTGAATATATGAACCGAATATAAAACTGCAAATACGAGGACGTCAAATTTTGTGTCAACATTAGCCCGATTGTTTCCGATTTTAAAATCTGAAGATTTTTCAAAAGGATATTTATCAAGCAATTCAGAGAACTGCACTAAGCTTCGTTCTCCTGGATTACACCAGATTTCCATTATCACCTCGCATCAGAAGATTTTCGGATTTCATTAACTCAGGACGTCGCAATCTCTTGGGCGACTGGCATTTAATTGACCCGAATTCAGAGCAAACTCCAAATTTAGCTTCATAGAAATGCATTATCCCTCTGCTAGTCGGATGGCAAAGAGTCACAATCATCTGAAGGGTCACAATTTTGGAATCCAAACGATTAAGTTGTGGACATCAGATAAGGTAATATCCAGTCCCAGGAAAAATGGAAATCGGACCTCAACTACCTTTAACAGCCCAACAGTGACCGAGGCTAAGGAATCTGCGTAAACTCTTCTCAGGTTAGGTGGCAACAAGGAAGCGGAAAGCTGGGTCAATCATTTGAAGGGTCACAATTTTGGAATCCAAACGATTAAATTGTGGACATCAGATAAGGTAATCTCCAGTCCTGAGAAAATGGAAATAGATCCGAGAATTAAGGAATTTCCATCGGTCGTTAACAGGTTGATTAACAAGTATGTGGGGACTCCATCACCTAAGGTATGGCCACATTGGAATCGATATGACTAAATTGTTGGCAATAGTTGTGATCCTATCCAAACCCTTGAAAAAATGATACTAAAAACTCAATAACCTCTTACACCCTAAGTGTTATGGGTTCAGAGCTCCGTTTTGCTCGATTTCAATTGCCAGTGAAAGATACCCGCGAGAAAAAAAATAATTGTGCCACTGAAGTCAGACGTTGATACCAGAAGAAGTGTATTGAACAGGCCAATATTGCTGCTGTGGGGAGAAGTAATGTTTTCAGAGGTCAGGAAGCGATACCTTTCACAGTTCACCCCTGATAATGCTCCAAACATCCTCAGGAGAAACCTGTATGATAACGTTTAAGCACTCTCGGATAGAACATTATGTTAATCTATATGGATGTTGACGTTGGGCGCCATATTTACATTTACTAAGAAAATTATACCCACCCTGAGTGCCGAGAGTCGAGTGTTTTGCCTCAATCTTTCGTTAACAACCCACATCGTGCCCGAAGCACAAAAAAGGACAGAAAAACCACCCAACCAGGCAAAGATGCTGTGAAAGTTCAAACAGTTTGATCTTACACTAATTTGTCAAGCACCCTGATAATTTGACATATCAAATATGACATGTGACATATCAAACATTAAAATATCCATATCATCGCCAAGTCTGCAAGTTTGGAGAAAACAATGCCACTTTTGAGGTCAGGTATTGTCACTAGAACAGGTTGCGAAGGTACTAATGCAGGATACAAGGATATTTTAAATCTCATCCGAAGGCATCTTTATGACGATTTTTAAGCAACCTGAGTGCCGATAGTCGAGGATTTCGCCAAATAATCTCAATCTTTCGCTAGCAACCCACATCGTGCTCGAAGCATAAAAAAAGTACAGAAAAAGCCCCGAACAAGGCAAAGATGCTAGTGAAAGTTCAAACAGTTCGATTTTACAATTGTCGCCAGTAGGGTCACCAATTTGTCAAGCACCCTGGAAATATGAGGGCAAAGTCAAGAGTACAGTGCCATATCAAAATACCCATATCATCGCCAAGGTCTGCAAGTTTGGAGAGGTCAGGCATTGTCACCAGAAAATGTCGCTAATGGATAATATTCAAAATCTCATCCGAATGAGTCTCTGTGACGATTTTTAAGCAGCTTGAGTACCGAGAGTGTAGTATTTGGCCAAAATTCCCAATTTTTCGCCGGCAAACCACATCGTTTCCGAAGCATAATAAAAGAAACAGAAAAAAACCAAACCAGGCAAAGATGCCAGCGAAAGTTCAAACAGTTTGATCTTATGATTTTCGCCAGTAAGGAAGGCTTTTGAGTGGTACATTTTGTTAATTTCAATGGGTAATAATGTTGGGCGCCATATTCACATTTTATGCTTTAAGGCTGAAGCAAAAGATGCCATAGACCAGCGTTGGTGGTCCAGGACTTGTCGAAAGCCTTTGCTACCATCAGACAAGTTTCAAGCCTATCGCACGTGGACTTTCAGGTTAGAGGTTCAAGTCCTAAACATGGGTAATAACGTTGGGTGCCATTTTCAAATTTAATGCTGGAAGACTGAGGTAGAATATACCATAGACCAGCATTGGTGGGGCAGAGCTTGTCAGAAGCCTTTACTACTATCAGACAAGTTTGAAGCCTATCGTACGTGGACTTTCATATTAGAGGTTCAAGTCCCAAACATAGGGTTTCCATCATTTTATCCTTCAGCCAAGTTCGACACAACCCGTAGACAGAATTCCAAAATAAAATATCCAAGTCCCTTAGAAGGAAGCGAGGAGCTTGATAAGATCAAAAGCCGTTGAGCACCACAATTGTAATCAGAAACAATGTCCACATTCGTAAGTTTTGCTCATTTCAATGGGTAATAACGTTGGGCGCCATATTCACATTTAATGCTTGCAGACTGAAGTAGAATAAATATAGACCAGCATTGGTGGTTGCAGGACTTGTCGAAAACATTTGCTACTATCAGACAAGTTCGAAGGCTATTCCTTGTGGACTTTTAGATTCCGAGGTTCAAGTTATAAACAAAGGATGTCCATTTTATTATCCTTCAGGCAAGTTCGACACAAACCATAGGCTATATTCCAGAATAAAATATCAAAGTCCCGAAGAAGGAAGTAAGGAGTTCGATAAGGTAAAAAGCTGATGAGCACTACAATTGTAATGAGAAACAATGTTTTCATATGTAAATGTTGCTGATTTCAATGGGTAATAACGTTGGGCGCCATATTCATATTTAATGCTTGAAGTCTGAAGCAGAATATGCCGTGTCAGAGAGAAGCACTGGTCGTGCTAAAGTAAAATATATCATATACCAGCGTTGATGGTGCAGGGCTTGTCAAACGCCTTTGCCACCAACAGACAAATTTGAGGCCTATCGTACGTAGATTTTAAGATTAGAGGTTCAAGTCCTAAAAATTGGTAATAACGTTGGGCGCCATATTCACATTTATTGCTTGAAGTCTGAAGCAGAATATGTCATAGACCATAATTGGTGGGACAGAGCTTGTCAAAAGCCTTTTCTACTATCAGACAAGTTCGAAGCCTTTCGTATGTGGACTTTCAGATTAGAAGTTCAAGTCCCAAACATAGGATGTCCATCATGTTATTCTTCAGCCAAGTTCGAAACAAACCATAAGCTGAATTCCAGAATAAAATATCCAAGTCCTGTAGAAGGAAGCAAGGAGTTCGATAAGTTCAAAAGCTGATGAGCAGTATAATTTAATCAGAAACAATGTCCTCATTCGAAAAATTTTCTCATTTCGAACGTTGGGCGCCATATTCAAATTTAATATTTGAAGACTAAAGTAAAATATATCATAGACCGGCATTGATGGTGCAGGGCTTGTCAAACGCCTTTGCCACCAACAGACAAATTTGAAGCCTATCGTACGTAGATTTTAAGGTTAGAGGTTCAAGTCCTAAAAATTGTTAATAACGTTGGGCGCCATATTCACATTTATTGTTTGATGTCTGATGCAGAATATGTCATAGACCATCATTGGTGGGGCAGAGCTTGTCAAAAGCCTTTTCTACTATCAGACAAGTTCGAAGCCTTTCGTATGTAGACTTTCAGGTTAGAGGTTCAAGATCTAAACATAGGATGCATGATTCTGCAGCCAAGTTCGACCCAAATCGTAAGCTTAATTCAAGAAATAAAAATATCAAATCCCGTAGAAGGAAGTAAGGAGTTCAATGAGATCAAAAGCCGTTTAGTAATACAATTGTAATCAGAAACAATTGTAATCAGAAAATTTGCATATGACCGTAGGTCAGGAACGGCCACTTTGAAGATTATCTTGCCCAGTTCATTGCCCAGCTTGTGAAAAATCCATTTGTTGTTTAAAAATATTCGAATGATGATGATCTTACTGTTAATCATCATCATTGTGCGTTTCTTTGCTATCAATATTTTATTTCTGCTGGGTAATTCCACAATCCGCAGAATTTATTTATTCGTATTACAGAAAAGTTCAACGTCTTTAGCTGGTTACAGGGCTGTCATAAATTAAATACATTTGTCATGTTGTTATTATTGTTCTTTTTGGTTTTGTTTTTGTTGCATTACACCTTTCTGGACTTCTTTCGTATTTTTGTAGTTATTCTTTTGTTTTTGCCTTTTTTTTGCAACAAGTCAAGACCCCAATTGAATGACAACGATACAATAACAAGGCAGCAAGTCAGCCAGCCGGCTTTTGCAAAAGTTTACTGACCATTGACGAAGACACCGCTACTTTTCACCGGTTCTTTTTTTAGTCCACTTATTTTTTAATTTTTTATTCGTCATTCAATTTCCACGTTACATTGCATTAATGATGATGATGGCGATGACGTTCCTACATTTGTTGACATGGGAATACGCCCTTTTTCCAGCATGTGTGACAATACTTGTCGCACAGTTGTTGTTTGTCGTATGCATGTCGAAAAGGCGCTTCTTGAGTCTATGCCTCAATGTTTGCTTGTTTGTCTTTAGAATGTTAAAGTTTCAAATTACCCAAAGTTTGCATTTAAATGCAAAACACAAATGGAGAAGAGGAAGCAGAAAGAAAATGCAGGTAAAACAAGGCATATTTAATAATGTAGAATTATATTGGGAGCTTTACTATATTACCAATCGTTCAAATTGAATTTACAATACAATGGCATGAAATGGACGGACTCGAATTGTGCAGAATTTTCCAACTTCTATTGTGAAAATAAAGCTATTGAATTGGTAATAGGCAGTAGCCAGATGTATGGGACAGGGATGGATAGTCTGCAAGTTTGGAGAAAATAATGCCGCTTATGAGGTCAGACATTGTCACCAGAAAATTTCGCGTATGGATAATATTGAAAATCTCGCCGAAAATTCTCCATCTTTCGCTAGCAACCTACATCGTTACCGAGGCATCTAAAAATTGCAGAAAAATCCCCCAATAAAGGAAAGATGCCAGCGAAAGTTCAAACAGTTTGATCTTATGATTGGCGCCAATAGGGAAGGCTCTTAAAGAGTAAATTTTTGTTAATTTCAATAGTTAATAACGTTGGGCGCCACATTCAGATTTAATGCTTGAAGACTGAAGCAGAGTATTCCAAAGAACCAACATTGGAGATGCAGTACTTGTCAAAAGCCTTTGCTACTATCAGACAAGTTCTAAGCCTATCGTATGTGGACTTTCAGATTAGAGGTTCAAGTCCTAAAATGGGTAATAATGTTGGGTGCCATATTAACATTTATTGCTAATTTAAGATTTATTTATTGCTATTGTGAAAATAAAGCCATTGAATTGGTAATAGGCAGCAGGCAGATTTACAGTACAGGGATGAAAATTGTAAATGGAGAAACAACTTGCCCCTTGATTTTTTTCCCTTCATGCAACTTTAAGAAGACTGTAACCGATGCAACCCATCTTTAGGTTCGAAGATGGGCTGCATCGGTCGACGATATCGTATAGACCGCATATAACGGTACCCCGATATTCGGTATTTTGATGATTGTAGCCAAATTTTTCAATGCAATTGTCTGTTCCTTCTGAATACTTTACCCCCTTGAAGAGTATGGTCTATATAGGTCCATTTGAAACCGGAGTTGCTTCAAATTTCGTATTTAGAATTCGTAATGACAAAAAATTACGCATGCAGGCCCACATTTTCGTAACACTACCTGCCAATATTCGGTATTTTGAAGATTTTAGCGACAATATTCATCGGTGTTGTTTCAAATTTCGAATTTAGAGTTCGTAATGGGAATTATAGTCTATGGAAAATTGTCTATTACGAAGAAAAAATTGTCTATGCAGGTCCAGGTCTTCGTATAGGTCCCATATATCAGTACCTCCCTGTATTCGGTATTTTGACGATTTTAAGCACAATAATCTCCGAAATTGTTTGAAATTTAGTTTTTGAAGTTCCCAATAGGTACTACAGCCTGTGCAGGTCCAGGTCTTCATATAGCCCCGACATAACGGTACCCCCCTATATTCGTTCTTTTGATGAACTTAACTACATTATTCACCCGTTTTTTTCAAGTTTCATATTTGAATGGCGTATGACAAAAGTTGCCTATGCAGGTCCACGTCTTCGTATAGACACCGATATAACGGCTTTATTCGGTATTTTTAAGATTTTAACAGAATTTTATTTTTTGAAATCTCCAAATTCGTTCCAAATCGGTGATGGTCTTCAAAGTTCAGCCCGGCCGAACTACGCATTTTTACTTGATTTAGTACTAAACCAGTTCAGAGCCTCTGTGATTGCTTGTATTTTTGATTAGAGAACTGTAATTTGTTCGGTATGCAGAGAGAGAGAGAGAGAGAGAGAGAGAGATGATGATTTCAGCTTTTCTATAAGAGGTTTAAAAAGACCTGGCACCTGATGCGTTCTTATCCTTGTTGAGAATAGTCATCGATCGCCGTTATGCATTTCGTTACCGTTCTTGTCTTAACTGTATTGGCTGTGAATTGAGTGTCTGTTAGGAGATTTACGGTAGTTGATCTCGTATTAGTACTAAACCAGTTCAGAGCCTCTGAGATTGCTTGGATTTCCACCTAGATAACTGTGGTGTGGTTCGGTAGGCGGAGTGATAGATTTCGTTATTCGGGTCATCTATAAAGAGGCCTTAAGAGACCTGGGACCCATGTGAAGCGCACTGATCCTTGGTGAGAATAGTTGTTGACCACCGTTATTTATTTCATTACCGTTCTTGACCCCGTTTGCGAATGCCCTAACGGTAAATTTTCTGTCCGCTGGGATTTTTATAGCCATTGGTCTCGTCTTAGTAGGTTAGTAGGCGGAGAGAGAGAAAGAGATTTCGATAACCTGCTTTTCTATTCAGAGTTCCAGGTCCATTTTCTCCCCTAATTTTGAATTGCCCATTGTCTTACCTTTAATCCCTTTGTGACCTGGTCCTGACTTTATTGTATTGGATGTTTTTGTCCTGATGTTGAATTTACTGCCCGTTTCGATAATTACGGTAGTCGGTCTCTTGTTAGCACTAATGTAGTTCGGAGCCTCTGTGATTGCTTGGATTTCCGCCTAGAGAATTGTGATGTGCTTTGGTTCGGGGAAAGAGGATTTGATCACCTGCTTTTCCATAGAGCTCTAGGCCCGCTGCCTCCCCTAACTTTGAGCCGTGCGTGAGCTTCCGTAAAGGCATGTGTAACTGTTTGATGGTATTTTGTGTGACCGAAAAGACATTTCCATATCCAGGTATTCTATAAAGAGGCTTAGCCTCTTTCTCTTCCCCAAATTAGACTTGTCCGGAAAGCAGCAACTTTCCTATGGTATATACACAAGTTTTCCATTGCTCCACAAGTCTAGTGTTTCGCACAGTAATTTTTTTTCTGGTACTCTGACGGAGATTGTATCCTCTATTGAGTGATGATATGTTGTATGACCTTTATAGATTCACTCTTCAATCGCATTCAGCCTCATGACTGCTTCATACCTAATCTTTACATCTACTGAGTGTATATAAAGAATATACTCTAATGCCCGTGTTGGTGTAGTCCTCATTGACCCGCTGGTGTCATGGAAACATGTTCTTTAGACATTTTGAACGATTTTGATATTGCACTTTTTATCCATTGCTGTCTAGAAGTCCCCTTTTGGAACATATTGTCCTTCTACAGATTGTTTAGCATTAGTGGGCTTTGTTTGCTCTGGCGCTATTGTTTTCCTCCTACTTAATTTTTTTTATCTAGGATTACTCCGGGTTATTTGACACTACTGGATATACTAATTGTCTTTTTGTGGAAGACTGGTTCGTTTAGGTGTTCGATTTAAGTCGTCTTGCGTCATGAGTGTCTCATACCTTAGCTGTATTTCCATTAGTAGTATATTAAGAATAGTCTCTAAAACCCTTGTTATCGTTGCCTTGCTGGTGCCTAGGCAAGTCATTCTTTGGACTTTCTGCTAGATTTTGATATTTCACTTTTATCCATTGCTGCCCATCAGACTACCGATGCGTATGTTAGAATAGGTCTAATCACTCATCTGTACATCTAGTGACTCATTTTTGGATGTCCTTCCACACATCGTTTAACATCTGTGGGGTTTTTTACCGGAATTATTTCAAATTTCGTATTTGAAGTTCGTAATGGGTACTACAGACTATGACAAATTATGTTATATGCTGGTCCATGTCTTCGTATAGCCCCCATATAACGGTACCTCCCTATACTCGGCATTTTTATGATTTGTGCGACATTATTCACCGGAATTGTAACAAATTTTGTATTTAAAGTTCCTAAAGGGAACTGCAGCCTACGACAAAAAAAAATCTTATATATATATATATATATATATATATATATATATATATATATATATATATATATATATATATATATATATATATATATATATATATATATATATATATATATACATTTGAAGTTTGTAATTGGTTCCGCAGTCTTTGACAAAAAAGTTCGTAAGCAGGTCCACGTCTTCGTATGGTTATTTAAGTGGTCGTTTCCGGAGATTTTTTGATTTTTTCGAGTTCCTTCCAAATGGTGTAGGGTATTAAAAGTTCGGCCCGTTCGAACTTAGATGCTTTTTTACTTGTTATTGTTTATTTAGGGACACTATAGCTTTTTATTATTTTTTATTTATTTATTATTTTTTTTTTTTTTTTTGTAAAATGGATGTTTTCGACTTTGAAATGTACATTCCACCATTTAGGGCCCACTTTATCAATAAACCTGGTCTGAGGAAATTTTCCTTTTTTATACTGGGAAAAAATAGCGCAATTTCGCTCTTTTCCATTGTTTTGTCAATTTTTCTCTCTTAATTAGATCATTTTTTTCCTCGTGCCTAAGGAACCCTATCACTAGCCCATGGTTGCATTTCGTTCTTAGTTCCCTAGACTTAAGTAGTGAGCAATGGCAACACCATTTCCTCCACGTAGACGGTTTATCTCTTTTTGTGGTCCTCCTTTTACTATAAAATTAAATACCAGTCGCATTGCGTAAAAGTAATTGATTTTGTATTCCCATCTCTGCCTTGGTCCGCAAACAAGTAGTGCATTGTATGGTAGTTGCCACTAGATTTTTTTGTGTGTGTGCAACTTCGTCATGTACTTTGCGTAATTTAACGTCAATTGTGTTTGCCTACAATACTCATTGAGAGTTATTTATTGGCGTTGCTGCTGTTGGTGTTGTTGTCGTTGTTGTTGAAACCTGGGTTACTTGAAGTGTATTTGCGAATCTAAAATTGAGTGCAAATATTACCACTCATTGGCAGTTGTAGTAGCGGCAATTTTTACTATTGTGTGGTTAAAATTGAAGCTGTATGGCATTGTTTGATTAACAGAATCAACAACAACGAGCTCGGATGATCATGATGATGATGTTAATGATGATTAGTTGTTGGTGCTGGTGATGTTCATTGTGTTATGAAGTTGTTGTGTAAAGTAATTGTGCAAACATTCGACATTATTGCCACCACCACTGCCGCCGCCATCATCATCATCTGCAACTTGAACATGCTCGGCACACAGGCAATAATTCCTCTGTTGACCAAATTATATGGCAAATGTTATTTGCCTTTCAGGCCGCACATCTAACTCCCACCCACAACAAGTTTATTCATTTACTTAGAGTTAAGTTGATTTGAAATTCATAATCAAACATAGAATGCGGGTCCACATTAGAATTCTTGTATTCCGACAACAATACGTAAATGCCAAGCTGTAGTATTGACACAGAACTTTAGTGATTAATTGAAAACAATGAACTTTGTTCACTTAACAGTGCAGGGAAATGAAGTCGTTTCAAGTGAAGCGGGAGAATAATTGAAAAAGGGGTTTCGTGTGTAAAATTTACATTGAAACTGAATGCGGAATTAGCACGTCTTACAGTTACATTGTGAGAGAATTATTCTCTTTTTTAGTAATTAAATTACAATTATTTTTTTTTTTTAATATTTTAACTCATTAGAATACAAATATAAATCTATAATTCAAGAAAAAAAATAAAATAATAATATGAGGTTACGAAATTATAAAAGACTTGTAAAAAACTGTCGGTATTTTTACCAACTTAGGAATGTGGAGGAAATCCAAATTTTAATTATGTACCGCACATAGTAAATGTGGAGTCAGCTGAAGATTTTGGGCTGTCTTTTTAAGATCGACTAAAAATGTACTAAGCGAGAAAAATTAAAAAAAAATCGTATATTGAAACCGTACCTTCCGGAAAATTTTTGAAGAAGCTGCTGGAAGTACTACAGCGCTAAAGGTGTTCTATGTCCAAAGGTTATATCAATTTTTAGCGAAACTTCGGAATGGTCCCCGGCTGTTTTTAGTAGTATGAGGTTAGGAAATTATAAAAGACTTGTAAAAAATATCAGTTTTTTTTACCAACTTAGAAATGTGGAGGAAATCGAGATTCTAATTTTTTACCGCTCATAGAATATGTGGAGTTAGCTAATGAATTTGGGGCAGTCTTTTTAAAATCGATTACAAATTTACTATGAGAGAAAAATAAAAAAATGTTTATTGAAACAGCACCTTCCGGAAAGTATTTTAAGATGCTGTTGGCAGCACAACGGGACTAAATGTGTGAGTACAAAAGCAGCTTGGCATCATGGCTAGGCATATTCATGTCAAATTATAAGGAAAAAACGTCGGCAGATACAAGTGTGATTCTGGCATCCGCCTATGATATGTCTCAAAATAAGCCATTCGAAGGCTTCAATCTGCTTATGTACCTGCATCTTAAGGCTTGGAGCTGCCGCTGTAATAGGTTTATCAATTATGGCAATTTTTTTTAATTATTACACATTTTTTCTCTTTATTTCCAAATGTTATATCAAATTTAAGCGAAACAGCGGAATGCTCCCAACTTCAGACTGCTGTCATAACTAAGCCACTTGCCCGACAGCTGTTAAAATTATTCCAGTGACAGCTCATTATATTGTTTACAAGCGTACAAAAGCAATTTGGTGAGAATTTTACAGAAAAAAAGTTATTCGTGATGGAATTCAAGCGGGATAGTGGGATTTCTTTATATTTGGCTGGGAAACCATAAGTGGATATCGTTAGAGCACTCCAGCATTTAAATGTGAATGAATGTGTCTGGAGTATTTTGGAAAGCAAGCGCTTCGCCAGAAATGGGCCAAAATACCCCAGAGCAACATTCGGGCAGCGTTTGACGATTTCATTGGCGGTTTGAAGGTCATAATTCACGCCAAAGGTGTCCAATTCGAGCAAATCTAAACTTATTCTAAAATTTGATGCTATTTTCCAAATTTTTTGCTTTCATTCAATAAGATTTGAAAAAAATGTAAAAATTATGGCGTTTGACTTTGTTGCAGTTTTTTTCATCTTACCCTGTATATATATATATATATATAATGAGCATAAACTTCTAAGTCGATTTAACTATGTCCGTCTGTCTACAGCCCACATTATTTGACGGCTTCACACAACAGCAACAGCACAACAATATGTATTGTGTATAGGATTGTTGGTGTTGAAAATAAAATGTATCCACGTTTTCGTATAGCCGCCATATAACGGTATCTCCCGATATTGGCTATTTTAATGATTTTCGCCACATTTTTCCACGGGTTTGACTAAAAATTGCTATTTGTAGGTCATAATTGGTTCATGCTCGTGTGGTGAAACATTGTATGTATAAGTCCACGTTTTGGTATAGCCCCAATATGAGGGCACCTCCCGATATTCGGTATTTTGATGAGTTGTGCCACATTTATCCACGGATTTGTCCAAAAATTGGTATTTGTAGACTGTAATGGGTTCTAGCTCCTGTATAGATCCACGTTTTGGTTTAGCCCCCATATAACGGTACCTCTGGATTTTAAGTATATTAATTTTTCCAATGATTTGTCTAAAAGTTGGTATTTATAATTCATAATGGATTCTATCTCCGGTGGCAGATCATTGAATATTTAGGTCAACGTTTTCCTATAGCGCACATCACCGATATTCGGTATTTTGATAATCCTAGTCACATTTTCCCACGAATTTTTTTCAAATTTGTTAAAATACGATTCGAAAGACTTTATAAACTATCATCTAAAGGAAGTCTCATGTGAGTCGCGGGAGGTTTCGTTTTTCTCCCGACAAAAATATCATTTATGATTAGAAAATGTGCCCGTATTCCAGATTTTTAATCGCGTTTCTGCATCTAAAAAATTTCAACGTTTCAGTAAAGGTCCAATATAAATATACCTCCGAATTTTAGGATATATTAGCGACTTTTACAATATTTTAAAACGAAAATGTCGGAAATGAGGTACAGGGTTGCCCATATTCGACGGACCCATGTTTTTTTTTTTAATCAAAGAAAAAAATAAAAATTTGGCGGTTGGCAATGTTAATCATTTAATTTGTTCCAAGTAGATTTGTTTAAATCAATTTTTGAATATGATATCTCTCAAATGGCCGCCTCTGGCGTTGATGACGTATTGTGCCCTTTTTGCTACATTTTCCATCGTTTTTGCCAACATTTCGGCCGGAATAGCGGCTATTTCTTCACGAATGTTGTCCTTGAGCTCTTCTACGGTCCTTGGCTTGTGAACGTAAACCTTTGACTTCAAATATCCCCACAAGAAGAAGTCAGGCGGCGTCAAATTGGGCGAACGCGGTGGCCAGTCCAAATCACCACTTTTCGATATCAAACGGCCCGGAAACAAATTCTTCAGAAAATCGATGGAGCGCCGTCTTGTTGAAACCAGAACTGCCTCATACGCTTTCGACGAATAATTGGCATCACAAAATTGGTCTTCATGTCGCGATAACGCTCCTGATTGATGGTAACAGCATGGCCATTTTCATTTTGGAAGAAAAACGGCCCAATGACCGTTTTCGCACTAAAGCCGCACCAAAATGTGACTTTTTCATTATGAAGAGGCACTTCTTGAATCTCCTGAGGATTTTCAGTGGCGTAAAAACGGCAATTTTGCTTATTTACGATCCCATTCAATGTGAAATGGGCTTCATCGGACTTGGTCTTGGACTGACGCTTCAAACGCGGTATGTGACATCTCTGTCAAAAGTTATGGCGTTGCCAGATGGGTCCGTCGAATATGGGCAACCCTGTATTTTTAATTTCGTAATGGTCATTCAAACCCCTTTCCACACCTTTTACTATAGCAATACTGGCGAAAATTCCCACCATGAAATCGTATCTATATTTTTCACACCAATTCTAACTCACCCTTTTTTGCACTTCTTTGGAAATTATGATTAATTATTATTATTTTTTCCGTGTCGAAAACTTACCTGAAATGATAAAAAAAGAAATGAAAATTAATAAAACTAAATTAATTGAATTGTTGCTAAAAGGCACAAAAAATAATAAAAATTACTTCACCAAAGGCAGAGGTATTTCTTCTGATAAGATTATGGTTAATATTTGGGGTGTTAACTACAATGTGCTGCAGTATGATAGTCTTGTATGTGCGTATGTGCGACATGTTGTAATGTGTGCTAATAAAGGTATGACATAGGTTTCGGACTGCAAAGTAGCACCTACCTGTAGTGATTACTTCATTATTATTTTGTAGGTTGATAATTTAATTTTTTCTGTTGGTTTTGATATCTTAATGCCCTCTCACCAAAAAAAAAAAAAAAAAAAACCCAGCCCTGTACATGGGTAGTGGCAATGCTGTTGGTGTTATTTTTTTCAAATTTTACATTTCAATGTCAAGCCACACAGAAAAAAAACCCAATGGAATGACAAGAAGACCAACCAACAAAAAGTAGAAAAAAATACTAAATTAATTAAATGAAATCCATCATTCATTTTTCATGGTACCATGACACCATCCAAACGCCGTGGTGGTGCTGATGATGATGACGGTGATGTGTTGTGGCGGCAGCCCCACCAGCAAAAATGTTTTGTAAACACCAAAGCCAACAATATTTTTCATTTAATATTTTACGATTTATTATTTTTTTTTTTCATTTTTTGCCTGACCCAAACGCTTTGGCCATATGTGCTGGGCTGCACTGTGCTGTAGTGCTTATTACCGGCCTTATTTATGTTTACGCTTTTTAATTTGTTTACAAAATTGATAAACACACCTAAATTTACAGAAAACAAAAATAATTTTTAAAGCACTTTTACAGCCACACATGCATGCCATATTCAAATTTTCCATATAAACAATTATTTATTATTATTTATATTTTTTATTTCAAAAATTTTATTGTTATTTAGATTTACGTGATCTCATGTGAGTGTTCTTGAACCATATTTACTTTGGTTTGGTTGTTGATATTTTTTTTTTAATTAAATTAGATAGGGGATTTAATATTTTGGGGCCAAAGTGATTAGTTATTCCGGTTGAGAGCGCTGCGATTTTCAGATTTTTCATTGGAAATTGTAATAATATTTTTTGTTTTTTTTTTTCATTTGTGCTAAAAGCGTTCACAGCAATAACAAGTTAAAAAACAGTAAGTTCGGCCGGGCCAAACCGGGCCTTCCACCATTTGGAACAAATTTAAAAAATAAAAAAAATAAAAAAATCCTTAAAAAAATCTGTTAAATTTTAAAAATACGGAATATTGCCGTTATTGGAGCCTATGCGACGTGGACCTACATAGGCATTGTTTGCCATTAGCCATTACCATATTCAAATTCGAAACTTGAAATAAACGTTGAATAATGTAGCTAAAATCATCAAAATATCGTATATAGTACCATTATATCTGAGCTGTGCGAAGACCTGGACCAGCATAGACAATTTTCTGTCACAGGCTATAGCATCCATTACTAACGTCAAATGCGATATCTCAAACAATTTCGGTGGGTATTGTACCTATACTCGTCAAAATACCGAATATAGGGAGGTACTGATATACGGGGCCTATACGAAGACCTGGACGTGCATATATATTTTTCTGTCACAGACTGTAGTTCCCATTACGAACTCTAAATACGAAACAATTCCGGTGAATTATGGCGCTAAAATCATCAAAATACCGAATATGTGGTACCATCATATGCGAGCTATACGAAGACGTATACCTGCACAGACAATTTTCTGTCTTATGCAGTAGTATCCATTTCGAACTTCAAATAACAAATTTGAATCAATACCGGTGAATAATGTCGATAAAATCATCCAAATATCGAATATCGGGAGGTACCGTCATATAGAGGTTATATGAAAACGTGGACCAACATGACCCATTTACGAACTTAACCTGCCTACTGGAAAAATAAACACGTGTGCCAAATTTTGGCTTTCTATCTCAATACGTTCGAAATATAGCGTGATTACAACAGACAGACGGACATACAGACAGACGAACTTAGAATTTTACGCTGATCAAGAATATCCTTATAAAGGGAAATCTGCTTGAAGAATCTGTTTCCATAAAGATTTCCCCACCTTTGTTCAAGAAGTCTTTGGTTTTTCACAAAAATCTTACCCCAAAAATGTTATTGCTTCTGTGGAACTTATTACACGGTACCAGACTGCACGAAGTGCGAGAGGCCATCAGAGCAGAATATGTTGCATACTACACGACAGGGCCTTCCATGTTTGCTTTCTAAAGGTGAGAATACATTAAACGGTTTTTTGATTGTCTGGCCGGCTGGCGTCTTTGTAGAGCAACAAAGAAGTCTTAGGTTGACTTAATTCGATTTTGACCTAACGCTCCTTTGTTCTTTTCCGAAGAAGCCAGCCGATGACCTAAGCCAGTCAAAAAAGTGTTTTATGTATTTTCACCTTAAGAGCTGAGGTAATCCTCATAAACGGAAAAGGGATTATATATCTCCAACCATGAGGTTTGACACAATTGAGATACTGATTCCAAGAAGATATGCATGGAACGGAGCCGAACTATCTCCATCGGTTTGCCGATATACCCAGGTGGGTCATAGATGGAAGAAAGCACGGAAGCCGGGGTCATCTGTAAGTAACTAGAAATGGCTTACTGTCGGATGGAAAGTGCACTTTTGTTTCAGGTAGAGGTTTTTACGATCATGAAAGCTGCAGAATTGATTAAAACTATGTTGAATGAAATAACTCAACCGGTGACTATTTATGAGAATAGTCAAGTGACTCTTAAAGCTATTGAATCTTCTACAATCAATCCCGATGCAGTCTGGAGGTGTAGAACGGCTCTGGAAATCTGTAACACTACTCTCCGGCTTTGCTGGGTACCGGGTGTATGTAATATTGATGGAAATGAGAATGCTGAAGTATTCGATTGAACTGAACATCTTTTATGTCCTGTTCTATGAAGGGAAAATGGCGATGTAGGTCCACGTTTTGGTATATCACCCATTTAGAGGTACCTCCCGATCTTCGGTATTTTGAAGATATTAGCGACATTATTCACCGTATTTTTTTTAAATTTGGTATTTGAAGTTCGTAATGAATATTACAGCATATGACAGAAAATTGTCTGTGCAGGTTCCCGTCCTCATATAGCCCCCATTTAAAGGTACCTCCCGGTCTTCGATATTCATGACTTAAGCGATGTTATTCACCGAAAAAGTCTCAAATTTGGTGTTTAAAGTTCGTAATGAATATTACAGCCTATAACAGAAAATTGTCCGTGCAGGTCACGCCTTCGTATAGCCCCCATATTCGGTATTTTCATGATCTTAGCGATGTTATTCACCTGAATTGTTTCAAATTCGGTATTTGAAGTTCGTAATAGATACTACAGCCTGTGACGAAAAATTGTCTGTGAACACAAAAGCTCGAAATTTTCAAAAAATATATTTTCTGCACAGAAAGATAAACGATAATCCGATTTTGCTCCAACTTTGCAAATCCTGATATTTGCATCAGTTCTAGGTCAGGTGCAAAAATGGACAATATCGGTTCACTCCATTAAGTACCACCCCCAAAAAAAGTAAACATTTTGAATAACCGAAACGATCAAAAATCCGAAATAGGCATTTGGTTTCCTTCAAATTACACACATGGCATATTTTTATTAACCCAAGGAGTGGTGTGAAAATGAGATATATCGGTCCACTCCTTCTGGTACCTCCCCCACAAAGGGTGAACATTTTGAGTATCCATGAGCCTCACAATACGCAAAATTAACATCCGATTCCATTCAGATTTGGTACATCTCAATATCTCCATCAACACAAGATCTTTTATAAAAAAGGTAGATATCGGACCATTCCTTCTGGGACCTCCCCCACTAAGGGTCAACGTTTTGATTAACCAAAACAAAGAGTAAAAAATTTGAATAGCCGGATTCCATTTAGACTTGGGAAATCTCAATATCTCCATCAACACATGATCCGTTATAAAGACGGTAGAAATCGGACTATTCCTTCTATTACCTCCCCCAACTCTCTTTAAATTTCACATATCTAAATATTTTTGCACACGCAGCATTTGTTGTGAAAATGATAAATATCTGTCAATCCCTTCTGGTACCTCACTCACAAAGGGTCACAATTTCCAGTACTTATATCGGTCATAACTTGCGAAGGTCAGATACAAATTGTTCAATATTGGCCAACAGCTCCAACGGATCAACTGTTTGAATAATCATAACTCAAGGCTGGGGGTATACTTCCGTCGGCAATGATAAAATGTTACTTGTTTTTTCTTTTTTCTGACCAGCAGATGGCGCCAGCATAAAATGTTCCAACTTTATCGGAAGTTTAATATTTGTAATTATTATTCGATCTGAATTTCAATGCCATCAAAATCTAATTTATTTTCCATTTTATTTTGTTTAGTAAATTTCTTTAAAATTTTCTAGAAGTTTGACCACTTGGAGATACCAAAGCAAATATTACTTTTGATTTTATGCTCCATATCTAATGGGGAGCTTGCATGACAAACGTTATTATCTTTGAAAAAAAAAGCAAAATGAAAAAGGAAAATGCATTTGTAACAAACGGCGATTGATAGAATTTCAAGTGGATTTCTCAAAAAATAAATAATTTTTAATTGTCATAGAAAGCCAATTAAATATGATTTTTGTTAATTGAGGTTCAACAAAAGATGAAACAAATACCGGAATCATCATTTCCCCAAAAGCATTCTTGGTTTGTGACGATTTTCAATGACCCTCAACTTCTTCGAATCGAAAAAATGAAAGAAAGATGAAAGCAGTTTATCAGCTACTGCATGACGATGATGATGAAATGCTAGCACTAGCTCCCCCCTCTCATGACACCATGTAACACATTCACATACATGTGGCGGGATGTATGTCTTCTGTATGCCTTTTGATATCATGCGTTTAATTATAAATCAAAGTCTTTGTTGTCCGGGGTGGCTAAATCGTTCTTTTTATTTTCTTCTTTCTTTTATTTTAATTTTTATTTTGTTGTTGTTGGTGTTTCTTTCTTTGGGATTTGTTTATAAAATACGAGAACAAAATAAAAAAAATTCTCTGAATGATGGGGAAAACAAAGTAGTTTTTTTTTTTTTTTGAAATGGATTTTTATTGATGATATGAGTCGTAAGATATTGAAACAAAGAATTACATGAAGGCCCTACATCACATGGCGGTATAGATTTGTGGCTGATGGACCGTCATAATTTTTATGGACAGGGTTCAATGATATGAGTTCTTCTTCTCAGGGCTCAAAATTGTCAAAAAAAAATCCAATAAAGAATTCTCTGCTTAATTAACACCTAATAAAATGAGTGGAATTTCCTGCGGGGGATAATCCTAAAATAGATTTCCATGACATGGAAATTCTATGATTTTTTTTATTGTTGTGGGAAATCGTACTGTGATTTTCCTTAAGTTGTGATTGTTTTCTATGTGGATGTTCTGAAGACCTTCGTCAACCACCAATCACTGTCAATCGGTTGAGAAAGACATAATTCTTCCAATTGTTACCCAGATTCTACTAAACAAGGCTATTTCAAATTTTATTATTTGTGAGCAGCCTTCAAAGCTCATAGTCCCAGGGCTGGTAGTACAAATTATAGTGGACATGGCACCTATTGATTTGGAGGAGCAGAAGAGCGTTGAACTCTATTTGAAACCAAAAATATCCCATACGAAACATGAGAACTTACTCAAAAGAAGTCTTTTGAAAAAAGGCAGATGTGCTGAAAACGAGAATCGCATTTTAAATTGAAAGCGAAGCTCATTTCGGATATAAGAACAATTTAGAAATGGTACTGGCTACAAACCCATAATTTTAACAAGGGCGTGTCAAACTATTTTGGTCGTTTTTTTACTTTTTTGTTGTTGCAAAATGGTCAGGCTTTATCCCTCTATTGTTGTTTTTATAAAAACAACGTTTATTTATTAGTGGAGAACGATGGTAATGTTTACCAGGGGGTAAGGCAGGGAATACCTAGGTTTCGGAAAGAGCCATCAATAGAAGCCAAAGGTCGATGCTTGATCACGGCAAAGTTTATTCTCCCTTTTTTACGGTAGGAAGAAGTGAACACTCCTGCAACCGGTGTATAGAACTCATAGAAGAAATGTAGAACACACAGGCTCTATCTCAACTGTAAACATCTTTGCAAAAATAGTAGCGTCAGAAGAAAACTGGACTATAATATCCACATTATATGAGCAAGTGTAAAAAATCGTAAACAACCTCTAAGATCTCGAAGCGAACATCGGAGATAAGGCGCAGGCTAAACGAAGAAGACCTAAGTCGGAGGCCTTAATATGTGGAACATAGACAACACTTTATGACATCGAATCGAATAGCGGAACTTGGGCGTAAGCTAAACGAATAAGCGCTTGGTAGCCCGGGAACCAGCGTGAAGTAATACGAAAGTGAAGCCGAAATGGTCGCATCTCTCAAAAAGTGGCAGGTAAGTTTCGTAGTCGCTATCAAGTTCGTGTACGTCATACCACGACGAGAAACGCCTCACTCGATACCCAGTTCGAGTACAAAAATGCCAGCTTTATAGGAAAAGTGGACTGCAATATCTAAATTCTGTAAACAATTTTCAAGAATCCGAATGAGGAACTTAGGCAAACCGTTAAGACCTCGAAACGATTAGTAGAACTTAGATGCATGCTAAACAAAGACGAAGACTTAGTTGCTCGGGAGCCAGCTCGAAGTAATGTGAAATTGATACAAAGGTGGTCTCAGGTTATCGGTATCAAGATCAAGTACGGCATACCATGGTGGAGATACCCCAGCCGTTAACATCCTGGCCAAAATGGTAGCATCTGAAGAAAGCTGGACTGTAATATACAGATTCTGTGAGAAACTGTTAAAAAGCCGAATGAGGAACTAAGGCAACCCTTTAAGATCTCGAATCGAATAGCTGAGACTGAACAAAAAGAGGACTTATGCAACGCTTTAAGACTTTGAAACGAATGGCGGAGCGAATATAACGAAGAAATCCTTAAGGTGGTGCCGAGGTGGTCGCAAAACCCAAAAAGAGTTATTTAGTCTATAAAAAGATGAAGTGCAACATACCATGTCAACATCGTTGCAAAAATAGTAGGATCAGACGAAAACTAGAATAAAACACATAGATTCTGTGGGCTAACACTCCGAGATCTCGAAACGAATGGCGCAGCTGGAATGCAAACTTAAAGAACAAGGCCTTAATAGCGCGAAAACAACCTCGAAGTAATGTGAAAGTGGTGATAAGGTAATGATAACCCAAGCTAACAGAAGAAGGTCTTAGTAGATCAGGAGCCATCTTGTATCAATGCGAATGTGGTCGCAACATCCAGGGATGGGTAGGTGGGTTTTGTAGGTCTTAGATACCAAAACCGTTACAAAAATGGCAGCATCAGGAATAGGAAACTGAATAAGGGACCCTTTAGGACCTTGAGCAAAAAAGACCCCAGTAGTCCGGGAGCCAGATTGAAGTAATACAAAAGGTCCCTGGGTAAAGGCTGGCAGCTTGCTTTTTCAAGTATGACATTCCACGATGTTTGACGGCTCAAATTTTTCTTAACTGCCACGCATATTTTTATACCCTCAGATATATGGCTACAGAGGGTATATATCATTTGATACGGCCAAAACGTGCCTAATAAAAAAACAGTTTTAGACTTTAGGTCTCTTTGGATCCGTTTCAGGGCATTTAGAGTCGGTCTAGGGTTATCCATCCATTCGTCTGTCTGGCTGTTGCTCACCATAACTCCGATTTGGTGCATCGATTTAGAAGATGAGCTATATCGGTCCACTTCTTTGCAACTCCACCATAGAGCGTCAATAGTTTCAATAACCATAAGGTAAGTCAAAATATATACATAAATGAGCTGAGGGTATAGATCTCTCGACAAAACCGGCTGATACTTTTTAAGTTTTTTACATCATTATCAGTAGTAGCAATATTATTATTATAATTATTATTCTTATTGCCTCTGTGAACGCCTTCAGAAGTTCACTGAACTTTAACTCTTTCGAATGTCATTGGAACACAATTTTATTTAAATTAAAACACACATATGAATGATATCACATGCCACACATCAATGGAAATGGTCAACAACGTCATCGGCATCATCATCAGCATCATTATCGTCGTCATGGAATAATGGATGCAAAGTTGTTACAAGTGCATTGCACAGAGGCTGAATGAATTTCTCTTGGCTGGGATAAATAACACTGAACAACACACAGAACAATAATTATAGGAAAAAATCCAACAGAATAAGGAAGACGAGCTAACAATAAAAGATACAAGTAACCTAAATAGAGGGGGCAAGTTCCCTCATCTATCACAGTTTTTTAAATTTTCCGACTAAGATTCCTTGGAATCCTCTAATTTCAAGTTATATTATCTTTGGCAATATTACAGAACACAATACTAATTTTGTTTTAATTGACAATGTTAATCCTCAAGCGAGGTGTCATTTTGGTACTTTTATTCAAAATTCGGAAAAAGTATTAAATTCGAAAATAAAGAAAGATTTTATAAAACAAATTTGATGATCTTTTTCTTGTGGTACATATCAAGAATACAAATTTCCTTTCTTCAGAGACTCATATGGAAATTTGATCTAGAATATTTCCTGCTTTGAAACATTCTCCAAAAAATGAATATAAAGGTAGCTATTATATATTCAGATTTATTTTGTTCAGAGATTTACATTGAATTGTGATTTGGAATATTTCTTCCTTAGAGACTTCCTACAAAAATCGTAGTATTATAGCAGAAAAAACGTATACACATACAGGGTGAGATGAAAAAACTGCAATCAACTTCAGACTGCTGTCATTTCTAAGCCACTCGCCCGACAGCTGTTAAAATTATTCCAGTGACAGCATATTGTATTGTTTACAAGAGTACAAAAACATTTTTGTGAGAATTTTCCAGAAAAACAGTTATTCGTGATGGAATTCAAATGTGACAACGTGATCTTTTTATATTTAGCTGAAAAACCACAAGTGGCTAGCGTAGCCCGACGTCAAGGAAGTGGATGGAAGAAAGTAGCAACATCAGCAGAAATGGTTCAAAGAGTAAAGAAGCGACTTGATCGAACCCCGCTTCGCAGTGGCCGAAAAATGGCTCGTAAGCTGAACATATCGAAATATTCCCTTCGCCAAATGTTGAAAAATGAGCTCGGGTTAAAGCCATCGAAATTCCAGCTTGAACCTTCAATACCCTCCACCATTTGGAACGAATTTGGCAATTCTCAAAAACAAAAAAATCCGTTAATTCTGCTAAAATCTTAAAAATACCGAATGTAGCTGTTACATTGGGGTCCATACGACGACATGGACGTGCATAGGTAACTTTTGTCATAAGCAATTACAATATTCAAATGCGAAACTAAAAAAAATCGTTATGAGGGGGCTATACGAAGACCTGGACCTGTACAGTCACTTTTCTGTCATAGGCTGTAGTATCCACTACGAACATAAAATACCAAATTTGAAAGAATTCCGGTGAATAATGTCGCTAAAACAACAAAGTACCGACTATCGGGAGGTAGGCTATACGAAGAGGCTATACGAAGATGTGGACCTCCACAGACAATTTTCTGTCTTAGACTGTAGCATCCATTGCGAACTTCAAATACCAAATTTTGAACAATTCCGATGAATATTCTCGCAAAAAATCATCAAGTGGTGAACTGCCGAATTTGGTTTTCTCTGATGAGAAAACAAAAAGATCAGCTGAAAATGTGTACCTTCGGTTAGCCACCAGCTCAAGCGCTATGCTGATGGTGTGGGCCGCCATAACAGCCGATGGTCGCTCTCCGCTCGTAATAATCGATCGTGCATGAGAAAAAATGCCGAATACTATCGCGAAAATATTCTGGACGGTGTATTAAAACCTTGGGCACGCAAACATTTTGGCCGCAGACCTTGGACATTCCAACAGGACTCAGCACTATCGCACTCAGCATGCTCCACCCAAGAATGATTACAAAATAAGGTTCCAGCGCACAATGGCCACCAAAATCTCCGAATACCAATCCGTTGGACTATTGGAAAGCAAGGTTGGCACTAAAAAATACCAAAGTGTCGATCACTTCAAGTAAGCGCTTCGCCGGGAATGGGTCAAAATACCGCAGAGCAACATTCGGGTAGCGTGTGACGGTTTCAGTGGCCATTTGAAGGCCATAATTCGTGCCAAAGGTGACCAATTCAAACAAATCTAAACTTATTCTAACATTTGATGCTATTTCCGACATTTTTTGCTTTCATTTAATAAAATTGAAGAATAAAAGTAAAAATTATGGCATTTGACTTTGTTGCAATTTCGAATGTATTTTTCTCACAAACTATTAAACCTAGATATATGCTTTATTATAAGACTTAGGGTGAAATGTTGTGTAGAATATTTCTTCCATTGACATATTCTGTCTAAATCAACATTTTATGTTACTTTTATGCATCAACTCGAAAAAATGCCGAGGAGAAATTGGTAAAAAATATTGGAAAATATTTTTGTATTTTTTTTTTTTCGAATGTAATTTTTGTTAATAACTATTAAACCTATGAGGCTTTTTCTGAGATATGTTGTGAAATTTGGTGTAGAATATTTCTTTCCTTTACATTTTCTACCTAAATCAACATTTTATGTTATATTCAAGGGTCATCTCTAAAAAACCGAGTAAAAATTTATCAAAAAAACTTGGGATATATTTTCGTATTTTTTTGGCAACATTGATGCGAATTTTTCCTTGATATATAAGGAAATAGAGATTTCCTTTCTTTGGTGACTTATAGTGAAATTTGATGGAGAATATTTTTGTCTTTGACAACATTCCTCTAAATTTATGCTTTGTTGGAGATTTTTATGCAATTTCACACAAAGTACTGTTTTAACCCTAAAATGTATTTTTTTAGTATAGATGAACTCCTAGCGTTAAGGTAGGATGTAGGCTTTTGATGTATTCTAGGACTTATTGTAGATTTTTATGACAAACAAATTTGTGGAATATTTTGACTTGATACGATCGCGTTTAAAGGGAGTTCTCCACCATGCTTTGAAAAAAGTACCAAAAAGACCCTTTTGATGACTCATTTGAGGGTTAAAATTTTCAATCAAAGGCAACCTGGTATTGTTGTCAGTAATATTGCCAACGACAGAATATCGCTAAAATGAACGGTTACCGAGGAATATAAATCCTCATTTTATGATTGTTTCACAAATTTCCTTGGGAACTGCATTTTTTTGCTCTCCCTCTCTCCCCTCGGCACAGGTTATCACTCATATTCAGCCTTAATAATATTTGTTGTTTTACTTGTTTTTAATTTCAATTTCCGCTTCATTTAATATTTAAAATTTATCTAAACTCTGAAAAAAAATATTCAACCAAAACATGAAATGACTAAATTCTCGATTGCTCCGTTCATGTTGTGTGAGCACCATTCTCGGCTCGATGTGTGTGTGTGTGTGCGCATGAGTTTGTTGTGAACAAGTTGCATTGCATGTTAATTAATGACACTTTAGCATGTCAGCCCAAAGCAGCAGCGGCATAAAAACACATGTAAAACCAGGCTTGTAAGTCGTTCGTTGGCAACAAGGTTTGTAAAGGCAACGTTGTTTTTGTGACGTTTGTGGCAGGTAACCATGTGGGGAGGAGGAATTCTGTAGTCTGGTGCATGCATATGATTATGTTGCAAGTAAATTTGTTGTTGTTTTAGTTAGAGGCAATTATCTCTTGTAAGAGCAAAAATTTGTTATGGCAACAAATTAATTACAGAACGTAACACCATTTGTCGGAGAAACCCCATTTGTCGGAGATAACTGCGAAATGTTGAACACATGGGTTTCGATGAGAACATTTTTATAGATTCTTGGGATACATGGACTCCAAAACGCTGTTTCCTCACAGCTATTCCAAAGCTGAGAAAAAGAGCGGGAGTTGTTTTTTTTTTTAGTTTTAATGGAAAACTGGTTTTCATTGCCAGGTAAGTAGAGGTTTTGGTGTTTTTGTTTTTCCCAACTTTAAGTTTCAACTTAAGGTCTACCCAATGGCTGGTCTGTTATTGTTGCTTTTTGTTATTGTTATTGTTGTAGTTTTTTTTTTTTTTTTTTTTTTTTTGGAAAACCGGTTACAAAACGTTGGAGTTTATTTTCTTGGCCATTGATACCTTTATTTGTACAACCACAACGTGTGCCGCCGCACAATAGCAAAACCTTTTAAAGGTTGCTGTTGGCTGGCCTGCTAAGATGAATTTTGTTGGCAAGAAAACTAGTTTTTTTTCCTACCAAAATTAAGTATAAGAATGAGACCTCTTAGGCCATTATCATTCTTAAATGATGGCCATTGTTTTGCCTGATGCTGCAGTCAGCCACTCAGTTGGCGTTTCTTACAAAACGAAACGAACTTCCTAGGCCAGACATTATCGAATTCTAAGGAAGAAGTTCATTTTATGCAAATCCGCATAAATGCCCAATGGATACAAGATATTTTGTAAATTTTTTCCATCATTAAAAGTTAGTCAATGAATCTTTGTTGGTTCTGGAAAAAAAAAAAGTTTGCCATTAACAAAGATTCTGCTTTGGAATATTTTAGAAAACAAACCTGAATAGGGTTTTTTTTCTGACAATCAACCAATGTTTCATGGCATTAAAAGTTGCTCCGGCCCACCTCATTATTTTAGAATTAGACTTTTGTAATTTTAAATGTCAGCTGCTGACATTTTTATTTATAGAACACCATTAATTTGGGTATTAAAATAATCTCAAAACAAAGAAATAAATGGGACAAGCCAATGATTTAATTCCGAAAACAAACAACAAAGTATTACAATGTAACAGGCTCTTCTAATAAAAGGGCTGAGGCTACTCTCTTGGAAGAGCAAAAAGTCTTTTCTGAGAAGCAAACTGGTTCTTTTTAGAGAAGAGCAGGAGGTTTTTTCAGAGAAGACCATAGGGTCTTCTTATAGAAGACTAAAGGATCTTCTCATAGAAGCCTAAAGGATCTTTTCATAGAAGACTAATGGGCCTTCTCATAGTAGACCAAAGGGCATTCTCATAGAAGACCAGAGGGTCTTCTCATAGAAGACCGAAGAGTCTTCTCATAGAAGACCAAAAGGTCCTCTCATGGAAGACCAGAAGGTCTTCTCATAGAAGGCCAGAGGGTCTTCTCTTATAGAAGACCAGAGGGTCTTCTCTCATAGAAGAACAGAGGGTCTTCTCTCATAGAAGACCAGAGGGTCTTCTCTCATAGAAGACCAGAGGGTCTTCTCTCATAGAAGACTAGAGGGTCTTCTCTCATAGAAGACCAGAGGGTCTACTTACAGAAGACCAAAAGGTCTTCTCATAGAAGACCAAAAGGTCTTCTCATAGAAGACCAAACGGTCTTCTCATAGAAGACCAAAAGGACTTCTCTTCTCTAAGAATGCCTTAGTCTGGTCTTCTACGAGAAGACCTTCGTCTGGTCTTCTACGAGGAGAACTTCGTCTGATCTTCTTGTGATCTACTAAAAGGAAAATACCTTCTGGTCTTCTATGGGCTGACCTTCCGGTCTTTTATAAGGAGAATCCCTTCCGGTCTTCCATCAGAACACCTTCTGGAGAAGGAGAATCCCCTCCGGTCTTTTATAAAGAGAATCCCTTCCGGTCTTCCATCAGAACACCTTCTGGTTTTCTATGAGAAGACCTTCTGGTCTTCTTCTATGAGAAGACCTACTGGTCTTCTTCTACGAGAAGACCTTCTGGTCTTCTTCTATGAGAAGACCCTCTGGTCTTCTATAGGAAGACCCTCTGGTCTTCTATAGGAAGACCTTCTGGTCTTTCATGAGAAGAAGACCTTGTGTTCTTCTATAGGAAGGAAGGTCTTCCTGGTCTTCTATAGGAAGACCTTCTTTCTGATCTTCTATAGGAAGACCTTCTTCCTGGGCTTCTATAGGGATACCCTCTGGTCTTCTATAAGGAAGACCCTCTGGTCTTCTATAGGAAGATCTTTTGGTCCTCTTTATGACGATCTTTTGGTCATCTATAGGAAGACCTTCTGGTCTTCTATAGGAAGACCCTCTGGTCTTCTATAGGAATACCTTCTGGTCTTCTATAGGAAGACCCTCTGGGAAGACCTTCTTTCTGATCTTCTGGTGTTCTTTAGGACGAACTTCTGGTCTTCTATAGGGAGACCTTCTGGTCTTCTAAAGGAAGACCGTGTGGTCTTCTAAAGGAAGACCGTGTGGTCTTCTAAAGGAAGACCGTGTGGTCTTCTAAAGGAAGACCACGTGGTCTTCTCTAGGAAGACCGTGTGGTCTTCTATAGGAAGACTTTGTGGTCTTCTATGGGAAGACTTTGTGGTCTTCTATGGGAAGACTTTGTGGTCTTCTATGGGAAGACTTTGGGATCTTCTATGAGTGGACCTTGTGGTCTTCTATGGGAAGACCCTCTGGTCTTCTATAAATATGCCTTGTGGTGCTCTCTAGGAAGACCTTCTGGTCTTCTATAAGGAGAATACCTTACAGACCTTGTGGTCTTCTATAAGAAGACTTTGTGGTCTTTTATGAAAAGACCTTCTGCTCTTTTGTGAGAAGACCTTTGCTTCTGTGAGAAGACCTTCTACTCTTCTCTGAGAATACTTCTGTTCTTCTCTGGGAAGGCCTTTTGCCCTTCTCTGAGATCTTCTTTTTATATTTTATATGAAGAATACGCTTTCATCTTCTATCCGAAATTTTGTTGGCCTTCTAAGAGGACCTTTTGGTCTTTTTCAACAAAACCCCCTCTCCATTGTTTTCTATTTTAAATTTCCATTAATTGGCAATTTAGAAACTATTTTGCATCATCACTTAACTAATATTGACAGTTCTTTAAATTTATTTAAATTTACACAGAGCTTTAAGCTGTCACATAAAATATCCATCAAAATTTCACGACGCCAATCCCGCATTGACAGTTGATTAGTATTTGTCAATAATATGTCATTATTACAACATCGAAGCGTCATCCGCAATGAATATACGGCGAGACAGAGTGCAAGTTGTGGGAATATGACAGCTACAAAAAATGTGACAAACACCAGAATATGTAAAGACAAATGCCAAATGTTGTGAAGGGGAGAATTCAAAACAGAAATGTGCCACGGAAATTTGTAATGAGATAGAAATGCCAAAAAAATTGTTGGAGGTAGGTTCCGGTAGTATAGAATACCTTAAGATTGAAGGACCACATTTATATGCCTTCCATCTGAGGTGTTCCAACATTTTTGCCCTGGATAATAACCAAAGAAGCGTGGCGTTCAATTTATATTGGGAGACACATTATTTTAATGGTAGTTCAACGGGCAACTTCCAGGTCTGAGGAATTAAGCAACCAAGAATTTCTGTAAATTTTATGTGGTTTTCAGGTATCAACTCGGAAAAAAACCGAATAAAATTTTATCAAAAAGAATGGGATTTTTTTTCGCCAACATTATTGGAAATATTTTTTATATGCAGGGGAAATAGTGGAATAAATTTCTTTCCTTCGGCGACTTATCGTGAAATTTGATCTAGAATAATTCCTTCCTTGATACTATCCCCAAAAACTTAAGTATAAAGCGAGATTTTGACTTAGATTGGAAACATGTTAAATTAACAGAAAAAAAGCGAATATCTAATTTTCACTTTTGGACCATAAGCTTTGAATATAATTTTCTTAAAAACTATTGCGTCTAGATATATGTTTTATTTTGAAATTTTTGGCGAAATTTTATGTAGAATAATTCTTCTTTTGACACATTCTGCCTTAAATGAAATTCTATGTTACTTTTAGGCATCAACTCGAAAAAAGGTAGAAGAAGATTGATTAAAAAAACTGGGAAACAATTTTGGGGTTTTTCGGATACATTGATGCAAATATTTTCGTGATATGTTGTAGAAATGGAGATTTTTCTTCTAGAGTGACTTATAGTGAATTTTAATCTAGAATAATTCCTCCCTTTATACTTTGCCCAAAAACTTACTTATAAAGCGAGATTTTGACTCGGATTGGAAATGTGTTAAATTTACAGTAGAAAAAGTAAACACATAATTTTTACTTGTAGTACCCAGATTTCGAATAAAATGTTCACAAAAACTATTGCATCTAGATAAATGGTATATTCAGAGATTTGAAATGAAATTTTGTGTAGAATAATTCTTTTTTTAATACCATGAGCCTAAAACGAAAAGTTATGTTACTTTCATGCGTCAACTCGAAAAAACCCTATTAAAAATTGATCGAAAAATATGAAAAATTTTCGGGGTGTTTTTTTTTTTGCAACATTAATGATAATGAATTATTGATATATAATGGAAATAGAGATTTTTTCTCTTTGGTAACTTATATTGAAATTTGATGAAGAATATTTTTGTCCTTGACGTTATGCTTTAAAAATGATGTTTTGTTGGAGAATTTTCCATAAACTCACACAAGAGTATAGGTTTAACCCTAATAAACTTAAAATTTGTTTTTTAATATATTTAAATTTCTGGAGTTTAGCCTAGATTTAGACTTTTGAAGACTTTCAGGGCCTGTAGTAGAATTTTATGACAAATAATTTTGTAGGATATTTTGACTTGCTACGAACCCGTTTAAAGGGAGATTTTATCTATATTTTCTAAAAAGAACTAAAAATACCTCTTTTTTGACTCGTGTGAGGATTAAAGATATCTACCATCTACAAACTTAGAAACGAGAGTATTCCAGGCGGAAATTTTTGCGGTAATAAGAGCCATAGACCTGTTGGTAAGGAAGGAACAGTCCGGTGACTATATACGTCGATAGTCAAGCAGTACTGAAAGCCTTAAACTCCTATACTATCAAGTCTAATGCTGTTTTGGACTGCAGGAAAACGATTGGTTGTCTATCAAACTCTATTGGGTTTGTGGACATTGCAATATTCCAGGCAACAAGACTTTAGACGAATTGGCTAGGCTAGGATCCGAATTGATTACATTGACTTCCTACAGGTTTTTTATAAACACTACTCAGAGAGAATTCAACAAAAATGGCTGGCCGAGAGGGGATGCAACCTCTCCAAAAGAATCTGGCCCACACTCTCGAAGAAGATAACAACGTCGCTACTGTCATTGTCTAAAGCTGATTTGAAACTTATGGCGGGTATCATCACAGGTCACTGCAAGGTGAGCGCAATGACCTCGAAATGAGATAGCGATGACATCGATTACTGTAGAATATGTCAGGGCGAAAAAGTAATTGGGACGATCGAATATCTGCTCTGCCACTGTCCAGCCATCATTGACGTGAGACACAGGCTGGTGGGAGAACAAGTGTCCAATAGTAATTCTTCAATTAGCCAGAAGAATTAAGCGGCTAAAGACGACACGACAAGATCTCTAGCCGTGGACCACCCTCATACAAATATTTTTAAAACAACCATCTAATACCTTACTTTTTATACCCTCCACCATACTATGGAGGGTATATTAACTTTGTCATTCCGTTTGTAACTCCTCGAAATACTCATGTTAGACCCAACAAAGTATATATATTCTTGATCAGCGTAAAATTCTAAGTCGATTTAGCCTTGTCGGTCTGTCTTTTTTTCCGTCTGTCTGTCCGTCTGTCTGTCCGTCTGTCTGTCTGTCCGTCTGTCTGTCTGTCTGTCCGTCTGTCTGTTGTAATCACGCTATCTTTCGAACGAATTGAGATAGAAGGCTAAAATTTTGCACACCTGTTTATTTTTCCAGTAGGCAGGTTAAGTTCGTAAATCTGGGCAGGTCTACGTCTTCGTATAGCCCCCATATAACGGTATCTCCCTATATTCGGTATTTTGATGATTTTAACGCCATTATTCACCGGAATTGTTTCAAATTACGTATTTAGAGATCGTCATGGGAACTACAGTCTGTGACAGAAAAATGTCTATGCAGGTCCAGGTCTTCGTATAGCCCCCATATAACGGTACCTCCCAAAATTCGGTATTTTGATGATTTTAGCGCCATTATTCACCGAAAGTGTTTCAAATTACGTATTTAGAGTTCGTAATAGGAACTACAGTCTGTGACAGAAAAATGTCTATGCAGGTCCAGGTCTTCGTATAGCCCCCATATATCAGTACCTCCCTATATTCGGTATTTTGACGAGTTTAGGTACAATACCCACTGAAATTGTTTGAGATATTGTATTTGACGTTAGTAATGGATGCTATAGCCTGTGACAGAAAATTGTCTATGCTGGTCCAGGTCTTCGCACAGCTCCGATATAATGGTACCTCCCTATATACGATATTCTGATGATTTTAGCCACATTATTCACCGTTTATTTCAAGTTTCGAATTTGAATATGGTAATGGCTAATGGCAAACAATGCCTATGTAGGGCCATGTCGTATAGACCCCAATATAACGGCAATATTCGGTATTTTTAAAATTTAACATAATTTTTTAAGGATTATATATTTTTTTTATATTTCCAAATTCGTTACAAATGGTGGAGGGTATTCAAAGTTTGGCCCGGCCGAACTTACTGCTTTTTAACATGTTTTTTCTTTTTCTACATTTCTTCTTTCTTCAAATTTCCTTTTCAGGATGAACACAATGGACCAGCAGGTCTCCGAGTGGAGCGGTTATCAAAAGGCAACCTCGCGTTCTATAACCTAACCTAACATATTCACCAAAATAATCCTTGTATTCTAGCATGCAATATTGCCGAAAACACTATAAACCTTAATTTCACCGATTCCGAGGAATCTTAATCGGAAAATTTCGAAAAATGTGTAAGATGGTGCTAACCCCCCCCCCCCCTTGAAAACTTTCAAAAAGCCGTTACACGCGTCTTCTATTTTCAGCTCCACTTTCATAAGCTGCAGGATTTTTTTTGTATTTATTGAAAAAAAAACCAAAATTTGTAGAACCGTGTAATTAAGGTCTTGCACGCCCTAACTAGACCCTCTCAATTCATACAAGCCCACATTTATATTCCTTCTAGAAAAGAAACTTATTTCTTGTTAATGTGAATATTGTGAATACTTGGCTATTGGTTATGACCCTGATCTAGATTTTCTCTCGCCGTTTTTTTGGTTTAAGAAGTATTTAGTGTTTTTTTTTTAGTTTTTAATTTTTTTTCGTATTATTTTTCTACTATTTCTATTTAAGCCATATCTGTTTCAAGCCCATTAATAATTACTTATATAACATGGTTATTTTACATGCCCATACAAATAATTTTGAAGAAAAAACCTACCAGTCTACCTACTCAGCCATTTGAAAAGAATATTCCACACACGCTTAAATTAATGGAGGGAAGAGAGAGACGGAATGGGTGTAAAAGGCAAATATTCACACACTTGGTAATCAGCCACACTTGGGCCACAACAAAGCTCTCCACATAAAATTGTTGAAGAATATAAAAAAAAAAAGTATACGGTTTTGTTGGCAGCTACCAAGCTCAGATCCGTTTTTTCTTCGTTCCATGTAGTTTCCATACTTTGTTGAGAAAAAACATTTGTCTAAATTACAATACGCTTCAGTTTTTATTTTTTATATCTATTCTTTTATTCTATGTCCCCCGCACCCTCCATTTGCTGTTATTTCTTTTGAATTTAAATGTAGGTTTTTCTTGCTAATATTCCGTTTCATTTTCAATTTCAGTATTCTTTGTTTTCCATGCCGGCATGGATTTTCACTTTAATGCGATGTGGGACATTTCGAAAAGAGGTGGTGAGAGAAATGGTAGAGAGGGGGAATATACATATACAGGGTGAGGTAAAAAAAAATTGCAACCAATTTCGGACTGCTGTCATTTCTAAGCCACTCCGTCCGACAGCTGTTAAAATTATTCCAGAGACAGCTCATTATATTGTTTTCAAGCGTACAAAAGCAGTTTTGGTGAGAATTTTCCAGAAAAAAAGGTTATTCGTGATCAAGCGTGATAGTGTGATTTCTTTATATTTGGCTGGAAACCCACAAGTGGATATCGTTAGAGAACGCCGGCATTTAAATGTGAATAAATCTTTCGTGCCTCGTACCATCGCTCGTTACCGTGATACTGGTAGCGTAGCCCGACATCAAGGAAGTGGAAGGAAGAAAACAGCAACATCAGCAGAAATGGTAAAGAAGCGATTTGATCAAAACCCGCGTCGCAGTGGCCGAAAACTGGCTGGTTACCTGAACATATCGCAATATTCCATTTGTCAAATATTGAAAAATAAGCTCGCGGTAAAGCCATTGAATTTCAAAAAGTGCAAGAACTTACACCGCAACAGAAAGAAAATAGACTCAAAAGAGCTAAAGAGTTGCCCCGCTTGCCCGAAAGTCGTGAACTGACGAATTTCTCCGATGAGGAAACAATCGTTGTCCAGCAGTTTGTAAACAAACAAAATTATCGTGTTTACTTGCCAAAGAGGTCAGCTGAAAATGTGCACCTTCGGTTGGCCACCAGAACTCAATCGCCAGCCATGGTGATGGTGTGGGCCGCCATAACAGCCGATGGTCACTCTCCGCTCGTATTAATCGACCGTGGCAACAGAATAAGTGCCGAATATTATCGCAAAAATATGCTGGAGGGTGTATTAAGGCTTTGGGAACGCAAACGAAAAAATGTGCACCTTAGGTTGGCCACCAGAACTCAAGCGTCGGCCATGGAGATGGTGTGGGCCGCCATAACAGCCGATGGTCGCTTTCCGCTGGTATTAATCGACCATGGCAACAGAATAAATGACGGATATTATCGCGAAAATATTCTGGAGGTTGTATTATAGCCTTAGGCACGCAGACATTTTCGCCACAGATCTTGGACATTCCAACAGGACTTAACACCATCGCACTCAGCACGCGCCACCCAAGAATGATTACAAAATGAGGTTTCTCGCTTCATTTCCAGCTTACAATAGCCACCAAAATCTCCGGATACCAATCCGTTGGACTATTGTGTCTGATGTATTTTGGAAAGCAAGGTTGGCACTAAAAATACCAAAGTGTCGATCACCGGTTCGCCGGGAATGTGTCAAAATACAGCAGAGCAACATTCGGGCTGCGTGTGTCGGTTTAATTGGCCGTTTGACCGCCATAATTCGTGCCAAAGTTGGGGCTTTGCCTGGAATGGACCAAAATACCGCAGAGCAACATTCGGGCTGCGTGTGACGGTTTAATTGGCCGTTCGACGGCCATAATTCTTGCCAAAGTTTGGGCTTTGCCTGGAATAGACCAAAATACCGCAGAGCAACATTCGGGCAGCGTATGACGGTTTCATTGGCCGTTTGAAGGCCATAATTCGTGCCAAAGATGACCAATTCGAACAAATCCAAACTTATTTTAAAATTTGATACAATTTCCGACATTTTCTGCTTTCAAAAATTAAAAAAAAAGTAAAAATTATGCCTTTTGACATTATTGCAGTTTTTTTTCTCACCCTGTATATTTATTAAAAAAGAAATTTCCTTATGCTTCTGACAGTCTAGAATCTAGACCACTGATGGAGGAATACTTTTGTTATGGAATATATGGCACAATGAAGATCGGAAGATGGTACCTTCTCTAGTACCTTCTCTTTAGGGTATTAGATCCAGAGCCCTCCTCTATAAAAAGTATATCCTTAGTGGCCCAAATGACCCACTCTCATTTTCCCATCCCTCGTTCCTTTTGTTCAGAAGACAACAATTATTTAAACCAACAATTTCTCCACGTGTATATGAGTGTGTGTGTTTGTCCCACTCTTTTGAAAGCTATTCTTTTGTCTCCCCCTCTCTTAATGTTTATATAGAATAACAACAAACATACACCTTTTTGTTATTGTTATTATATAGCTATTTGATAATTACCGCTAACGTTTGTTTTCTTTCCTACTTTAAAGCTTAATTCGCCAACTTGCCACTGCCACATTAGCTAAGCTTGGTTGCTACTGTTTTGTTGCTCGGCGTCCAAACAATGGCTGCTAAATCTCCCACATCGCAATTTTCGCTTTGTTTTGCTTGCTTTGGTGGTTCTTTCCTCGAGTTTTTTTTAATTGTATTTTAAAAACAAACATTGCAATTTTATTCTTTGTTGGTCACTGCCATTGTAAAATATAGTGGCATTTTTTCTAACGGTTTCAAGGTAGTCATTAAATAGTTGTGGCGGAACAAAAAAAAATATTCAATCTTTTATTGCTTTGAACTTAGCAGTACTCATGGGAAAAGCTTGGGGTAAGTAAAGCTTGATATTCTCAACCAAAAAAATATGAGGTTATGAACCACAGATGATCATGGCTGAACATAAATATAAATTACCATTATTATCCTCAGAATGGATCCGGATATAGACAAACAAAAAGAACTAAGAAATATTATGCTATACGGAAGACCAAAAAAATCGGCCGAAGGCTCATATCCTAGACGAACACAGGAGCTTCTCGAAGAATACCAAACGATCTTCTCTCAAAGGAAAAAGGGTCTCATTTAAGAACACTAAAGGGGAGTTTCCTAGAAGACCATAGTGTCTTCTACCAGCATACTGAAGGATAATCTTCTAGAAGACCAGGGTCTTCTCATAAACAAACACAAAAAAAGAATGGGGTCTTCTATTCGAAGGCAAAAATTTATTCTCCTTGTAGACTAACCTATTTTCTTTTAGAAAAACAAACGTCTTCTACTAGAAGGCCAAAAGATCTTCAACTACTGTTCTATTCCTTGAAGTCCAAAGTGTCCTTTCCTACGAGTCCGAAGAGTCTTTATTAGACGAAGGGTCTTTTTTCTAAGAAGACCAAGAGTTATTCCCCTTGAAGACCAAATGTTCATCTACCAAAAGACCAAAATCTGTTCTCTTAAAACACAAGTGGTCTTCTCCCAGAAGACTGACAGGTCTTTTCTTAGAAGTCTAAGGGGTCTTTTCTTAGAAGACCAAAGGGTCTTTTCTTAGAGGATCAAAGCGTTGTTTCCTACGAGTCCGAAGACCTTTCCTACGTTGACGACCAAAAGGTCTTCTCATAGAAGATCAAAGACTCTTCTTCCAAAGGACCGAAGCATTTTCTCTAGAAGACCGTAGGTTCTTCCCACAGAAGATCTAAAGGTCTTCTCACAGAATACCAAAATATACTGTTTTTCATGAACTCAAAGGGTCTTCTTATAAAAGACCAATGGGTCTACCAAAGGCCAAAGGATCTTCGAATTAATGAAGGATTTGACATCCTTTGGTCTTCTCACCGAAAATCAAAGTATCTTTTCTCCGTAGACTAGTGGGTCTACTCATAAAATACCAAATAGGACTTCTCACAAAATACCAAAAGAGCCTTCTAATAGAAGACCCAAGGGCCTTTTTCTAGAAGACAAAAGGGTACTCTCATAGAAGGCCAAAAAGTCTTCTCTTAGAAGACCAAAGGGTCTTCTCTTAGAAGACTAAAGTTTCTCTCGTGGAAGACAAAAGGGTCTTTTCATGGAAGACGAAAGGGTATTCTCATAGAAGAAGGGTATTCTTTTATGACCCCGAAGGGCCTTCTTATAGGGTCAAATGGTCTTCAGGTAGAAGGCCAAAGGTCCTCTCATAAAAGACCAAAGGGCATTCCACTAGAACACCAAATTATCTATAGAAGACCAAACGGTCTAGCTATAGATGACCACCAAAGGGTCTTCCCTTAGCAGAAAAAATAGATTTTCGAATAAAAGTGGAAGACCAAAAGGTCTTCTCATAGTTGTAAAGGGTCATCTCAAAGAATACCAAAAGGTCTTCTCATTAGAGACCAGAAGGTCGTCTTATAGAAGACTAAGCGTCCTCTTCTGAAAAACCAAAGGATATTCCCCTAGAACACCAAGCAGTCTTTCACCAGAATACTAAAGGGTATTTTACTGGAACAAAAAGGTTTCTTCTCATAGAAGACCAAATTCTCCAAGAATCTGAATAGTCTTCCTGTAGAAGACTTAGTGGTTTTCTCTCGAAAGACAAAGGGTTCGCCTCTCTAAGGAAGTTTTTCTGTGCAAAGGTCTTCCAGGTCTTCAACTACAGAATACCTCAAAGTCTTCTTCTATAGAAGACTACCAGATCCTCTTCTATAGGGTCCTCATCTTCTTTAGAAGACTACAAGGTCCTCTCTATAGGGTCTTCATCTACTATAGAAGACTACAAGGTCTTTTTTCTATAGAAGACCATACGGTCGTCTTCTTCTATAGAAAAAATCCAGTTCTTTCTCTTTTGAAGACCACCAGATCTATTTCCATAGAGGACTACCAGGTCTTTCTCCAAAGAAAATCATAAAGTCTTGTCCTATAGAAGACCATAAAGTCTTCTTCCATAGAAGGTTGTCTTCCTCTGTAGAAGACCACCAGATCGTATTTTTCTATAAAAGAAGACCAAGGTTATCTTGTTCTATAGAAGACCACCAATGTTGTCTTCTTCTATAGAAGACCACCAAGGTCGTCTTCTTCTATAGAAGACCATCAAGGTCGTCTTCTTCTATAGAAGACCACCAAGGTCGTCTTCTTCTATAGAAGACCATCAAGGTCGTCTTCTTCTATAGAAGACCACCAAGGTCGTCTTCTTCTATAGAAGACCATCAAGGTCGTCTTCTTCTATAGAAGACCACCAAGGTCGTGTTCTTCTATAGAAGACCATCAAGGTCGTCTTCTTCTGTAGAAGACCACCAAGGTCGTCTTCTTCTATAGTAGACCACCAAGATCGTCTTCTTCTATAGAAGACCACCATGGTCGTCTTCTTCTATAGAAGACCACCATGGTCGTCTTCTTCTATAGAAGACCACCATGGTCGTCTTCTTCTATAGAAGACCACCATGGTCGTCTTCTTCTATAGAAGACCACCATGGTCGTCTTCTTCTATAGAAGACCACCATGGTCGTCTTCTTCTATAGAAGACCACCATGGTCGTCTTCTTCTATAGAAGACCACCATGGTCGTTTTCTTCTATAGGAGACCACTATAGAAGACCACCAAGCTCGTCTTCTTCTATAGAAGACCACCAAGGTCGCCTTCTTCTATAGAAGACCGCCAATGTCGTCTTCTTCTATAAAAGACCACCAGGTTGTCTTTTTCTATAGAAGACCACTATAGAAAACAACCAAGGTCTTCTTCTTCTATAGAAGACCACCATGGTCGCCTTCTTCTATAGGAGACCACAATGGTCGTCTTCTTCTATAGAAGACCACCATGGTCGTCTTCTTCTATAGAAGACCACCATGGTCGCCTTCTTCTATAGGAGACCACAATGGTCGTCTTCTTCTATAGGAGACCACCATGGTCGTCTTCTCCTATAGAAGACCACCAAAGTCGTCTTCATCTATAGAAGACCGCCAAGGTCGTCTTCTTCTGTAGAACACGATCACAAAGTCGTTTTTACTATAGAAGACCACAAGGTCTATAGAAGATAACAAGGACATCGTATTCTATAGAAGACCACAAGGTCTTCTACTGTAGGAGACCACAAGGTCGTCCACGTTTATAGAACACTCGTCCACGTTTATAGGTCGTCTACAAGGCCTTATTTTTAGACCTTTTTTGGAAGGTCACAATTCTTCTTCATAAGCGCTTCTTTTTTAGAAGACCACAAAATCTTGTTCTGTAGAGGACCACAAGTTCCTTTTCTGTCGAAGATCGCCAGACCTCCTCCGTTGTTAAAATTTTACAAGTTCTTCATTTTTCCTTTCACAGGAGATTGTGATATGCCCTTTTTGATTTTTAAATGTATTATCTGATTTAATTTCTAAAATTTCAACAACTCAATACCATGCCAAACATAAATCATTGTTTTAAAACATAAATTTTGGAATTCAACAAATCTTTAAAAGCAATGGAACATTTCAGGCCATTCCAATTTAAAATCATTCACTTAACCTGGGAAAAAATTAAAAAAAAAACGAAACAGAATAATAATGAAAAACAAACCAAAACCAAAATAAACTCATTACCATAACCATTTTCAAAATAGCAAAAAAAATCCAATTCGATATTCCAAAAAATTTAAGGAAGCAATATAAGCAAGAAGAAGAAGAAGCATTCTAATCTACAATGATAACCAATAATAAAAACCATTCCAATTTAAATGAAAAGCAATTTTCCACAAGACCAACAAAATAGGATAATGAAAATAGAAAAGAAAACTAGGCTACTAGTAGTGGTTGTAGTTGCTGTTGTTGTGCCTACCATATCTGGCCTTGAAAACACCTGCTGCGCACACAACGTGTCTTTAAGGGAGGCTGTTCTATCGGGAAATATTATGGATTTGCCCGTTGTCGAGAGATCGGTTTTCTGGGCACACAACGTTGTCGTCGAATTGACTTTGGAGGCGTGGGATAGACGTTTCATATGTGTCCATACCTGATGCCAGGGTACATCTTTTTGCTGGTTTTTTTGTTGGGCCAAGGCAAACGATGAGAGGTAGTAGCAGTGGTATGGTGTTGGTTGTTGGGTTGGATGTTTAGTTGTTTGTTGTTGTTGTTTTTTTGGGGATAGATAGAAAAATAAGAAGAAAAAATAATAAAAATAAATTTTTATTAAAATGGGAAACAATTTCATAAAAAATGCCAATTATTTTAAGTGGGATAGTTATATTTTTTTAATTTTCTAAATTATTTTTTTGAAACTTAAAATGTATTTGGAAAAAAAACTCAAATTCTTGATAAAGGTGGGTAGTCGCCGCCTCCAGTTCTTATCGCTAATAACTGCTAATTTCAATTGTATGGCATTCCATTTCAGGGCATTTTAATGATGTCATTAACCCAAATACCGTTTTCATTTAGGTTTGGGAATTTGTCAAGCAGTTCGTTGTACGAGTGCCTTTACGTTTTGTTGTTGGTATTGTTGTTATTGTACGGCTTTCAAAATTTATTACACTTGACAGATAGTTTATTGCTATTAAGTAATTGAATTATTTTTGGAATATTACGTTTAATTAGGGGGCCATACAGTGCAGCGATGGGGAGATGTTAAATATTTAATAAAAATAAGTATTTGAATAATTTTTTGGAATGTTAAATGTAGTAAATAAATGTGGTAAATGTATATCCAGAAAGAGTGGACCTAAATATACGGTTCTCACCCTGAGTCTCATATTTGCAATGAGCTTAAATCGAAAAAAGTTGAATAAAATCAGTCGGTTTTGCAAACAGATATATACCCCCAGCGTTGAGTTATGATTATTCTAACTTTTAACCCTTTATCGGGGAGGTTCCGAAGCAGTTGTCCAATTCGTATGTGACCTACGACTGATATAAATATTACAAGGTGTCATATTTGGACAATGGACGTCTATTTCTTTCAAATTTTTCAAATTTTGGAAATATGCGTGAGGTACCAGGCATGGCGATCCGAAATATTCCACTTCATCTAATGCATATAAAAATATCGTGCAAAGTTTAAAGGAAATCGAACATTTATATTCAATTTCATATGAAATCATAAATTCTTGTTTCGCAATTATGACAGATATAAGTAATGGAAGTTTTGACTCTTTGTGGTTGAAGTACTAGAACGGGTTTGCAGATCAATATTCAATTTCATATGAAATCATAAATTCTTGTTTCGCAATTATGACAGATATAAGTAATGGAAGTTTTGACCCTTTGTGGTTGAAGTACTAGAACGGGTTGGCAGATCTACCATCACCACAACAGATTTTGAGTTTGCAAAAATGTTGGTAGTTGTGAAGTTTGAAGAGAGTTGGATACTTATTTCGCTTTCTTTGAGCGTCTTGTTTTTTCAAAATCTTGAACTCTATTTAGGCGAGGCACCAGAAGAAATGGTCCGATCTCTACCATCTTTATAAAAGATCTTGTGTAGAATGGAACCGGTGTTTAATTTCGCTTCTTATTTTTTTTTTTCATGGATAATTGAAATTTTTGCCCTCTGAGAGGTGCCATCTTCACAGCAGATCTAAAAATAATGGCATTTGTGAAATTTGAAGAGGGCATGATGCATATTTAGGACTTTATGATCGTTTTGGTTATTCAAAATTTTTAACCTTTATGGGGGAGGTACCGGAATAAATGGTCCAATCTCTACCATATTTATAACAGATCTTGTGTTGATAGAAATATTGAGATGTTCCAAGTATGAATGGAATCGGATATTAATTTCAAGTCTTATGAGCTTCAAAGTTGTCCAAAATGTTGATCCTTTTTGGGGGAGGTATCAGAAGTAGTAGACCGATATATCCCATCATCACAGCAGATTTGGTATTAGTATAAATAATGGGTTTTATGAAATATTTAGAAAGCCGGAGACTTATTTCAGATTTTATGTTCGTTTTGGTTACTTGAAACTTTGACCCTTTGTGGGGGGGATGTACCAGAAGGAATGGTCCGATTTCTGTCATCTTTATAAGAGATCTTGTGTTGATAAATATATTGAGATGTATCAAGTCTGAACGGAATAGGGTGTTAATTTCATGTTTTTTGAGTCTCATAAAGATTCAAAAATTTGAGCCTTTGTAGGGGAGGTACTACAAGGAGTGGACCGATACATTCCATCTTCACACCAGACTTTGGGTTAATAAAAATATTGTGATGTGCGTAATTTGAAGATAATCGGACACTTACAACACATTTTATAAGAGTTATAATTATTCAAAATGTTGACCCTTTGTGGGGGAGGTACTTGATGGAGTGGACCGATATTATCCATTTTTGCACCTAACGTAGCACTGATGGAAAAATTAGGTTTTGCAAAGTTGGAGCAAAATCGGATTATTCTTTCTCTTTCTGTGAGATTATTTTCTTGAAAATTTTGACATTTTTTCTGGGAGGTACCAGTGGGAGTGGACCAATATTGCCCATCTCCGAACTCATTCTAAGGTTGACAATAATATTACGATGTAACAAGTTTAGATCAAATCGGATACTCCCTTCGAGAGTTATCGTGCGAACCAGCTTGCTGGACGGACGGACGAACATCGCTAGATCGACTCCAAGAGTTCTGAAACAGATTGGGTCCAAAGAGACCAAGGGTCTAAAACCGTTATTTCTATCTAGCTATATTATATACTATATCTAGCTATATGGCTGAGGGCATAAAATTAGTTTTTTTTTTTTGAAAGTAAGAAATTAGATTTCAATTCTAGCATATTTTATCCGACTCCTGCGTCGACTTCAAAAAATAATAATAAAAATGTCGGTAACATCTAAATATGTTCCATAAATAAATTTGAAAGTAGCTAAAATTTGCAAACTGATTAGATGACGATGTCCGTCAAAACTGGGGAAGCGGGAAAGCCCATTTACCTTGAAAAAGGAGGGTATATTAGCTTTATCATTTCTTTTATAACATCCATAAATATTCGTTATAGACCCCATACAGCATAAAATTCTAAGTTGAAACTCAGTCGAATTCGAGCGAGAGCGCTCCTGCCAGCAGAAACAAAATCAAGCAAAGTAATTTTTTCGATGTCCAAAAAGGGGGGAACATGTTTTCCTCGTCTACACTCTGAGAGCAAAATCTTGCTCCAGTTTGAGTGACTCTGCTCCTACTCTCATTTTTCAAAGAAGAGCAGCTAGCAACGTGAACTAGTACGGCACCGGAAACTCCATCGATTCTCAGCAAATGAAGGATATGATTTAAAATACTTTTGCAAGAAATATATTCTGAAAGAAATGCGAGCACCTTCAAGGAACTTTTACAAAATATTGGGAAAGTTAGTTCCAAATACCAATTCGCAACACTGTACGGCGCCAAGTCGGAAAAAAATTAACATTGATAAGAACCCCATAGCCAGGCGAAGTAGTTCAAACGAACTTTATATTAGCACGTGAAATCTTCAATAGAATATTTAAATGATTCTAATCAGACGGCAGATAAGAATGTTTGAACACTTATGAATCAAATTCCTAAAAGAAAATTGTATGAGGGATAGATTGGGGCTGATGACAACAGTGAATGAATTATTTCCACTTTAAGGCATTTAAGGTGAGGTCAGCTAATATATGCGAATTACTCATTCTCAGCAAATTCTGTTCCTTGCAAAATGGGTGTTTATTCTAAATATTTATTTTTATTTTCAAGGTTGAAAAAAAATGCTAAAGTGGATTTTATTTGAAATGATTCCAGTTATACTGGCACATTGCAAGTTTTTATACCCTCCACCATAGTATGGAGGATATATTAAGTTTGTCATTTCGTTTGTAACACCTCGAAATATATATTTTAGACCCCGCAAAATATATATAGCCTTGATCAGCAAAAAATTTTACTCAAATGTATATTATGTCTGCAGGACTTTTAGTATGGGCCATGTATGTCCACGTCTTCGTATAGCTCCCCATAACGGTACCTCTCTATTTTCGGTATTTCGATGATTTTAGCGACATTATTCACCGGAATTGTTTCAAATTTGGTATTTGGTGTTCGTAATGTATACTACAGCCTATGACAGAAACATGTCTGTGCAGGTTCACGTCTTGGTAAGGCCCCTACATAACGGTACCTTCCAATATTCGGTATTTTAATGACATTTGCGACATTATTCACAGGAATTGTTTCAAATATGGTATTTGAAGTTTGTAATGGATACTACAGCCCTTGACAGAAAATTGTCTGTGTAGGTCCGTGTCTTCGTATAGCCCCCATATAACCGGTACCTCCGCATATTCGGTATTTTGATGATTTTAGCTACATTATTCACCGGAATTGTTTCAAATTTGGTATTTGAAGTTCGTAATAGATATTACAGCTTATGACAGAAATTTGTCTGTGCAGGTCCACGTCTTCGTATAGCCCCCATATAACGGTACCTTCCGATATTCAGTAGTTTGATGATTTTAGCGACATTATTTACCGGAATTGTTTCAAATTTGGTATTTGAAATTCGAAATAGATACTACAGCCCTTGACAGAAAATTGTCTGTGTAGGTCCACGTCTTCGTATAGCCCCCATATAACGGTACCCCCCGATATTCAGTATTTAGATGATTTTGGCGACATTATCCACCGGAATTCTTTCAAATTTAATATTTAAAGTTCGTAATGGATACTACAGCCTAACAAGGAAATTTGTCTGTGCAGGTCCACGCCTTCGTATAGCCCCCATATAACGGCACCTCCCTATATTCGGTATTTTCAAGATTTTTTCAAGTTTGGTATTGTAATGGCTTATGACAAAAATTGGCTATGCAGGTCCACGTCGTCGTATAGACCTTAATATAATGGCTACATTCGGTATTTTTAAGATTTTAACAGTATTGTTAACGGATTTTATTTTTTTGATATTTCCGTTCCAAATGGTGGAGGGTATTCAAAGTTCGCCCCGGCGGAACTAACAGCTTTTTACTTGTTAGAAATTGGAAGCGTATTTAGAAACCAATACAAAAACTCAATTTAAAACTTTATATTTCAATTTTCTCAATATCCTATTTCACTCCGTAACCTAAAAGAATTAAATGTTGTATTTGCATTTTAATCCAAAATTTAATCTCCCCTTTTTTGCACCTGCCATCACACATAGGAGGTGTCAAAAACTTTAAATGTACAAAATCCAGGCCATTTGTTCCATGCCCTTTTCTTCCTTCGCCTTCGCCAAATGAACAAAACAAAAAACCTATGGCAAAACTGCAACAGGAAATTACAAAAGGCCCAGGATATGGGAAAGAGTGAAAGAAGGGAAGAGACAAAAAACTATGAAATACCATCCGTTCGTCATTTGAGATTGGTTTTTTCTTTATGACGAGCCATGCCACAAATCCGCACGTACACACAATTGCAATGCAACACATACACGCATACACACAAAATCTGTTGCATGGCAGTTGAAGTGCAACAGCCACAGAAGCGTTAAAACGAGGTCATTTATGTGATATCAGTCAGTGCACTGCTGCATTGTCGTAGCTATTGGATGCTGTTGAATGTGGGGCTGTTGTTATAATTTTTTACGATAGATATTTTGATTTTTTTCCCCACTATCTCACCCCGTTTTCGAACGCTTAACATTGGCCATAAGTATGGCACAACAACAATAAACACATTATATGTTATATGTGAAGAGATAAGGACACAATGCAAAAGAAAATCCATTATGTGTTGCCTTTTTTCATATCAACCATTTTGGGTGGTTCAATGGCTGGCATTATGCATTTTTTAGTTGGGGCAGGAGCAGTGTGAGGAGTCATAAGAAAACATTCGTTTTTATGATGTGTAATATTGGTTTGGATTTTTTTTTTTTCCTCATTTGGAATATTAAACAAAACTAAGAGCCATGGAAAATTGTTGTATTTGGTTATATTTTGCATTTCGGATACATTAATGCGAGGAGAGATTATGGATTTCTATGGGTTATGGGAAATCTATTAAAATAAAACTTCAATTCAAGATTTAAAGGCATCCCAGCTCTGTTATTTTAAAGTATCTAATGATCTTTTGTGACAACGTGTTTTCTCCCTTTGAAGCTGGCGTAGGTTCAGCCAAGGTCATCACAAATAATTTATTAAGTTTTGTGGACATTTGAGAGACGAATTAAGAAGGATATATACCCTCCAACATGAAAAGGAGGGTATAATAACTTTGTCATTCGGTAAAGTATATGTATACAGGGTGAGATGAAAAAATGCGAATCAATTCCAGACTGCTGTCATTTATAAGCCACTCGTTCGACAGCTGTTAAAATTATTCCAGTGACAGCTCATTATATTGTTTACAAGCGTACAAAGGCATTTTGGTGAGAAAAAAAAGTTATTCGTGATGGAATTCAAGCGTCATGGTGAGATTTCATTATATTTGGCTGAAAGAACTTACACCGCAACAGACTCTAAAGAGCTAAAGAGTTGCTTCGCTTGGCCGAAAGTGGTGAACTGCCGAATTTGGTTTTCTCCGATGAGAAAACATTCGCTGTTCAGCAGTTTGTAAACAAACAAAATGATCGTGTTTACTTGCCAAAGAGGTCAGCTGAAAATGTGCACCTTCTGTTGGCCGCCAGAACTCGATGGTCGCTCTCCGCTCGTATTAGTCGACAGTGGCATCCGAAATTCCGAATATTATCGCGAAAATATTTTGGAGGGTGTATTAAAGACTTGGGCACGCAAATATTTTATCCGCCGACCATAAACATTGCATGATGAGGTTGAGGTTCATAGCTTCATTTTCAACGCACAATGGGCAATAAAATCTCCGGATACCAATCAGTTGGACTTTTGTGTCTGGAGTATTTTGGAAAGCAAGGTTGGCGCCCCATTGAAGAAATATATAAATTCCCACATATGACCTTGCGGAGAACTCAATGGACACTCTATTCTAGTCACCATCAGAGGAAGACGCCCTATTGGAGAAATAGACTTGTCAAGTTAAATCTCTTCGCATCGAAATTCTGGAAGACGTTCAATACATTTTGATTGACACAGTCAAAGCAACCTTTCGAATCCAGACAACCTCTTCACGATTTTAACCAACACTGATACTTATTCCTTGAACCAAACAACCTCCTCTGAAGTCAGTTGTATAATTATTCTCTCCAGTACCTTGCTATGTGCTGGAAGAAGACTGATGCCGAGTTAAATCCTCCTAACCTGATTTCAGCGGGACCTTTGCAAATTCTTATTATGAACTGGCTAACGCAATTTTATATTTTTTAATTTCCCTTAAACCAACTATTAAAGAGCTCTTCTATGTAGAGAAGACTTTTTCTAAGGTCTTGCTTAAATATAAGACGTTCAAGGTGTCTAACGATCTTAAATCACAATATTTCATTAGACGACAAAAACCACAACACTGTCTGCAAATAGTAAAATATCCTCTCTGCCCGGCGTCGACTCTCTGATTTTTGTTTATTTGCTCAAAATATTACTTCTGCTATGAATATTGTTGTAATATTACGAACTTCCGTTCGTTCCGACGCCGTCGCCACAGACAGTGGTGCAGCAGGCCTTGCTTCGTACGGCAAGTGCCGCCGTCTACCCTATTTCCCGCACCCACAAATGCAGAGACCAAAAAAAAAAAACGAACTCACTTGGAAGAAAAACCTTTGAAATGCACTTGGTGAGAGAGGGGACACACTGACTGTGAGCCCAACATCTGGGAGCTGCTTTGAAACGATATGTGTATGTGTGTGTGGGTATTAGTGTTTTATGCATTTTGGTTTGTTTTCATTACTTTTTATTGTTGCTGTTTATTTATTTTGTTGTTTTTTTGTCTCTCTGGGTGTGAGTCAAGTGTTTGTTACTAAATAATGAGAGTGAGTGCATGTGCCGTTCTTTTGATGGAGAAAAAGAGAGGGTTTTTGGTTGTGTTTTTTGGAAAGCAGGCCTTTTATGTTGCCACACTCAATTTGCATCCAAACACGCACACACACAGGGACACCATCATATTCTCTGCAGCCACAAAACATTGAAAATATTCAATATGTATGGCACAAGTGTATAACGGATTTGCATAACTTCACGTGTATGTCCGTTGGCCACCCCACCGCTCGTCTGTCATTTTTTCGGTGGTTTACTTAATTAATGAATGAATGAAAGACCATTTAATTTGTCCATACTTCCTTCCCCCAATCACAGCAGGCAGTCAGCCAGGCAATGCATTCATTGTTTGCCCTGTTTTGAATAGGGCAACAGCTTGTGTGGTGTGCCACAACAACCACCATCGCGCTACTTCCCTCATCAACATCATCGACAGATATTTCAGGGTTATTGCCAATGATAATTGTGGTTAAAGAAGTAATATTCTCTATTCACTTGATATGTGCTCGCACTTTGAACGGAAGAGGGATTATTGACCTCGCCGCACAATGCCCTTTCCATAGGCCATGCCAAATAATTGGTTGGCTACAAATCACGAAAAATAAACGGATGTAATTATGAGGGGAAATTAAAAAAAAATCAGAGAATTTCGGAAAGAAAGGGCAAAATTTGAAAATGAACTTAGCTGATAAGGAGAAATTTTTTGAAGTAACCTTTCTTTACGAAGTGTGGGAAATACCTTGTCCACAAAAAAATAAATAATTTAATTCTTCTTTAACTAAGCCTATATTAAAAGTCGTTAGTATTTAATTTTCTTAACACGAGTTATGTCTATTCACTTTAGGGAACTTTTACTACTCTAGTTCTTTTTTCTGGAAGGAACTAGATCAGTTTATTAAATGGTTGGAACTAGATTGAACTCTTTCGTAAATTTATATAGATTATTTCATCGTGGCACTGGAATAAATTCCGAATATTATCGCGAAAATATTCTGGAGGGTGTATTAAAGCATTGCGCCTGCAAACATTTTGGCCGCAGATCTTGGACATTCCAACAGGACTCAGTTGGACTTTTGTGTCTGGAGTATTTAGGAAAGCGAGGTTGGCCATAAAAAAATACCAAAGTGATCACCTCAAGCAAGCGCTTCGCCAGGAATGGACCAAAATACCGCAGAGCAACATTTGGGCAGCGTGTGAATGTTTCTTTGGCCGTTTGGAGGCCATAATTCGTGGCAAAGGTTACCAATTCGAACAAATCAAAATTTATTCTAAAATTTGATGTTATTTCCGACATTTTTTGCTTTCATTCAATAAAATTAAAAAAGATATAGGCTAAGATTTGAACGAGATAGGCTAAGATTTAGGTTTATCACCGAAGTTAAATTTATTGGATTTGATTTTGACCTGCACATGTTAAAGCCAATCTAGTAAACGACAAAAAAGGAAGATGTACACTGGTTAAAATAACCGTATTGCTTCTTGAATGAACCGTGTCCATGAAATACTGAAAAATTCTCATGTCAGTTATAAGGTGTAAGATGGGTTCCCATGTTTCCTGGGTTAAGTTAATGCCTTGGATGACACAGGTCTTGCCCATGATCATTGCTTTTGAAATATTTTAGAAAATATATATCAGATTTTGGTTATTCAAAATTGAGAAACAGTGCAACTGGTTCAGCCTTAGCACTAAAAACAACAGAGGCTTTACTGGCTTCCTTTTTTATACCCTTCACCATAAGTATATTAAGTTTGTCATTCCGTTTGTAACACCTCGAAGTACACATTTTAGACCCCACAAAGTACATATATTCTTGATCAGCATAAAATTCAATGTCGATATGTCCGTCCGTCTGTGGAAATAACTCTAGCTTCCGAACGAATTAAAGTGGATTGATAACATTTTGCTCAAATGTATGTTATGTCTGCAGGACTTTTGGTATTGAAAATGGACCATGTGAGTCCACGTTTTGGTATAGCCCCCATATAACGGTACCTCCCGATATTCGGTACTTTGATGATTTTAGCGACATTATTCACTGAAATTTGGTATTTGAAGTTAGTAATGGATGCTACAGCCTATGACAGAAAATTGTCAGTGCAGGTTCACGCTTTCGTATAGCCCTCATGCAACGGCACCTTCCGATATTGGGTATTTTGATGAATTTAGCGATTTTATTCACCGGAATTGTGTCAAATTTGGTATTTGAAGTTCGCAATGAATACAGAAAATTGTTTGTGCAGGTCCACGCCTTCGTATACCCCCTGATAATCGACTGTAGATACATTATTCACCGATTTTTTTCTAAGTTTCGCATTTGAATATTGTAATGGCTTATGAAAAAAATTACCCAAAAATTGCTTTCCATGTCGTCGTATTGACCCTAATATAACGGCTACATTCCGTATTTCTAAGATTTTAACGGATTTTATTGTTTTTGGGAATTGCCAAATTCGTTCCAAATGGTGGAGGGTATTCAAAGTTCAGCCCGGCCGAACTTACAGCTTTTTATAAAAAGGTAATCATATTATTACAATTTATTCGCTTAAAGAGGCTGTGCAACTGGCGTCATTCAGCTTCAGCGTTAAGAACAATTAAGACTTTACTGGCTTACTTTTTTGTAATACTGTTGCCTTTTCAGTTTTGAGCCCCAATGTAACGTGTTATGTTTTCTTAGTTGGTGCAGTTGTGGTTGTTTTGTTATGACAGTCAATCGTCGGAACCCAGGCAACAAACCATTCCACAAAAAAAAAGAAAAAAAACAACAATACTATACCCAAATGATGGATTTGTTGAAGCGAAACCAAATATCGACACATTTACCCTCTGCAACAGCAACAACGAACAGCACACACTCACACGGACTGCCCCACCAAAAGAGCAACAACAATAACTGCAGTTACCCACCACACTTATCATCGCTCGTTCACCATTAAAATGAGCACACAAAAGAATTGAATGATAAAAAATAACAAAAAAAAAAAAACATATATAAAACCAACAACAATACAAGAAATCATAAAAAAAAACAATATTGAAGTTATTTTTCCATTCAACAATAATCCAACTGTAAATACAACTCATTAAACGGAAATAACAATTAAACACTGCTGTTGAATTTGTATATGATGAAAGAGAGAGGAAGAGAGCGAGAGAGGAGTGGAAAAGGGGGTAATGAACGAAGAGTTGGAGAAAATAATCCATCATTGCAAACAATAGTGAATGTGTGCAACACCCGCTAAAGTTATTTCGTAAACCGGCTAATGATTCATGCAATCGAATGCCATTGCAGTCCAATACCGTGGAGTCTGAGTTGGAAAATGGGAAAGGAGATTCTAAAAATGTTTGAAGCTGGAAGAAGTAATTTAAAACAAAATACCCAAATTGATTTCGGGAAGTTCGTTTTAATGTGTTTTATGAATAGAAGGCCTTTTAATTTTTTTAGGGAATGCAATGTTATTCGTGACAATAAGTTAGTGAATGTGAACTACCCTAATAACCTCTAAGTAGGTTACATAAATCAGCTGTAGTTTTAAGGATTGATATTTTTAAGGATATATTAGGTTAACAAAATCTAGGATTAAGTAACCTTATGTTAAGTACATAAGAATGCTGATTATGAAAAAACTTCAGACGTTGAAGATAATCTAAATTACCTAATTTATTCAAAACTTTAATAATACCGAAAATCAAGAAGTATCGTTGACCTATGTAGCCTATCATTCTTGAAATAACACAAATTTGAGTACGAATTTCAGTGTTCTGAATTTCGATATTGTTTTCGATAAATTTGAAAAGTATGCTGATGAAGACTTTGTAGAAATATCTATGAAGATATTTTTCGAAACAAAATCTAGGATTAAGTACCGTTATGTTTAGAATTTAAAGATGATGATTATGAACATAAGCTTCGAGTCACATTGCACTGAAAAGGAGTTCCGATGCTTACAGGAAATATCTAACAGAAACGGCTCAGAGAGCACCAAGGAAGAGTTGTAGAGAAAAGACTAAGAATATAGATCCCAAGGAGAGTTGTAGAGAAATGCTTTAGGTTAGGAAGTCGTTCTCCCGACGGTCTATGCCGAGTGATCGTAGGCTCCATGGAGAGGCTCAATTGAATTTAATACAATTTCTAAAAGGTATTTTTTGAGCAACTTTACAGGTCTATACAGGGTTGCCCATATTCGACGGACCTTTGGGCCCATTCCAATCGACGAGGCTTGTCCGCAGGCAACATTCTTTGCGTCAATTGAATTTTGTACGGGAACAAATGCAAATCAATGCGAATTATTCGTTGTAAAGTGGACCGAGCCATGCCCAACTGCTGAGAACGGCGTTTTTGGGATGTTCTTGGGGATCTCTCAACACTGACTCGTACGGCAGCGATATTGTCGGCCGATCGCCCTGGTCGACTTTTATATGGCCTCTTCGGATTAGAAAGAGCCTTAACAGCCGAAAATTTTTCGTATAAACGCTTAATGGTGTTCTTAGAAGGCGCACTTCTCACATTTTTTAATGTTTTAAAAGCACGTTGAGTTTTCACAATTGACTTCTTCTGTTGAATGTAAATTTCAACTATTTCAGAGCGCTCGCGTGGCGTGTATTGGTTCATGGTAAAAATCTGCTTGAACTGACGCTTCAAACGCGGTATGTCATTAAGCGATGTGACATCTCTGTCAAAAGTTATGGCGTTGCCAGATGGGTCCGTCGAATATGGACAACCCTGTAGTTCATAGATCAAGTTCATTTATGAACGAATCAAACCGAGTGTTTGAGAACAGCAATGTAGTCCTGTGGAAATCAGTGCAACATTCTAGGTCATTCTGATTCGGTTATGCTAAAGAGACTTTTACTCCAAATTTATAAGATTCATAATTTGTTTAAGAAATTATCCGATTCGAAGAAGCCGGTTTCTGCCACAGATTTTCTATAGGTAAAACACTTTTTATTTGTATATAGAGAAACTTCTGCAGAGTTTTTTTATATAGAAGACTTTTTTAATCTTCTGTGGATAAAGGTTTATCTTTATGTCTTCTACGAACTGAAGACCTTCCACAGAGCTTCCTTTCATTGAGAGCTCTTCCATTTTTTTGCACCATCCCTATTCCCAAGTGCAGTTTATCTTAATGATAATGCCTTGAGCTGCCAACAACAACAGCGGAATGAATTAAAAACTACATGTGCTTTAAATTACTGATACCAGAGCATTGGCGTAGGATAAATTCCATTAGACCCTCACTGTGTTGAGGAAACTTGGAAGATTTTGCAAGAACGTAAGTATTAAAATGTAGATTTTCTGGGGAATTGAATATAACTACCTTAACACTTTGGAAACCCTACGAAATTAAGTCGGCTGCGCCACTGCCCCTTACAAACTGTAGTCGTGGTCTTAGAAGACCAAGAGAAGTAAAGTGAGCCCCCTATCTAAGCAGCAAAATATGCATTTAACAAAAATCCCCAACACACTGCAGCTGATGGCTGGCATAGCATGCAAAAAAGAAACATATATACATACTCTAAACTACTATAGCAACAACAAAAACAACAACAAAAAATTTTATTTATGTTAAAAGAACAACAAATAAATTTATGTTGTTAGCCAGATAGCTCGGCTGTTTGTCTGCCGACAGAAGAAGCATACTTTTTGTTGTATGGCTTTTGCTGTTCACCAGAAAAAGGGCATTGAGCCATAAGATAGATAGACGAACAGACAGACAGATATTCATATTCACAAGATTTCCAACAGTGCAGTGCTCGGCCATAGTCAGGGCAATGCAAAAACTACAGACAGATAGTTACTCTGTAAGCGAGTTCCGTTGTACGTACTCTAACATGGCTGAGTAACAGTTATAAACAATCTTTTTTTCGCTCTCCTTCTGCCTCTCTCACTCTCTCAAACATTATTACTGCAGAAATATGAAAATAAATATTTTGTTGCCACTCATAGCGCTTGAGTGGCAAAAAACAAACGAAATAGTTGTGAGCCACAAAAAAGAAGTGGAAGGTAAAAAGGAGAGCAGAGTGGGGAAAGGAAGAATTCCAAGCATTTGTGTTTTTGCAACCATCCACTGCACGCCATACACACAGAAAAATGTTCGAAACTATGCTGGGAATGTAACTGACCCTAGGCACAAATGATGAGTCTTAATTTTTGGGGATGTGGGAATTGCAAAAGTGATGATTTTGTAATGAAAGAACTGCGGACAGTAAATGAAGGGAGATGGAGTTGCCTGAACGGCACTGGCAAAGGGAAATATGACCAGGGTATTCTTCGAAAGGAAGGATATGAATTATCCTTCCAAAAACAGATTTGACATTCAACCCACATAGCATATCCCGGCGATATGTCTCTAAGGTTATATTATGAACCTCCAAATAAAAGGACCGCATATACTATTGGAATATAAGGTTGTAAACTGGATAACATTAAAATATTAAATGCCTCAGTTGTTTGACTTTAAATAACTTGAGAAAATTTTACCTCATCTTCCATTACATAAAGGATAGTAGCTGTAAACCAGGGCGAGACTACTCTAGCAAAGTTACCAGGGGCTCTCATTTAGTAAACAGTTACTGAGACGTTAGGAAGAGTCGTTACGAGTTCTTCCAGTAGAAACAAGTGTATCCAAACATATGTCGACATATAGGATGTTGGCCAAGGAACACCACAGGGAGCGATTTTTTACATCTCCAGTGGGTAAGTACCATAAACAGTCTATTAAGAACTTTAATCAACAAAGGATTTGAACCAGCCTGTTATGCAGACGACGTTAAAATATTTCTGAGGGGAGGGCACCCTAACTTTTTGGGCAGAAGGGCTGATTAGGCCCTGATGCTTGCATACAACTGGGCCAGACAAAGAGGTCTTAACGTAAATGCGGAAAAACGGAGATATATACCTTTTCACCAGGAAAACAAAATTGGGGCACTTCGATGAACGAGTCTTCCTGAATAAGACAATCAACATTTGAAATATGGTTAAATATTTGGGTGTGATTAAAGACAGGAAACTTAATGGGTGGGACCACATCCAATAAAGACCTAATGAAAAAAAAATATAATACTAAAATATTAAGGAATGTCGAACAAATGTGCTGCTTAAACATTTGTGGTGCAATGAGGACAAAACCAACTAGGGCTTTCGAGACAATTTTATGTGTACACCCAATAGATTTTCAGATTAGGAATGAAGCGGCCGTCACGGTCTTATAGCTCAAGGCGACGAACGAGTGGATAAATAAAGGCCACGTGACATACCATCAACAATTTTTACGGGTAACAACGAGAGAGTCGTTGAAAATCATTGGATCGGACCGGAAACCTTAAAAAATGTAGCTGCCACATATGAAACAATTATTCCTCCTACCAGAGACTTGGGGATCTACGGATTTCAATCACTAATTTCTACTGCAAACTGCTGTTGGAACAGGGACTTTCGATTGAAGAACCATGTATCATAATCTCCTTTCGCTGGCCCGATCATGATATGATTCTTTAAGCGGAGGTCCAGGTGACTGCAAAGTGTTTGAACTGGTTTAAAACCAACACGAGTCCGTCTATCGTAAACGTCGTAAAATCACAATAATAGATCACAATAAAATCTATAACATCTAAGACAATAAACTCCAAAACTGTAGTAGAATGTATAAACTCAATCAAGGACTATTCTCAATACGGCTCAGTAGCATTATATGGATACCAGGTCATGCTGGTATTAGGGGCAACAAGATAGTGAAATCTCTCGTCAAAACAGGCAGGAATTAGCAACAGTAAACTTGGGCAAACCAATGCCGCTAAATGCGTCACGCCTAGAATTAAAGAAATGAGATGAAAGCCTAATGGATCAATGTAGGGAAAACGAAAAAATCCTATTGGGTAACCCCAATGGGGTAAAAACGAAGAACCTTTTATTACTTAGTATTACGGGTCACCTGGGCCTGCAATCTTATTTGTAGAAGATGGATAAAGCAGATAAAACATATGCAGGGCATACCAAGAACCTAATGAAACATTGGAGCACTTTCTCTGCCAATGCCCATCGTTTGTAAATATCGGATCCCAATGCTTAAGTAACAATTCCATACCAGACCTTAATCGGATCATAATAAATAAAATAAAAAAGGGCTAAGGAATTTTGATAAGGCGACTAAATTTCTAAAATTTTGCAAAAAAAGGCCTAGGTATACAGGCTTAAGTATATGTGGCGTGTGGGTGTCCTTTGTGAGCATCTACCGTATGTCCTACTGTCTATCTCAGAGTGGCCTCGGCACTGGGTAAATACAATGTATATACCAATGCCTCCAAACAATTTTGAGTACCAATTCGCTCGCATGTATTTGATGCATAAGAGGGCAGCACTTGTAGATAAAATTCACTCCTAGGCTAGGTTGACCTGTTTATAATCTCAGTCCTTTTTTGGTTCAGGATCCAAAACAATTGGCACCTTAGGACAACTTTTCAGGCCGATACACTGGATCTAACACAAGCCTTTCTCTCCCGTAAACAGATAGATCAAGGACTATATTCCTAGCAACCAATTTTTAACAACCTCATAAATACGCTTTCTCATAAAAATAAGTAAAATGCGCATATAAAGTCGACAAAAATTCCAACGACATATGTGGCATTTAATCCGCCCAGGCCATTCTGTACATAAAGCCACTCCACAAAAGCAATCTGTTTAAATCTTAGAGATAGGAATCACTCTATATGTGCCTGCCTTTCTATGTGGCAGAATTCCAAATCAAGGGACCACTGAGGACAACTTTTCAGACCGAAGCACTGGAGTTCACAACTCAATCCTCTCTCTCTCTCTCTCTCTCTAAAACATCTACACCAAAGACTAAATTTCCTGGCAAACGATTTTTAACAACCTCTTGACCTCGCCTTCCCACAAAACGAAGTAAAATGCACCATTAAAGTCGACAAATATTCCAACAACATATTTGGCATTTAACCCTCTCAGGCTATTCTACACATCCTGCCACTCCTCAAAAGCAATTTTATGGTCTCTTTTATTTCTGTTTAAATTTCAGAGATAGGATTCACTCCTAAGCAAGATTGAAGTGTCTAAAATTCCTGCCTTTCTATGGGTCAGGATTCCAAATCATTAGGCAACTGATGACAACTTTTCCGAAAGAAGTACTGGTTCTTGCAACAGAAGATTTCTCCCCCAGAAACAGCTAGCCCAATCACTAACTTCCAGAGAATCGATCTTTAACAACCTCGTGAACACGCTTTCCCATCGAGACCCGCGTCGCAGTGGCCGAAAAATGGCTAGTGTGTTGAACATATTGCAATATTCCATTCGGCAAATATTGAAAAATGAGCTCGGGGTAAAGCCATTGAAATTCCAAAAAGTATAAGAACTTACACCGCAACAGAAAGAAAATAGACTCAAAAGAGCTAAAGAGTTGCTTCGCTTGGCCGAAAGTGGTGATCTGCCGAATTTGGTTTTCTCCGATGAGAAAACATTCGTTGTCCAGCAGTTTGTAAACAAACAAAATGATCGTGTTTACTTGCCAAAGAGATCGGCTGAAAATGTGCACCTTCGGTTGGCCACCAGAACTCAAGCGCCGGCCATGGTGATGTTGTGGGCCGCCATAACAGCCGATGGTTGTTCTCCGCTCATATTAATAGATTGTGGCATCAGAATAAATGCGGAATATTATCGCGAAAATATTCTGGTGGGTTTATTAAAGCCTTGGTCACGCAAAAATTTTTGCCGCAGACCTTGGACATTACAACAGGACTCAGCACCATCGAATTCAGCATGCGCCACCCTATAATGGTTACAAAAAGAGCTCCCTTGCTCTATTAACCCGCACAGCGTAATTGTTTTTTGAGTTACATTTTTTTCATATTCTTCCGATTTTCTTTTAAGAGTTTACTTCACAATTTGACCCTTACCCCATTGCTCCCTGGTTCTGCAAATTTCTTAAGCTTATTTTTATCTTCTTTTCCATAATGTGACCTCTTTCGACTTCACCTCAATATACCAGATGGAATAAAAGTATGCCATGTTCCAAGATATTTATATGTTCTCCTGGTCATTTCTTTATTGTGGTTTTAACTTCGAACATTAATGTGGTCTAATCCTAAATATAGGCCATTAGGTTTATCATCATCTTCAAATTTAATAAAAAAAACGAAACGAAAAAACGCCTAATCTTGGCTGGAGAACATGACAGACATAACGTCTTTTGTGCGTGTTAAAAGGTCATATTCTGCCTTCTTGGTTTGCGAACGGCAAGTGAGTGACAGGCATACAGACAATAGTCTTCCAAGTAAAACACACACACACATAAATAACCACAAACAATTATTTTTTTGCTAAAAATAAAAGTGTGACTGGCTACTTAGGAGGAATGGAGAAAAAAGCCCACACAACTAACCCAACAATGCCGGGGCACAACAAAACAGAATGAAGGCAAACCATTAAGGTCCCCCACAACACCACCAAAAACAACAAGAAAAAAAGAGAACCAAGAAACGCATTAAACGGGTCATATCCATTCGTTTAGATTTCTTTTTAGCTGGTGGTCGTTTACGCCTTAGACTCCCCATACATGCCATGGCTTCGATGTATCTTCAGACACATGCACATGTTCGATAAGATAAACTCCGGACTGCCCCACCGACAGTGCTGGGGCTCCATCTCGGTGTCTACCATGTGCGTGTGTCTTATTAAAAGGCATTAACACAAATTGATTGTGTTGGCGAGAGACCATTCCCCAGCTCTGCTATGCAAAGAGGAGATATGTTGTATGACATAAATGCATGTGTGAACATAAATGTCATATGTTCGAATGTAAATGTGTAACGAAAAATGGGGGGGGGGGGGGAGGTACTCTTCTCTTTCTTAAGGCCACATGAGCTTAAATTTTGATAGATGTCAAGAAAAAATTGTGGCGTTATTTTTTTGGGGGAGGAATTGAAATGAGATCATAAAATATTTCAAATCGTTTCGAAGTAAAGGAATTTTATAAGAGAACATATTTAGGTTACAAGGTAATATATCAGGGGATTTTGTGTCACCTTCTTTTCTCAAAGACTATTCATTCAGAGAGAATTAAATGACTAAAGATTTGTCAGAAATTGGTAGGGGAATTTTATTGTTTTACAAAATATGAATTTCAAGCAAAAAATGTCTCACCTGCTGTAAAGGCCATCGTCATCCAGGAAGTTGACAACATACCACGTCTGCGGAAAGTAATAGCTCTTGGAGTAATAGAACATCAATCGTAAGAAAACCCGGAAGGAATCTCTTCTCCTTGGATGTCCGAAAACTGCACAAAATAACACTAAATGATGCGTATCCGCTCCAAAATATTGACGGTATTTTAAGTAGAATTGATGAGACCTATTACATAACCCGTGTCGATTTGAAATACCACACCTGTACATAGGTTGACTCAGTTCGATTCAATTCGATGAAGAAGCCAGTCTAAAAAGCGTTTCATTTATTCTCACCTCTACACTTCCCGCGAGTTTCTCAGTCCCCTTATTATACCCTCCACCATACTATGGAGGGTATATTAATTTTGTCATTCCGTTTGTAACTCCTCGAAATACTCATGTCAGACCCAACAAAGTATATATATTCTTGATCAGCGTAAAACTCTAAGACGATTTAGCCCTGTCCGTTTGTCTGTCTGCCTGTCAGTCTGTCTGTCTGTTGTAATCACGCTATCTTTCGAACAAATTGAGATAGAAGGCTAGTTTGCCAGTAGGCAGGTTAAGTTCGTAAATGGGCCATATAGGTCCAAGTTATGATATAGCCCCCATATAACTACAGCCTAAGACAGAAAATTATCTGTGCAGGTCCACGTCTTCGTATAGCCCCCATATAACGGTACCCCCCGATATTCGGTATTTTGATAATTTTAGCGACATTATTTACCGGGATCGTTTCAAATTTGGGATTTGAAGTTCGTAATGGATACTACATCCTAAGTCAAAAAATGAGCCATGTAGGTCCACGTCTTCGTATAGCCCCCATATACCGTACCCCCCGATATTCGGTATTTTGATGATTTAAGCGACATTATTTACCGGAATCATTCCAAATTTGGTATTTGAAGTTCATAATGGATACTTCAGTCCATGCCAGAAAATTGTCTGTGCAGGTTCACGTCTTCGTATAGCCCCCATATAACGGTACCCCCTATATTCGGAATTTTGATGATTTAAGCTACATTGTAAACAGAATTTTCTTCAAGTTTCGCATTTAAATATTGTGATAACTTATGACAAAAGTTGCCTATACAGGTCCACGTCGTCATATAGGCATTCGGTATTTTTAATATTTTAACAGAATTTTTAACGGATTTTATTTTTTTTGGAAATTGCCAAATTTGTACCAAATGGTGGAGCTTACAGCTTTTTTACTTGTTTATGTATGTATTTGCCCGAGGGTTATTTGCTTGTAGTAATACCTACGACCACAGATACCATGTCATCTACATGAGGAGGCGAAAGTCATTCCCTTACGTCAGCACAATCATATGCTTTCGTTGCAGTACCTACTTGGGTGTTACCGTGAGAGTCATCCCAACCCCCATATGGTGGATAAATCTCCCCCAGACAGGCGTGTCAGGAATGACATACATGATCTAGAGAGGGAGGTCCAGCACTACAAGAGAGTACCCCTAGATCAAGAATCCTATCAGGCAGGTCTGAGTGGCATTCATACCGATGCAGTCACAGATGCTATTAGCAATTATAAAATGAATGCCGTCCTCGGAGTCCACCCCCCATCCATTGCAGCTCAAGAACGTCAGCTGCCTAGACAAACCATAGTAGTTTTGGCGCAATTACGTTCAGGATGGTGTAGTCGTCTCAATTCGTATTGGTTACGAATTGATGAATATGTGCGTGACGCCTGCCCAGTGTGCGATACATGGCCCGCACAATACGCTGCACCTCTTTAATTGCACAGCCAAACCTACCCAACTCACTCCCGAAGATCTTTGGCTACAGCCCATTAAAGTAGCCGAATTTCTAAACCTGGAGCTGGAACCAGATTAACAGAACGCAAACACATGCATGTACTACTTCTACAACAACAACAACTAAGTCAACCTAAAACTCCTTTGTTCCTCTACAAAGAAACCAGCCGATAACTTAAGTCAGTCACAAAAGCGTTTTATGTATTCTCGCCTTAAGCTCGACCCAGTTTTTAGTGAGAGGTATGCCTCAGACTCCGAATCTGACAACAACATCAGGAATAACACTACCCTCATGCAAAACTCTAGAATGTACGAGGTACACAAGACGATAGATGATGTTAGTGATAGCTTAGCGAAACTCACAACTAAAACGAAGCAGCTATATGGGGTTAAACGACGAAAGCTCGGTTGCCAACAGGCAAACAAAAATACAAAGGCGCAGGATGTTCCAAAGGAGGGCTAAGAACACTCCCTCAACTTCCTCAATTTCCAATCGAAAACTCCTTTTATCCTCTACAAAGAAGCCTGTCGATAACTTAAGCCAGTCACAAAAGCGTTTTATGTATTCTCACCCTAAGCTCGAGCTAGCCCTCAATAACAGATAGCGCCTCAAATTCCGAATCTGACAACAACAGCAGCAATAACCTCACCGCTGTGCAAAACCCTAGAATGGAGGAGGTACACAAGACTATAACTAAAGTAAGTTATAGCTTAGCGAAGCTCGCAATTAAAAAGAAGCAGCTTTCTGAGGTTCAACGACGAAATCTCTGGAGGCAAGCAAAAATGCAAAGACGCAGGATGTTCCAAAGGGGGTCTACGAACACTACCCCCACTTCCATGAAAGCGGGGAAGATGATCAGGTCTCCTGAGGAGCAGAACACTATGAAGCTGCCGAAAAAGAGCTTCCCACTTTAAAGGCTACGGACAAACCCAGTCAAAAACCTCGCAGAGGAGGCTGTCTCAAAAATCTTTTGACAGAGGAGAACGAAGTGAGCTCAAACATTGAAAAGGTGGGCCCGGCCGTGAAATCGACTGCCAGGCATGGGAATTCAGTGAAAAAATCCTGTACTCGGCAGATGAGAAAGCGGACCGAGGAAAAAGGTAACAAGACACCATCATACGTCAAAGCAGTCGAGAAATCAATGATCGACACCAATAAAGGTTCAGGCAATTTACCCAAATACTACTTAGAAACCGTCGAGGAAATGCTCAATAATAAAATGTTGTATCACATTATGGATGTTAGTTTTCCAATTACAATCATGAGCAGCGGAATAAAGAACGACAACAGTTTCTAACAATGCAGCCTTAAAGGGAGTAATAATAGATCACCTTGGGAAAACGGCAACCTTAAGCTGAGGATAAAGAGAAATTCCTCGCCTTACTTAAACAACGGTATGACTCAGGGGATTTGGCATCAAGTTGGAGGCGGAATGAATGCTCGAAACCTTTGGACGAAAAAACAAGACTTTGGTGGTGAAGAGATGGGAAGTCTTTCACAGAGAGCAGAAAGAAGGCGGCACTCTTCTTGGGATTGGAGTTGACGATCTCTCCTCGGTAAAAGAGAAAAATCTTTAACTAGTAGTTAAGAAAGAGATTAGCGGGATAAGAGGTATCCATCGGTGACCGGGGGACTTCAAGCTTATTTGTACAAGATAGTAAGTGCAGAAATAAACATATGCTGGGCATGCGGGGAAGATGATGAAAAGTTTGTGAATTTTCTCTGTCAATGCCCATCGTTTGCAAAACTCAGATCCCATTTCTTAGGGAACGACTCCATACCAGATCTTAATCAGATCATCGTAAACGAAATAAAAAAGTTAAGGAATCTTGTCAAGGCAACTGTATTTCGAATATTATAAAATGTGAGCTCTCTGGAATCTTTGACACTATCCAATTCTAATTTCAACATTTCCTTTAACCTCAATTAAATATATATAAGAGGTACGAAATTTAGCAGATAAAAATTGTATTTTTTATGGAATATTTCGATACAATTCTTGTTGCAAGAAGCCTTCATTAACCTATTCAAATATTTATTCCTTGTGAGAAAAGGATATTTATTTATTTTTTACTCAAATCCTATTACTATTATTTTTGCAACTTCTCCCTCAGGGCGATAGTTTCTTCTTTTACGAAAAATGTTTACAATCTTGTCTAACTGTCAATAAACTTTGCATCAGTGTGCCAAGATTTCAATGGATTTGCCATGTTTCTTTTGTTTAATCCTAGTCATGTCCTTGTAGCAGCAGAGAATATTGAAGCCAAAAACTTATATTCTGTATTTCATTTTCAGTTGTCAAATGTCTGAGAACTAAAGCAAAAACTGCAAAAGAAGTATGGGAAAGAAGGTAGTATAATGAGCAGAGTCAAGGTTTTAATAATTAACCAATCCTCAGGGCAAGATAAGAGAACTGCATCAAAGTCAAACGCCATAATTTTTACATTTTTTAAATTTTATTAAATGAAAGCAAAAAATGTCAGGAATAGCAAAAATAGAATAAGTTTAGATTTGTTCGAATTGGTCACCTTTAGCACGAATTATGGCCTTCAAATGGCCAATGAAATCGTCACACGCTGCTCGAATGTTGCTCTGCGGTATTTTGGTCCATTCCCGGCGATGCTCTTGCTTGAGGTGATCGACACGCTGGTAGTTTTTAGTGTCAACCTCTCAAATACTCGGACACAATAGTTCAACGGATTGGTATCAGGAGATTTTGGTGGCCATTGTTCGCTGGAAATGAAGCGAGGAACGTCATTTTGTAACCATTCTTGGGTGGCGCGTGCTGAGTCCTTTTGGAATGTCCAAGGTCTGCGGCCATAATGTTTGCGTGCCCAAGGCTTTAATACACCCTCCAGAATATTTTCGCGATAATATTCGGCATTTATTCCAATCCCACGGTCGATTAACACGAGCGAAGAGCGACAATCGAATGTTATGGCAGCCCACACCATCACCATGGTCTGCGGCTAAAATGTTTGCAGGCCCAAGGCTTTAATACACCCTCCAGAATATTGTGGTGATAATATTCGGCATTTATTCTGATGCCACGGTCGATTAAAACGAGCTGAGAGCGACCATCGGCTGTTATGGCGGCCCACACCATCACCATGGCCGGCGCTTGAGTTCCGGTGGCCAACCGAAGGTTACTTTGGCAAGTAAACGCGATCATTTTGTTTGTTTACAAACTGCTGGACAACGAATGTTTTCTCATCGGAGAAAACCAAATTCGGCAGTTCACCACTTTCGGCCAAGCCAAGCAGCTCTTTAGCTCTTTTGAGTCTATTTTCTTTCTGTTGCGGTGTAAGTTCTTGCACTTTTTGGAATTTCAATGGCTTTACCTCGAGCTCATTTTTCAATATTTGCCGAATGGAATATTGCGATATGTTCAGCTCACAGGCCATTTTTCGGCCACTGCGACGCTGGGTTTTGATCAAGTCGCTTCCTTACTTTTCGAACCATTTCTGCTGATGTTGTTGTTTTCTTCCGTCCACTTCCTTGACGTCGGCCTACGCTACCAGTATCACGGTAACGAGCGATGGTTCGAGACACAAAAAATTTATTCACATTTAAATGCTGGAGTGCTCTAACGATAGCTACTTGTGGTTTTCCAGAGAAACATAAAGAAATCACACTATCACGCTTGAATTCCATCACGAATAAGTTTTATTTCTGGAAAATTCTCACCAAAATGCTTTTGTACGCTTGTAAACAATATAATGAGCTGTTACTGGAAGAATTTTAACCGCTGTCGGACGAGTTGCTTAGAAATGACAACAGTCTGAAGTTGGTTGCAGTTTTTTCATCTCACCCTGTATATGCATATTTCTTTAAAAAAATCGAGTTGCTAGTAGTCCGTTATTTAAATATTAGTATTAGAATCCGAAATTCGATTATGAAAAGTCGATTTGACAACCTTCACTAGAAGCAAAAGTCGATTTCGACTTTTAGACTTGTTTTAAATACCATAAGTTGCGATATAAATCCACAAATCTAATAAACTTAGATAGGATTATTCTTTCTATCCTCTCCCCACAATTGTAGTGAAGTCCGTTATTTAAATATGAATATTAGAATCCGAAATTCGATTATGAAAAGTCGATTTGGCAACCTTCTCTAGAAGCAAAAGTCGATTTCTACTTTAAACTTCTTTTCCAATCCATAAGTCAAGATATAAATCCTTCATCTAATAAACCTAGATAGGTTCACTCTTTCCATCCCTTCCCTACAATTTTGGTGAAGATCCATATCCTCAAATTTCACACACACACACACCTTAAAATGCCATCCCCAACAAATAATCTTTAAAATTACAAAAATAAATAAAGAAACCTAAGAGGCAAGAACAAAATACAATGTCTGTGGCAAGGGCATTCCCTGTCTGGCAATGTTGGCAAACTGTCACTGTCTGTCTGCCAGCCAGCCAGCCAGCCAGCCCGTTTCAATGTTGCTCTAAAGGTGTGTATCCTTGTTAGCAGTTATATAACAATTTTTGTTCACAGATTTGTCTTACTTTGCACAAAAATTTCTGTCATTTCTTTTTTGGGATAAAAGTATTGAAACTGATGCAGAGACGGTAAGGGAAGGATATGAAAGAGACAGTAGGGGTGGTGGATGTTTTTGGAATATAGACAAATTGTATAAAACTGCAATACGACAGACGACAGGAAATCGATAGAATTTAAATTATAGACAAGCAAATACTAATGGAGGAATGATGAGGATTTTGGAAGGTGAGGGGAGAGAGAGAGTTTCTTTGGCATTTGTCTTTTGGTTGGGAGAGAAATTTTGGTTTTGAAATGTTCCAAAGGAAATTGGTGGAAAACCCAAAACTTTTTAAGTATGCAAGTAGTTTGGTCAAAGGAAGGAAATAACGATTCAATGAACTTAAGATTCATGGAACTTAAGGTGCCTGATGAGCCGTAACAGCATCGCATAGTAGAAAGTGTCTATCTGACATTCCTTTTCAGTGCAAATTTCAGATCATTAAGCTCGTCTCGAAAGAGAAGTAAACAAATAAATCATAAATATGACAAAATTTAAAATACTATGAAGCAAAATTCAATTAATTCCAAAATTAAATTTATTACAGAAAAAAATTAGAATAGAAAGTAGAGGTTAAAATATGAGGTACTTAAAAGCCAGAACCTTGAAAACTAACACTGTAAGACAAATTTTTCAAAAATTACAAAAAAAAAAAAAAAACAGTAAATAATGAAAGTGGAGCTAAAAACAGCAGATCCGTGTATCGACGTTTTTTAATTTACATCGCAAAGTATGACATATACAGTCGCAGCAATTTCCCGCCCCACTTCCACACGTTTTGAAATTTCCAGATAAAGATTCCTTGGAATCCTTTAATTTTAGGTATAAAGTGTCTTCGGCAATATTACAACTAACAATGCGAAGATTATAATAATAATTCAAGAAAAGGTTAAAATATTCAAAAGTCTAAATCCTATCCAATCGCCAGGAATTCCTCTTTATTAAAAACTCGTTTTGGGGTTAAAGCCGTACTTTGTATGAGTTTATTCAAAATAATCCTACAAAACATCATTTTAGGGAGATAACGTCAAGGACAAAATGATTCGGCATCAATTGAATATCCTCCACCATTTGGTATAAATTTGACAATTTTCAAATAAAAATAAATCCGTTAAAAATTCTGTTAAAATCTTTAAAATACCGAATGTAGGCGTATATCAGGGTCTATACGACGACGTGGACCTGCATAGGCAACTTTTGTCACAAGCTATTACAATATTCAAATGCGAAACTTGAAAAAATCTGTTTATAATGTAGCTAAAATCATCAAAATACCGAATATAGTTTGACACCATGGGGGTTATAAAACGTGGAGCTGCACAGACAATTTTCTGGCATAGGCTGTAGTATCCATTACGAACTTCAAATGCGAAATTTGAAACTATTTCGGTAAATAATGTCTCTTAAACCATCAAAATACCCAATATCGGAGGTACCGTTATATGGGGGCTATACGAAGACGTGGACCTACATGGCCCATTTTCTGTTTTATGCTGTAGTATCTATTACGAACTTCAAATGCCGAATTTGAAACAATTCCGGTAAATAATGTCGCTAAAATCATCAGAATACCGAATATCGGGTGGTACCGTTATATGAGGGCTATACGAAGACGTGGACCTACATGGCCTATTTTCAGTACCAAAAGTCCTGCAGACATAATACATATTTGAGTAAAATTTTATCAACCTACTTCATTTCGTTCGGAAGCTAGAGTGATTTCCACAGACGGACGGACATTGCTAAATCGACATAGAATTTTATGATGATCAATAATATACATATTTTGTGGAGTCTAAAATATATATTTTGAGGTGTTACCCACAGAATGACAAACTTAATATATCCTCCATACTATGGTGAAGGATATTAAAAAAAAATATTTCCTAATTTTTCGAATCAACTTTTTCTCGGCCTCTTTTCGATTCCATGCATGAAAGTAATATAAAATGTCCTTCTAGACAAAAATTGTCTACGGAAGAAATATTCTACACAAAATTTAACTTTTAATCTCGGAATACACCATTAATCTAGGCTTTATAGTTTTCCAGAAAATCACATTCGAAATTTATATATTACATGTGAAAATTTATGAGTTTACGTTTCATTACTGCTAATTTAAGAGGTTTTCATTCTAAGCCAAAATCTCCTTTAATACTTCACTTTTTGGGCAAAGCGCCAAAGGAAGAAATATTCTAGATCAAATTTGATTATGAGTCTCCGAGCAAAATAAATTTGTATACCTAATACGTACCATTAAAAACTACCATTAATAGTGGCTTACAAAAACAACTATTTACTGGGTGAGATGAAGAAACTACAACCAACTTCAGACTGCTGCCATTTCCAAACCACTCGTACGATAGCTGTTAGAATTATTACAGTGGCAGTTCATTATATTGTTTACAAGCGTACAAAAGCATTTTGATGAGATTTTTCCAGAAAAAAAGTTATTTGTGATGGAATTCAAGCGTGATAGTGTGATTTCTTTATATTTGGCTGGAAAACCACAAGTGGCCATCGTTAGAGCACTCCAGCATTTAAATGTGTCAATAAATCTTTTGTGTCTCGTACCATCGCTCGTTACCGTGATACTGGTAGAGCAGCCCGACGTCTAGGAAGTAGACGGAAGAAAACACCAACATCAGCAGAAATGGTTCGAAAAGTAAAGAAGCGACTTGATCGAAACCAGCGTCGCAGTGGCCGAAAAACCGCTCGTGCGCTGAACATATCGCAATATTCCATTCGACAAATATTGAAAAATGAGCTCGAGGTAAAGCCATTGAAATTCCAAAAAGTGTAAGAACTTACACCGCAACAGAAAGAAAATAGACTCAAAAGAGTTAAAGAGTTGCTTCGATTGGCCGAAAATGGTGAACTGCCGAAATTGGGTTTCTCCAATGAGAAAACATTCGTTGTCCAGCAGATTGTAAACAAACAAAATGATCGGGTTAAGTTGCCAAAGAGGTCAGCTCAGAACTGAAAATGTGCACCGGTTGGTTCGGTTGGCCACTAGAACTCAAGCGGTGGCCACGGTGATGGTGTGGGCCGCCATAACAGCCGATGGTCGCTCTCTGCTCGTATTAATCAGAATAAACGCCGAATATTATAGCGAAAATATTTTGGAGGGTGTATTACAGCCTTGGGCACGCAAACATTTTGGTCGCAGACCTTGGACATTCCAACAGGACTCAGCACGCGCCACCCAAGAATGGTTACAAAATGAGGTTCCTCTCTTCATTTCCAGCACACAATGGCCACCAAAATCTCCGGATATCAATCCGTTGGACTATTGTGTCTGGAGTATTTTGGAAAGCAAGGTTGACACTAAAAAATACCAAAGTGTCGATCACCTCAAGCAAACGCTTCGCCTGGAATGGAGCAAAATACCGCAGAGCAACATTCGGCCAGCGTGTGACCGTTTCATTGGCCGTTTGAAGGCCATAATTCGTGCCAAAGGTGACCAATTCGAACAAATTTAAACATATTCTAAAATTTGATGCTACTTCCCACATTTTTTGCTTTCATTCAATAAATTTTTTTTTTAAAAAAATGTAGAAATTATGGCGTTTGACTTTGTTGCAGTTTTTTTGTTTCACCCTGTATAGTGAAATTAAATGAAGAATATTTTTGTCTTTGACGCACCATGCTTCTCAAGTGATGCTTTGTGGGAGAATTTTGTACGACTTTAAAATGTGTTTTTAATATTTTCCAGTTCCCAGCGTTTAAGATATATATGTATAACAATTTCAAATGGAATTTTCTTAAAAACGATTAAACCTAGATATATGGTTTATTCTGAGATTTGTGGTGGAATTTTGTGCTGAAGATTTTTTCCGTTGACACTTTTTGCCTAAAGTGAAATTTTATGTTACTTTCGGGCTTCAATTCGAAAAAATACCAGGGAAAAGGCAATAAAAATGAGGAAATATTTCGCGATTGTTTTCAATATTGATTCAAAGATTTTCTTGATATGTGGCGTATATAGAGATTTACTTTTGATGGTGACTTATAGTAAAATTTGATGAAGATTAATTTTGCCTTTGACGTCATCCTTCTCAAGTGATGTTTTGTAGTTGAATTTTACATAAATTCACTTATAGTATGGCTTTAACCCTAAAATGTGTTTTTAATATATATGAATTTTTGGTGTTTAGGTAGGATTTAGATTTAGTAGAATTTTACGACAAACAATTTTGTGGAATATTTTGACTTGCCAAGATCCCGTTTAGAGGGAGATTTTAATCATATTTTCAAAGAAGGACCCAAAAGACCCCTATGCTGCCTCGCTTGAGGGTTAAAAATATTAACCAAAATAATCTCCTTAATGTTATCTGTAAAGTTGCCAAAGACACTATATACCTAAAATGTACGGATTCCAAGGAATCTTAATGTGAAAATTTCAAAAAATGTGCAGTAGGGGAGGAACTAGCGCACCTCTATTAAGGTTACTTTCCCATGTAAACTTTCAAAACGCCATTACATGTGTCTTATATTTTTAGTTTTCCTCTCATAATCTGCTAGATTGTTTTCCGTAATTTTTGAAAAAATTCAATTTTGTCGAACAGTGTAATTTTCCCGCAGATAATACAGCAGATGACCCCAAATTAAAAACGAAATGCAAAGCTCAATTAAACAAGGGAATTAAATTTATAATTTGACCACACACACACACACACACACACACATCCTCCACTTACATCCCCATAAAACCCCATAGCCACAAAATGTTCTGAAAAAATAAAGTACGGCATTGGCGACAACCTCCACATATAAATAATAATAAAACTAACCAATCTAAGCCACTACAATGCTGGCGAATTTGGACTAACTTGCCCATGCTCTGCTCTATGCAGCCGCCACATGATGCCGATACTGATGACGAAGACAATGATGATGGCGATGGAACACAAAATGAAATAGGTCAAAGTGTCATTTGGTTAATGAAGATATCATATTATTCCGCAGAAAAACAGATCAGCTACTTATGTGCGCATACATGAGTGGTGCAACTCATGCATGTTGCATGTCTGTCCCGAAAACAAAAATACAATAAAACCAAACCATCATTGTCATAGTCATCAGTGGCACCGCCACCGCCAAGTAGTGAGTGGGGCGGGCACACACAAATGGCTGGTTGCAGTAACCGCCAACAACCCCATGTATGGATGGGCCCCCGATGTCGCAAATTGCATAGAGCAAAAGCAATGCACACACACACACACCGAAAAGGCCAATATATGGATAACCCCTCCAAAAACAAACACCAAACACCCTCACAACATCAACCACCGACACCAGCCAGTCCAAACAATGCATCTTCCTTCCCACAAGAAACGAAAAAAAAGCCGAACGAAATGCTGTAACATGAAACCTCTTTACATGGCAGTGGTTGCCACAAAAAAGGAAAAAAAATAAACTACTAAAATTATTGCACTTTACAAAGTAGCAAATATAACACCAGCAACAACAACAACAAGAACTGCACACACAAAACCCAAAAAAAGAAAGAAATTGTGTCATATCTTTGGCATGTTCAAAGTTCACCATCACCACCGACACCGCCACCACAATATTCGGCAGGCACAAAAGCAGGTCTTTAATGGTATCATCCATAATCATGGTAACCCAGCACCAGCTGGCACAACAGCGTTTTGTTTTCGTGCTTCATTTCAAAGGGTAAATAGCCCAAGGGGCATGATAAATGTTTACCAAAAACGGAAGTCAATTTGCCACAGAGGTGAAATGCAAAATCATATTTCACAGTGGTTTAGAATGAAAGTTTTCGAAAAGGCCAACAGATGGGGTAACTTAATTTTCCGTGCATCAAATTATGGCTTTCAAGAGTCTACAATTGAACTCGATTTTGTCAACGATAAACATCCAATTTTCATAAAATGTTTTGATTTTGAGATCATAGATTCGATTGATTTGGTTTTGATACCATTTAGCCATGGTACCATAACAGGAGGTTAATTGTATAGAGATTGACAAGCACTGACTTTGTCACTTGCTCACCTCTGAGCGCGTTTCATTATTTACTCGAATTCGTGCAGGAGCACTCCTGGGAGTAGAAATAATAAAACGAGATTCTTTATTTTTCGATTTCGCTCGAAGAAGGTCGAGCATGGTTTGTTTGTTATAGAGTGGGAGCAAAATTCGTTCAAAAACGAAATCACTCTCTTAATTGTTGTTGTTGTATTTCAATGTGAGTGTATTTTTTTCAAATCACAACAATTGTCGCTTTACAAAATCCACCGGCTACCTGCCCTATTGTTATTCTCTTCCTTGATTTTGTACACAATTCTATCCCACAGTTCACACCAACGTCAAAACCGGATCCCACTCGGATTCGGGCGTTTCGTCTTCCACTCTAATTGTTCAAACAGGATATTTTTTTAAGCATTTTAATTGAAAATATGCATTTTTTGTCAGTATTTGAACTAGGGCACCCTATTTTTTTCTGCTAAGGATAATTCTATTGTGTGTTAAAACCATAAGAACGACAATCCTAGGCCTGAATCATACTATCACACCTTGGAAATTAGTTAAAATAGAGAATGAATTAGATCAAATTGGAATCCTCTTGGATAACCCACCTCTCTCTGAAACTTAGCCAGTCGAGAGAAAATACTAATTAGGACTTTTGTTTTCGAATATTCGAAATACTTTCGGGGCCTCCTTTGGTCGAGAGATTCTTCTCGGTTGTGAAAAAAAATCAACAGTTTATTATTTTTTTTTTTTTAATTTTAGTGGCATTTTTCAACTGAACTTTTTTTCCATTTGGCTAGTCCATACCAAATGATGGATGGTATAAAAAGTTCGATCCGACCGAATTTAGCTGTTTTTTACTTTACTTTTTACTTTACTTAACATTCATGAAAAATCTAAGCTTATAGCTCTGATAGCCCTTTAATATGTTTTTACTGGCTTCTGCAGCTCTCAATGAAATTGTGCGAAAATTCACACAAGAAGTTCTTTCTAAGCTCTTTACCCTCTGGAAGAGAAGTGTTTGTATAGATCCACGATATCGTATAGCCTCCATACTACCATACCCCCGATATTCGGTATTTTGATGATTTTAGGGACATTAATCATCGGAGTTGTTTCCAATTTACAGTCTATGGCAGAAAATTGTCTATATTCGGTATTTGGACGATTTTAGCTACAATATTCGGTGGATATATTGTTTGAGATTTTTTATTTAAATTTTCTAATAGGCACTAAAGCCTGTGACAGAAAATTGTCTACGCCAGTCCAGGTCTTAGATTTCACTTTGTGATCTAGGACAGTTTTGACGTCATGTGGGCCTGAATAAAATCACAGTAAAATTTTCTTTTTCATTTCCGGTTCACCTAGGGGATGAGACTTCGAGTCTGCTCTATGAATGGAGTTAGGTTTTGACACCGTCCACTTTAAATGAACTTTCTGGTCTCATTCTTTCAGCTGATGGCTGCTGTTTAAAAGGACGTTTGTGGAGCGAAGTCTGATTTAGTAGCTGGAATTTCTTAGTCTACCTGCCTTATTTAATGTTGTAGATATTTTAGTATTCTTTGCTTCACGTTGTCAAACATCCTGTTCTGTCCGATTCGCCTTTGGATCGCCATTTATTTTGCCAACCTTTAGCATTGACGACCTTCTTGGCTCTGAATGGTAAATGAGAAAGTATGAGAGTGAAGTTCTGTCGTTTGTAAACCTGACTCAGCGAAGTTGTCCTAGATGCGGGTGTGGTTCCTTAGTGGGCCTGCCTCTCTTCAAAGACCTCTTTTCTGCTGATATTTATTTTTTTTATTTTCAAGAACACAAATTTACATTTCAAGTCCAGTTTACCTTGGTATTAGTATTTAGAGTCGGCAGCATATATCGAAGCAAATGTTGAGCCATTTGGGAATTTGTAAGCTTTTTGGTATTGCACATCTCTTTGCTGGCACAATATGTGTGAGAGGAGGGATGAAGATCTGGCCTATAAGCCATCAGCTGTGGATTCTTAGTCTAGAAGTTAATTCGGATTTAAAAGCCAACCGCGAACCAGTTTTTATCTCGCATTCCGCCTCCTTCATTTATTTCTAGTAATTTCTGTTAGGTGAAAGCATGAAAGCACCAGCCGATGAGTTTCGAATAACATCCGAGTAAGGTCTCTTGATCTAGACATTCCCCATATCAACTTTACAGATTTATTAGTGTTCTGAGAGAAAATTATGAAAATTAGAATTCTCTATTTTTCTTCTCCTCTTTAATAGAAGAGACCTGGTCGATATCTCTTCTCTTCATATCGTTAGTTGGGAGAGATTTTTGAGCGTTCGGAACACGTCCTATTCTCTCCAGCTGTCGTGGCATGACGGTTTCATCCACTCCGTCTTGGGATAGAAATGGTTTGCTCCAAGCCTCAGAGGATAGCTACGCCTGGGACAGCTAGATATAAGAGTGGCTGTATGTGGTCATTTACAGCCAATTATCTGCTATTACGAACTCCTAACACCAAGTTTAAGATAATTCTGTTGAAAATGTAGCTAAAACCGTTATATGGCGGGTATACAAAGGCATGGATCTGTACTGGACGTTTTCTGTCATAGGAGGTTGTATCGATTACGAAATCTAAATAAAAAATGTTGAACAATTCCAGTGAAAATTGAAAATGAAAATCATCAAAATATCGAATATTTGGAGGCACAGTAATATGGGGTATATACCAAAACTTGGACCTATATGGACATTTTCCTATATATGTATTTTTATGTTCTAAAGAGTATATTTCGAGGTGTCACGAAATAATACAGGGTATTAAAATGGAAATACATTTCACGAAAAAAAAAATAAAAATTAAAATGTTTGTCCCCCTAAAATATGTGGATACTTCTCTCACATTAATCAATGTTCGAACACACCTGTCAGTAGGTGGGTGGCTGGTTGTATTTCATTCCGTGCTGAACATATGTTGTGAAATGTTGTAAAATGTGAATGATTTGAAATCATAGAAAGAAATAGCGACATGGATTTAAATATGAAAGACATTGTGTCTGTGAACATTTCGTGAAGGTGGAAAAATAAAAACAATTTTTTTGGTTTTGGAATTTTTCTTCAATATATAAAAATTAGAAAATATTTCAAAATTTTTTTCCTTGAAAAAAAATCGTAAAATATGGAAGTTCTTCTTCAAATAGTTTGTGGAAAACTTATTAATTAAAATCCATTTTTATTGCTCAGACAGTCCTTGGAACCTTGTTTTCCCTACAGTTAGTCCTTAAAAAGTTCATATTTTTAAAGCCTACAACACTATGTGTTGGGGGTATTATAAGTTTGATTGGGCCAAAAATAATGTAACACCTCAAAATATTTGTTTCCCACATAGGAAAGTATATATGGAACTTCCTATCTCGCAGAGCTGAGTCGATCTATGTCCGTCCGTCCGTCCGTCCGACTGTCCGTCTGTCCATGTTAATTTGTAATCATCCTACAGGTCGCAATATTGAAAATGCAGGTGGGGTTAAGATCAGAATATCTTCTTGGAGATAATTCTCTTTGGAGATAATTGCAAAATATTTAGGTGTTGAAATAGACCAAAAACAAAAAAATTTCCCGACTTCGCAGTTGCTCTATAGGCCACAATTATGAACCAATCGACGCGGAAATTTATAGGGAATTAGAATTTAGGACTGGGCAGAAGCCTACTAAATCGGACAATATTTAGCGGGTAAAATAGTCCCTGACTTTAATATAAGGAAATACGAAAATTTCTACTAAACCGCGAATATTATATATTACAATATATATGTAAATTAATAGATCTTATTTATTCTGCTTATAAATCAAGAACCGCTGGGCCGATTTTCACAATTCCCATTAATTCGGAATGGTCTCTTGCCAGAAACGGATAAAATCTAAGAAAATCGCGGAAAATGTACCAATAAAAAAGTGAATATTTTTTGTTCCATTTTTTCTATTTCTGTCATATTTTTTATCGCATGCGATTTTTTCAATTTGACTTACAAGTTTGAATTGTGAATTTTCTAAATTTTTACAAACCGCAACACTACGTTTCGAGTGTATTATATACATGTTGCAATTATCGTCCGATCGTCTCGAAATTTTGCATTGGGGTTGGGTTAGGGTCAGAATTAAAGCCTATTATTTTTAAGATGTACATTTATGGTTTCAAATGGACTAAAACAAAATTATTTTTCTAATTTTGTAGTCGCTCTATAAGTCACAATTGAAAACCAATCGACACGGAATTTCGAATCAGAAGAGAGTTAAGGACAGGGAAGAAAGGTTATATTTAGCTGTAAAAGGGACCACAACTTTAATAGTTTGCCATTTCAAAATATTCAAAATGTTATTAGCTGCTTAGAATTGGAAATTTTCAAATTTGGGAACTTTCAAACTTTCACTTATTACGAAAAAAATGTATGCACCAAGAAGCGGATTAGTCTCACCTTTTCTCAAAAAATGAAGCTAACCCTCTTGCCATAATAACAAACAATTTGATTTAAGTACTAACAATTTCTTTTAACGTGTTTCTTTAACAAATTACCAAAATAATGTCACGAAAAAAAAAAACAAAACATAGAAGAAAAACTAAGAATAACTATAAAATGCTGACACATAAAAGCACACACATACATACACACCAAATTTAGGTAATGTTCCGCAATTTTTTTAATATTTTCTATACGGTACTTCGGACTTATGGCAGTATAATTTGTCGAGGCGACAACCAACCAACCAGCCAAACAACCAAGTGCTCTTAATTGCATTTCTTGCCATGATTATTGTCATAAATATTGTTGTAGATGGAATGGTTGTAGTAGTTGTTATTGTTGTAGTTGCTTTTGTTGCTAAGCCGACAATCTTGTTGGGTATCTTTGGCCGGTATCATTTCACGGCGCTATGCTTTAAACTCTATTTAACCCATAAACAATTTGTAACAATTCTGTCATTTGTTGTGGTACTCTAAATATTTTTGTTGTGTTTTTTTTTTGGTAGTAAATTGTTGTAGTTTTTAATGTTGTTGTAGTTTGTTTTTTTCTCAGCTCTTTGTTTGCTGGAATTTCTTTTAATTTTTTGGCGTTTGTTTTAATTTAATGAAGGCAATGCGGCACATTTTGTTAGGGAATTGGGAAGGTAATGACAGTGGGCCAAAGTTAGATCATTAAGCTCGTCTCGAAAGAGAAATATACGCATAAATCATAAGCATATGATCTTTGCCTTAACAGGGCAAAACTAGAAAATTAAAAATTCAGCTGGGCCTGGCAAAATCCATCTGGACAAAAACAAAAATTTTGCTGTGAAAAAGATTTGCTAATAGAACTTGATTCGAACTTGGAGGGTCTCTGGTGTTTATGCCTAATCGCAATAAGTTCAAAATAAGTACTACTTTCCAGAGAACGGCCCTTGTAAGCCTGATGAGCCACTTAACCAACGCACTATGGGTAAAAAGCATGATTTTTTGGCATAAAGTCATTTTTTTTTTTGGTTTCATATTTTGAAATTTAACTGATTTCCTAAATGTAGATACCCATATTAGAAAAAAAAATGTTTAATATCAATACGGGTGGCAACCCTTTTTTGCTGGCGAGCTTTTAAAGTCAGCTGTTTGAAAGTCACTTTGTTTTGGTACAACTGGCGGTAAAGATCAGCTAAGTTCAAGTGCTTCTGATTTGACAAAATTGAAAAAAATAAAATGTGTAATTATGGAAAACGTTAGTGCAGGTATGTAAAATTAAGACGAGGTGCCCTTTTTGTCATAGTTGTCTGTTGTTGTAATACTGTGAATTGTTTCGTTTATGTATAGCTTTATATAAAATCTATAAATTGTAGTTGTGTTCCGTGGAGTGTAACTTGTGAATGGCAAAGCATTGCAAAAAGGTATAAATGCCAAGTTATTAACAAAAGTGTGTTAATTAATGAGTAACTAGCCTTTTTTGTTCTATTTTGTGCCAACACGTGTTTTGCAGATAAACATGTGTTTGTCCATGCAGCGCTTATTGAAATTTGGAGAAGCAACAATTGCTCAGAAGATGCACTTGTGAAATATGTGTTACAGAATATCAATAATATCAGTTTAAATGAAGACCAAATGCGTTTGATATCAAAACAAGTGAAAGATTTTGTTAATTATATAAAGAAGCATTTGCCAAAGTGCATCCGTAAACTAGAGCGATTTAAAACTAAACATTCAAAATGGCTTAGCAAAAGTATAATTATTGTAATGAATGAGCAGTATGTTTCTCCAAATCATCATAGCCGATCGGCCAGATCGGCTATATAGCAGCTACATGAAATAGTGCCCAAATCATATGAAAATTCGTAGGTCATCTTGGGGGCATAAAAATGAATACAAATCAAATTTCACTTCAACAGCTTCATAAATAAAAAAAGTTGGGTCAAATAGGCCAGACCGGCTATATAGCAGCTACATAAGAAATAGTGCCCCAAATCATATGAAAATTCGTAAGTCATCTTGGGGGGGCTTAAAAAATGAATACAAACCAAATTTCACTTCAATAGCTTCATAAACAAAAAAGTTGGGTCAAATCGGCTATATAGCAGCTATATGAAATAGTTCCCCAAATCATATGAAAATTCGTAGGTCATCTTGGGGGCATAAAAAATGAATACAAACCAAATTTCATTTCAATAGCTTCATAAACAAAAAAGTTGGGTCAAATCGGCCAAATCGGCTATATAGCAGCTATATGAAATAGTGCCCCAAATCATATGAAAATTGGTAGGTCATCTTGGAAGCATAAAAAATGCATACAAACCAAATTTCAATTCAATAGCTTTGAAATTAGAGTTTATGCCAAAATAAACGTAAAAAAACCCATAGTGCAACGGCGAAACGCATGGCATAGTGGTGAGTGTGTGATAGTGGCTTTCCTTTTCAATGCAAATTTCAGATCATTAAGCTCGTATCGAAAGCAAATGAAACACATAAAAAAGTTTAGATTTGGGTGTATTAAGAAAATCCTTTACAAAATACTGCATTAAACACCAAGGTAATATTTCTGAAAATCCTTGAAAAACTAATCTTAAAAAGAAGAGAATCTTGCCTTTGATTCTGATAGTCTTCGAAAAAAATGTTTTATAACATAGTGCGACAAAATTTTTTTAAAATAATTACGGGAACAGCATAGAATGTCGTGAAAGTAGAGTTAACAAGGCCGGGCCTAACTTTTTATATCCTCCACTATTTGGAAGAAACTAGAAAAATTTAAAAAAAAATCCATCGAAAAATACCCCTCAAATGAAAACCGTTATATGGCGGATATTTGAAGGTTCCGAACTTTATTAACGAAATTTTTAAACAATTCCGGTGAATAATGTCACAAAAATTATGAAAATACCGAATATCTCGGGGTACCGTAATATAGGCGCTATTCTAAACGTAGACCTATTTAGACAATTCTCTTCTGGGGGATAAAGTACTCAAAAGGAACCCCCTGTGTGGATTTTAAGACAATTCCATTAAATAAATTGGCTGAAATCATCAAAATACCGAATATCGGGAGAAACCGTTATATAGGGAAGCAATATAGACAATTCTCTTCCAGGGGGAACAAGGAACTAGTTTTGTGTGTTTTAGGACAATTTCATTGAAAATTTTGGCAGAAATCATAAATATATCGAATATCGGAAAGCCTATATGGGGATGTACGCTATGGTGATCCTGCATAGACAATTCTTTTCTAGGGGTTAAACTACTCACAAGGAACTCCTTGTGTGAATTTTTCGGCAATTCCATTGAAAAATGTGGCTAAAATCATTAAAATACCGAATATGGGGGGGTACCGTTGTATGGGGGCTATACGATGTCGTGGACCGATAAAGTCCATCTTCGAACTTGACCTGGCTGCAGACAAATGACAAATCTATGCAAAAGGTTAGCTTCCTATCTTAATTCTTTTTGACTGTAGCGTGATTACAACAGACGGATGGACGGACGGGCAGGGCTAAATCGTCTGAGAATTTTACGCTGATCAAGAATAAATGTATTTTGTTGGGTCTAAAATTATTATTTCGATAAGCTACAAAGGGAATGAAGAACTTAATATACCCTCCATAACATGTAAAACAATTAAAAAAGACCATAAGTTCGGCCGGGCCGAACTTTTAATATCCTACACCATCTGAAAGAACTTAAAGAATTTTAAAAAACTTCCGAAACTAACATTTAAATGAAAACTGTTATTTGGAGACTATACGAAGACATCGACCTGCTCACGAAATTGTTTGTCATAGGCTGTAGTACCCATTACGAACTTTAAATACGAAATTTGAAATAATTCCGGCAAATAATGCCGCTAAATTATCAAAATACCGAATACTGTAATATGGGGGGTCATACAAAGACGTATACCTACATGACCCATTTTCAATACCAAAAGTCCTGCAGACATAATATAGATTTGAGTAAAATTTTATCAATCTACTTCATTTCGTTCCGAAGCTAGAGTGATTCTCACAGACGGACAGACACTCCTCAATCGACATAGAATTTTATGCTGATTAAGAATATATATACCTTGTGGGGTGTAAAATTTATATTTCGAGTTTTTACACACGGAATGACAAACTGAATATACCCTCCATACTATGGTGGAGGGTATAAAAAAGGGCAATGCTGATTAGCTAATTTCATAATAATCCTCGTAAAGTTATCGACAATATTGCTCAGGACACTATATATGTAAAATGTCAGGATTCCATGGAATCATAATCAGAAAATTTAAAAAATTTTGGAAGAGGGGGGAGTTTGCTCCCGCGGTTTAGGTTATTTTGCGATGAAAACTTTAAAAACGCCGATATACGTGTCTTTTAAAGTGTTCTGTTTTTTCTGTAGTTATTGAAAATAATGAATGTTGTCGCACAGTGTAATTTAAGCTTTTTTTCTCAGCAAAAAATTAAAAAAATCACTTATTATCTTTCCCAAAAAATCTTTAAAAATATACGTTCTTTCCAAAAAACAAAAAACCACTTCCATCCTAAAAAATCCAAGTCTTCCGAAAAAATATGTAAAATAATCTTAGCCTTCCCACAAAAGTATAAAACCACGTCCACGTCCTCCTTTAAAAATTGTAAGGATTTTACGTCCTTCCCAAAATATTCTTATAAAACCAAGTCTGATTTTTAAAGCCACGTCCTTCTCAAAAAATTTTAAAAATTCCAGTTTTTTTCCAAAAACATTTGTTTATTGAAAGTTCTTGAAGATATTTTCCTAAGAGCTCCAATCTTTCAAAATTCGATGTTCTTTTCGAAAAAAATAAAAGAATCCTCGTCCATCTCAAAAAATCCAATCCTTCCCAAAAAATATGTAAAAAAACCATACACCTCCGAGAAAAGTCTATAAAGGTCCACTTCCTTTTTAAACAAATTTTAAGGAGTTCACGTCCTTCGCTTTATATCCTTGTAGAATCACGTCTTCTTTTAAAATCTGTACGTCTCAAAAATCCTGAAAAATCCACATTCTTTAAAAAAAAAAAAAAATTGTGTGTCGGAAGGCCTTGAAAATATTTTCCTAAGAAAATAGGTATTTGTTGTTTTGATAGTCCTTCCGAAAATATCCATATCCATGTTCATAACTTCATTAGCCCCTCCAAAAATAATCCTGGTTTCTTGCTCTAATATCCCCTCCAAAAAATTATTTTAAAATCTAATGTCCTTACCTTGATGGCTCTCCTAAAAAAGTCTCAAAAAGTCCTCCCCTTTTTAACTTTCGTCCCACTGTCCACCAGCCTTCTTGGTATTGCAGCTATGCTACAAATGCTAAGCTTGGTTGCATATCTTGGGCACAGAAACACTCTCTTTGAGGCAAGCCCAGCGACGATGGAGTCATGTAAAGCTTTTGGACCATTCATTCTGACACTTTGAAACAGCAGCAGAAGAAAATGAAGAAGAAGCAGCAACGAAACAAATTCCGAAAGTACCTACAAACAAAATATGCCAGGCAAAGAAATGCTCTGCGGAGTGTTGAAGCCCAGTAAGAAATTTCACAAAACTAAGACACCAAGAAAGAAAAAAATTAAAAAAAAATCTACGCCATAGAAATATAAACTAAACACAAAAAGTGAATGCACGTTTCTAGAAAATAATAACAAAAACAACACCAACAACAACACGAAAAGGCAACAACAGAAATGAGATATATTGCGGCATTTTTATGGCAAATATTTAGAGCAGAAATACCAGCAGCTCGTGGCTGGTGTAGAAAATAAAAAAAAAAAAACTCCAAATGAAGTTGTAGTTAAGTAAATGTGTAAGAGTGTGTGTGTCTGTGTCTCATAAAGGGGACCATGAGGCCAGTGGTCGGGTGTCCTATGGCAAAGTAACCAACAACAAAAACATATATCATTTCCGCTTTCCCTAAAATGAATGGAAACAAACAGAGCAACTAACCTACAGGTCGTCCAACAAACAGACCATACCATTCGCTCCAACCAACCACACACAGAGGACAAGACAACTAAGTCAAGGCAAAAAACAAAAAAAAAAAAAAAACAAATCAATTTCAACAACTCTTTCGCCTTGGCTGCAAAATTGCAAAATGTGTTGTCCAGATGTCCAGTTGTTGACCACCGCAAAGTCAGCCCCAAAAAGAATTTATGGCCCACCCTCTGCAACTTAACTCAAATGCCGCACTTGAATGATGAAATTTTTTTAGAATCGTTTGAATTGTTTTGGTTTTTTTTTTTCAATGCCATTTCCTCATGTGGCATATTGCCACACATACTATGGGCGGAATGGTTGGTTGGTCCGACATAAAGGTTGCAATAAAGTTCAATGTGTGACATTTTTTGTCCACAGTGTTTTTTTTTCTCTGAGGAAGAAGAAAAATATTCTGGAAAAATTGATTGGAATTTTCCAGAAGAGAAATAAAACTATTTTTGTGGAAATAACCGTTAGCTCGGAGAATTGATTTAGCACAAAATTTGGCAAACCACAAAAAAATAAATATACTTCTTTTCGAAAATAACCACAGATCGCATAATAGATTTGAAAAAATTGCTCTTCACGAAGTCATCTAGAATTTTGAGCAAAAAAATTATCGGTTCCGCAACATGGGTGTGTAGCAGAAAATAAATATCTCTCAATAAAAATCTCTTTTTCAAAAATCTCAAAATGCTATCCATAATATTGAGAATGCACTTTTAACTTATAGACAGGCGGCTTACAGTCATTCCGAACATATCTGGTATAGAAGCCATGGACGCCATATTTGATATTTCCGATAGTTGGATGTCAACAAAATTGCTACTTTCGATAGTATCGGTTAATTTATGAAATCTCTATAAGGAGGAGGAGCAATTTTACACAACAAAAATTCTGAATTTAACTAGCAAAAGCATAAACCACATAGTTAACATTGCTTTTAACAGAGTAATTATTATACCCTCCAACATAGTATGGAGCATGGTAGAAGAATACAGGTAGTCGCATCGACGCAACTGCTGGGACAATGAACTGTCAAACCAATGTTGGAATTGAAAATATTGAATTAAAAATTATAGAAATTTGTAAAATTTTTTGAAAAATGCATATAATAACAACCTCCGATTTGTGTCGTGTTAGAAAAATGATAAAAATATACTTATTTTCGTCAAAACATTTTAAATTTTTTTTAATGTTCCTAAGCGTTGATGCATCTGTATTCTTCTGCCATGACTTGGAGGGTATAAAAAATTTGTCATTCCGTATGTAACACCTCGAAATATACATTTTAGACCCCACAAAGTATATATATTCTTGATCAGCATAAAATTCTATGTCGATTTAACAATGTCCGTCCGTCTGTGGAAACTACTCTAGCTTCCGAACGAAATGAAGTTTTATGTCTGCACGACTTTTGGTATTGAAAATGGGCCATGTAGGTCCACATCGTCGTATAGCCCCCATATAACGGTACCTTCCGACATTCGGTATTTTGATGATTTTAGCGACATTATTTACCGGAATTGTTTCAAATTTTGTATTTGAAGTTCGTAATAGATACTACAGCCTATGACAGAAAGTTGTCTATGCAAGTCCACGTCTTCGTATAGGCCCCATATATCAGTACCTCCCTATATTCGGTATTTTGACGATTTTAGGTACAATACTCACCGAAATTGTTTGAGATGTCATATTTGAAGTTCGTAATGGATGCTACAGCCTACGACAGAAAATTATTTATGCAAGTCCAGGTCGTCGTATAGCTCCGATGTAACGATACCTCCCTATATACGGTGTTTTGATGATTTTAGCTACATTATGCACCATTTATTTCAAGTTCCGAATTTGAATATGGTAATGGCTTATGACAACAATGCCTATGTAGGTCCACGTCGTATAGACTATAGACGGCTATTTAAGATTTGACCAGAATTTTTAACGGATTTTATTTTTAGAAAATTTCCAAGTTCATTCAAATGGTGGAGGGTATTCAAAGTCCGTCCCGGCCGAAGTACTGCTTTTTAACTTGTTTTTTCTTAAATATTTTTATTTATTCTTTTTTTAATCAATAAATGAATTTGAAATCTGAAATTTGGCACGAGAGTCACTGATGGAGTGCAGAATAAATATACCAACAGGTTTTTGAAAATTCGAACCTTAAGGTTACGAAATGTACTAAAATGGTACATAACATCTAAAATGGAACCATTTGGTATTATGTGAACGAAGAGAGCTAAAAACTTGAAATTTGGTATGAGAATCAAGCTTGGAAGGAAATTTTGTTATATGAAGATAGTTTTGGAAAAGTGTACCAAGTATATGAGCTGTACTAAATGGTACTAAATGTGGAACAGTTTGGTTCAGGGTGAATGGATGAAACTGGAATTTTAAAATGTAGCATTGTGGTCCATTTTGGTGGTTGGTTTGTGGAAAAGACGTGTTTTCGAAATTAGTACTACATGTGAACGAAAAGTACCAAACAGTACTATATTTGGTACTGGGTGAATAAATAGGGTTTGAAATCTGGAATTTGGTATAAGGGTCGTTGTTCAAGTATAGCCTGGACATATGGGGGTGGAAAATGTGGAAATGTGTACTACAATTGTACGGAAAGTACTGAATGGTACAATATTTGTTATTGGGTGAAAAAAAGAGTAGAAATTCTGAAATTTTATATTAAGGGGTTTGTTGGTATCAGAAATTGACGTACGGAGTTTTTTTTCGGAAAAGTGTACTATAACTGTACAAAAAGTACTAAATAGTACTAAATTTGGTATTAGTAGATGGAATAGAGCTGAAGTCCTGAAATGTTATATGGGTGTCACTGTTGGTGCCTGTGGTTGGGAGATGAAGCTAGTTTTGGATATGCATACTTTATTTGTATTAAATAGTACTAAATTTGGTAATGGAGGAAATTAAAGAGCTGAAATCCTGAAACTTGATTTTTAGGTCATTGTTGGTATTTGGTGTTGATACTTGGAAGTGGTTTCGGAAATGTGTCCTTTAACTGTACGAGAAGTTGTAAAAAGTACAGATTTTGCAAATGCGTACTATAATAGTTCGAAAAGTACTAAATAGTACTAATTGCTGTACTAGGTGAAGGAATAGAGCTCAAATCCTAAAATTTTATATTGGGATCTCTCTTGAAATCTGGAATTGAGATATGCAGGTGGTTTTGGAAATTGTGCGAAAAGTACTGCTGTGGTTTAGATATGGAGGTAGTTTTGGAAATTTGTTCTATAACTGTACGAAAAGTACCAAATTTGGTATTGAGCGAAGGAAGGACCATGGAAATTAAAGGTCGAACTTTAGAATAGGTACTGACCCTTTTATTATTTATTATTAAAGGTATGCAAATATGGTCCAATTTTTAGGGACTTCAAGATCATTTCTTGTTGCATTTTTGGTCAAATTATGGTATAGCCTTCGTAAAATGGTAGCTCCCAGCGGCATTTTGAAAGACCTGACCACATGTTTCAACTGATGAAAGTATAATTCACTAATTTTGCAGATTTTAACATAAATTAAAGAGGGGAGAACTTGTCCCCTCTATTAAAGTTAACTTGAATTCCTGGCGTTAATGTAAGATGTGGAGTCTTGATGCCTTCAAGGACCTATAGTAGAATTTTATGACAAATAATTTTGTGGATTATTTTGACTTTTTATGACCTCGTTTAAATTGATTTTTTAACAATCTTTTTAAAAAATGGCCAAAAAGATCGTTTTTCGGTTCAATTAAGGATTAAAATTGTTGGCCGAAATATTCCTCGTATTCTTGTCTGCAATATTGCCGAAGCCACTATATATCTAAAATCCACGGATTCCGAATAAACTTGATCCGAAAATTTCTAAAAGTGTAGAAGATGGGGGAACTTGTCCTCTCAATTTAAGTTCTTTGAATTCCAAGCGTTAGGGTAAGATTTGGAGTCTTGATGTCTTCTAGAACCTATAGTAAAACTTTATGACACATAATTTTGTAGAATATTTTGACTGGTTACGATACCATTTAAAGGGAGTTGTTAACCATATTTCCAAAAGAGGACCAAAAAAAGTTTTTTTTGCTCGCTTTAGGGTTAATGTTTTCAACCGAAATACTCCTCATATTTTTGTCTGCAATATTGCCGAAAACACAATGTACCTAAAATCAATGGTTTCCAAGAATTTTGAATCCAAAAATTGCCAAAGATTTTGCAGAGGGGGGTGGGGGGTGTGTTGGGTTAAGCCTTAGTTTAATTTGCGATATAAAATAAAAAAAATCGCCGCTACACGTGTCTTCATTTTTGTAAGCTCTACTTCCATCATCAGATTTTTCCCCTTAGTAATTTTTATGTTGCACAGTGTAATTTGAAGTTTTACTTGCTTAATATTATTATAAGTTTGACCAGAGAAAGGTCACAAAAAATTTTGGAATTTTGGGTGACTCAATCTTACCCTTTTTAGGGGACTTGGGACAACTAATCTTTGCCTTAAGTCTCACAAAAACGTTGGGATTGGGTCACCTAAAATCCACATTTTTTTCTGACCTTTCTCCGGGCTTCCGCTTAATGTTCAGCAAATTTCAATCAGCATTTGTTTTCAATATTTTTTCCATTTTTTTTAGTTTCAAAATCTCTTGTTTTTAGTTTTAATTTCACTTGAATACTGTGCACAAATTTGCCAAAAAAAAAAAAAAATGTCCACCTAATTTTTAAAACATCTTTCCCTTAGCATTTACTTTCAATATTTCCTTCATTTTTTTTACTTTTTTTTGACTCCTCGAAAGTCTAGTTTTCAAAACAAATAAATCTATTGACAAATAAATAAAAAAATTACCTTTGGATCCAATATCGAGCGCTCCAAACTATCCTCGCGATTCAGTGTGTTGATGTTGCTGCCACAGCTGCCATTCAAATTTCCGCTTTGCTGCTGCTGCTGAGCGGATGCTTCCAAACGAAGCCGGGCACGTTCTACACGTGCCAATGTTGGACTATCCAAAATCGAGGGAGCACGTGAGGGTGGACGTGAATTTAAATTAGCGGATAAGTGCTGCTGTTGATGAACCTGTGTATAGGATTGGGCGGACGAGGAAGCCGAAACCGATGAAGAGGATGCATGGCTATCGCGTTGATGTTGGTGTTGCTGCTGCTGTTGCAAATGTTGATGCAACTGCGATGAGGAGGAGTTTGTGGATATGGTATGGGCTGGTTCCAGGGTATTGCTGGTCGAAGAACTGGAACCCGGAGTGGGTGTGGAGGCCGTCGTTGTGGAGTTAACCAACATTTTGATTTTTAAGGGGTCCGAACACAGGGGTTAGACAAAAAGGGACTATTTTTCAAAACTATTTTGGATTTGATTTTTTTTTTTTTGGTAAGTTGTTGCTATTGTTATTTTTTATTGTTGTTGTTGTGGCCTATACTAAATCACGTTTTTTGTTGCTGCGTCTTGGCCCTTGTTTTGAAATTCGTCTTCTTGTTTGACATTTAAGACTGTTGTTACTATTTTTTTTCAAACTCGCTCTCAATTCAAGTGCTTTATTTTGTTAAAGACCGGTTTTTGTTGTTGTTTTTCTTTTGCTCACGTTATGTTTATTGTTGTTATTGTTAAATTTCAAAATTATGGTTTGCCGTTTGGGAAGCAGGGAAGAAGACTATTTCAATATCTTTTTTTTTCGGAAACTTTTTTCAAGGACTGGCCGACTGGCTATTTTTCATGACCACTCCTTGGGGGACCTTCTCTTTTTGCAATTATTTTTTTTTCGATTTTTTTCTTTTTTTCCCTCATTCGTAGTAGCCGGCCAAGTTAAATTGGTTTGATTATGCCGGTGTTATTTGAGTAAAGTGTCAAAATCGAAAAAAGGAAATTGAGAATTCCAGTCGTGTTTCAGAATTTTTGCGGATGGTTGGCAAAAGTAAAGACACTTTGGTGAGGTTTTGGTATTCAATATTTAATTGGTTTTAAAATTGTATTTTTTCAAGAATTTTTTTTTTTTCAACACAAAAACACCTTCAAATAACCGGTTTTTATTTTCAATATTTTTTTTTATTATTTTTCTTTAATTGGAAATTTCTTTCATTTTCAATAACTTTTCACAAAAGAAATTTTTCTTATAAAATTTTTTTTTCAATTAGAAAAAAATTACTCTAATTTATTTCAAATTGGCAGATAAGTATTCACAATAAATCCAAATTCGGTTTCGTTGGGCTCCACAAAAAGAAATAATTTCGATGCACTTCCAAAGTCGTATTTGGTCGCCGCCACCGCCACTTACGCATTCACGGCGCAAAACGTGCTCTCGCATTCAATTAAATTTTCCGATTGAAAATTCCAAAGTCAGCGCTAATGGATTTTTCTCAGTTTTTCAACATTGCATTCATGATATATTTCATTACATTATTTGTTGCCGCAAAGAAAGAACATGTTTGAATCGCACACACTCCGGCATGCATGGGGCAAATAAACTTTTTGAATTTTTTTTTCTTATTCAGATACAAAAAAAAAATCACACAAGTCTACTCTCCTCCCAATTGGATGGAAATTCGAATTCGTAACGACCGTATTCGCTTGCTGTCCGTAATAAACTAAAGCAGTAGCCAGAGGCCGCTAGTTGGAGCGTACATTTTGCGAAAACAGGTTTCTGTTTGACAGAAAGACGACGACACGCAACTCGAACCCCAACGAACACAAAACAATGTGAATTGAAAACAAAACACACTTACATGAGGAGAGAGAGAGAGAGAGAAAAGGAAAAAACAATCTCAAAGATAATGTATCGCTAAGATGCACAAAATAGTACATTTTCGTCGATGTCGCGTTCGTGTGTATTTTTATTCTCTCGCTTTCAGTCGTTGATTAGACTTCAACGGATACACACATGCTCGGGTGGTGTACGCATTGTTTTGCCGTGAACACTTAGAGAAAACAAATGACAGATTTAATGAGACTGGATGCGTAGGGAATTATGAATATGTTGAGTTCTTATTTTATGCTTTTGGAAATGTACAGTGCCTTTTATTGTCATCGGAAAACATCCTGTTTTAAGTCAAACTGTATATAACATTATTACGTATATTTTTTAAACCCCTTGAACCCCTTATCAACTGAAATTTACTTCTTTTTGAAACAAATCTACATTTTCACACATTATTTTTCAATGTAAAATAAACATATTCAAACATTAAATTACAAAAGAAGTTATTTCATACAAATTCAATGTATTTTTAATTTAATTAATATGTTAATTGGAAAACCTCCATACTTATATTTTTCTAAATAATTCGAATTAGAAATCCAATTACATATATACTATTTTCATTTTATTTTCATAAAAAAAATGTATCTAGTCACACATGTGTTCGCTGTCCAAGCATCGACCGCTTGCTGTAATCAAAATTTTCTTTACGTGCATTTTTGTTTTCTCTCACACATACAAGCGCAATGTTCATTTTGTGCACCTATGATGTATCGGCATGCCAGACAAGAGAGAACGGAATCCATAAGATACAAAACAAACGCACACACACACTTTGTCGTTCAAACCCAATGTAAACAATGTGGGTATGAGAGCATATTTCCCATTATCCCCATTCAAACAGGTTTGATGACGGAGCAGACTGCTCAATTGGTCTCATTTGTTTGAATGGGATTTATTTTTCTTTGGTTGGTTGGATTGAATTTCCCCCTATTTTCTTTGTTATGGGATATTTTGTGTGTGTTTGGGGGGACTTTGGTTGTTTACGTTTTGCAACAAACAAAATTATGTTTGATATAGAAGTGGGTGCTACCTGCTCCATGATAGTTTGTTGATGTTGAACAGTGGTCTGAGAAATATTATGACTGAGGCCTCCATCATTGGGAACGAATTTGGCAATTAAAATATTCAATTGCGAAACTTGAACAAAATTCGGTGAATAATGTAGCTAAAATCAAATACAAAATACCGAAATATGTAACACCTCTAAATATTGGTTTCCGCCGAGCTGAGTCGATCTAGCTATGTACACTGGTGGCCAAAACTAAAGCAACTGAAATTACAAGGAGAATGAATGCCCTGTAACTTTTTCAAAAATTAAGAAAATGAGAAAGTTTTTCTTGTTTTAAATTAGGTACTTTATTCACTTTTTAAAAACCTAAAACATAAAACCAAAATTCATTTTTATATAAAAAATTATGTTTGGTAAAGTCAATTAACCCGATTTTGGCTTGGACAAAACAAAAGCAACTCTGTTGTACATTCATATAACCGCTGCAATTTCAGTGGTTTTTACTGTGATATTTATCGCTTTTTGCTTCCTTCGACAATTTCGCTTGTCATAAATCCTTTTTGAGAAGTTTTTTACAACAGCATATGTTTTTCTTTTCGTTATTTAAGTACTGCCAAAAAAAAAATTTAAAAATGGCTAGAAGCAAATACTGTACCTGAATAAAACAGCAAATTATCAGTGATTATCAAAACAACATATCACAGAAAATGATTTCCGAGAAATATTTCATAAATATTTATGTGATTTCATAATTATGTCTGTGCACTAAGTCGGTTTTTTGAAACTGGATCAGTAGTAACAGTCCATAACGGATGAAGGCCGTGAAGAACTTCAGCCCATACTGATCCACAAATTGTGAGAGAAATAAAAAAACAACTATTTAAGAGTTCAACAGGATTGGTGAGAGAGCAATCATTGGATATAAGCTCGAGATCAGTGCGTAGACGAGTAGTGGCAGCTGGTCTGCGTGCCCGTAAGACATCAAAAAACCATTTATATCTGAAAAAATCAAAAAGGCTTTCGGAAACGATAATATTAAGTGGAATCAAGCTCAATGGAAAAAACATTATTTCTGGGATGAGTCTACGTTTAATATTAAAGGCTCAGACGTGAAAAATTTTACGGTGAGAAGACCAAAAAATGAAGGACTCAAGCCGCAGTGTTGCAAAGGTACAGTGAAGCATGGGGGAGGGTCAAAAATGGCGTGGCGCTATTTTTCTTTCTATGGACTTGTGTCTATCCATAAAATAAAGAAAGTTGTGGATCGGTTTGTTTACAAAGATGTGTTGGACATCACGTTGTTCCCTTACGCTGAGTACAATATTCGGCTGATTTGGCTGTTTCAGCATGACAATGGTCCCAAACTTGTATCAAAACTTGTCAAATATTGGTTGCGGGAGTCAAAAAATTCATGTTTTGTTATGGCCGGCACAATCACCTGACCTAAACTCCTTAGAAAACCTTTGGAGTATCGTAGATAGGAAGATCAAGAGAGATTCGGAAATAAATAAGCACAACATTTTCTAAAGAATTCGGGGTGCCTGGGAAGGCACACCCAAGGATCAAATTGAGCGTGTTATTGATTCAATGCCTCGTAGGTGTGAAGCTACTATCAAAAATAATGGTTATGCTATCGACTACTAGCCAAAATTTAATTATTTTAAAATAAAAAATCAAAAGTTGCTTTAGTTTTGACCAAGCAAAAATTGGGTCATTTTAGTTTTCCAAATATTATTTTTCGTTCAAAATTATTTTTGTATTTTTATTTTTAGTTTCTTAAAAGTGAATTAAACCCCTCATTTAAAGCTGGAAAGATAATTACGATTTGTTTATTTTTGTAAAAGTTACAGGACATTTATTGTCTTTACGATTTAAGTTGCTTTAGTTTTGGCCACCAGTGTATATAGGCTTTGTTTGTCATAAACCATTACCATATTTAAATTCGAAACTTGAAATAAACGGTGAATAAAGTAGCTAAAATCATCAAAATACCGTATATAGGGAGGTATCGTCATGTCAGAGCTATACGAAGACCTGGACCTTCATAGACAATTTTCTATCATAAGCTGTAGCATCCATTACGAACTTCAAATACCATGTTTGAAACACTTCCAGTGAATAATGTCGCTAAAATCATCAAAATACCGAATATCGGGAGGTACCCCTATATGGGGGCTATACGAAAACGTGTACCTGCATAGACAATTTTCTGTCATAAGCTGTAGCATCCATTACGAACTTCAAATACCATGTTTGAAACACTTCCAGTGAATAATGTCGTTAAAATCATCAAAATACCGAATATGGGGAGGTACCGTTATATGAGGGCTATACGAAGACGTGGACCTGCACAGACAATCTTCTTTCATAGGCTGTAGCAACTATTACGAACATCAACTACCAAATTTGAAACAATTCCGGTGAATAATGTCGCTAAAATCAACAAAGTATCGAATATCGGGAGGTACCGTTATATGGGGGCTATACGAAGACGTGGACCAGCACAAACAATTTTCTGTCTTAGGCTGTAGTATCCGTTACGAACTTTAAATGTCAAATTTGAAACATTTCCGGTGAATAATGTCGCTTAAATCACCAAAATACCGAAAATAGGGAGTTGCAATTATATGGGAGCTATACCAAAACGTGGACCTAAATGGTTCATTTTCAATACCAAAAGTCCTGCAGACACAATATACATTTGAGTAAAATTGCTAAATCGACATTGAATTTTATGCTGATCATATATTTCGAGGTGTTACAAACGGAATAACAAACTTAATATATCCTCCATACTATTGTGGAGGGTATACAAATTATAACAATAAGAGTAATATAATAATAATATTTTTTTACAGCAGATGGGAAAAATAATCTTTACACATTGTCTCATAATGGTATGTCGGGTCCGATTTTGGTATCAATTAAAAAACCCACCTGCCAACCACTGGGTCCAATTTCCTTCCGAACGAAATGAAGTAGGTTGATAAAAAATTACTTAAAATTTTTTTAGGTCTACAGGACTTTTAGGGCTGAAAATTGGCTACATAGGTTCACGTTTTGGTATAGGTCCATAGAACTCCAGATGTTCGGTATTTTGATGATTTGTGTCACACTTTTCAACGGAATTGTCTCAAATTTGGTATTTGGAGTTTTTAATAGGTATTATCTTTGACAGAAAGTTTTTTGTACGGGTCCATAAATTTGTATTGACTCTCATATATTTTCTGCATTTTGGTGATATTAGCCACATTTTTAAACAGAATTATTTCAAACGTGGTATTTGCAGTTTATAATAGGCACCATCTTCTCTGGCAGACATTTGACTGTGGAGGTCCACGATTTACTGTAGCCCCCACATAACTCAAGAACATCTCAAGATATTCGGTATATAGATGACTTGTGTCACACTTTTCAATTTTGTATTTGGAGTTTGTAATGGGTATAAGCCCAAATGACATCTAGTATTCCGAATTTTTTAAATTATGGTGAAATTTCCAATTTGAATTTTCCTTCCAATTGGTATTAAAAGTCCGGCCCGGCTTTATTTAGTTGCTTCTTAATCTTCAATTTCTTTGGAAATCGGCTTCGAGTTTTCTTGCGTTTCTATCATTTTCGCAACGACATTGAATTGAAATTGTGCCTTTTTGCACATTCAGTTCTAATCGAAAACAAACCCCCTTTTTCCACCGACTGCATGAGCAAACAGGGGATTCGCTTTCTCCATATCCAGAAAACATCTATTTTATGTAATATTTTGGAGAGACATGCTTCCGTTTTTATACCTCCAGTCATATGACTACAGAGGGTATATATAGTTTGATACGACCACAACAAGCCTATTCTTTGGACTAAATTCATTTCAGGATATTTGGAGTCGATCTAGTGATGCCCTTCCGTCTGTCTGCCTGTATGGCTGGTAAGCACGATAACTCTCTTAGGGAGTATCCGATTTGGTCCAAACTTGGTACATCGTAATATTGTTATCAAACTTAGATCGAGTTCGGAGATGGGCAATATCGGTCCACTCCTTCTTGTACCTTCCACAAAGAAGTGGAAATTTTCAAAAAAAAAAAAATATTTTACTGCACAGAAAGAGAAACGATAATCCGATTTTGCTCCAACTTTGTAAATACCAATATTTGCAACAGTGCTACATCAGATGCGAAAATGGACAATATCTGTCCACTCCATCAAGTACCACCCCCACAAAGGGTCAAAATTTTGAATAATTACAACTCTCATAAAATGTTATATAAGAGTCCGATTGTCTTCAAATTTCACACATCCCTATATTTATGTTAACCCAAGGTCTGGTGTTAAGATGGAATATATCGGTCCACTCCTTCTGGTACTTCCCCCAAAAAATTGGTCGAAGTTTTCAAAAATAATATTTTATTTGCATAGAAAAAGAAACGATAATCCGATTTTTTTCTAACTTTGCAAATCCTGATATTTACGTCAGTGCTAGGTCTGGTGCAAAAATGGATAATATCGGTCCACTCCATCAAGTACCTCCCCCACAAAAAGTCGAAATTTTGAATATCCATTAAGCTCTTAAAACACTAAATTGACATCCAATTCCATTCAGACTTGGCACATCTCAATATTTCCATAAACACAAGATCTTTCATAAAGATGGTAGAGATCGGACGAATCGTTCTGGTACCTCCCACACAAAGGGTCTAAGTTTTAAATAACCAAAACGATCAAAGAATCCGAAATAAGCATCCGGTTCTCTTCATATTACACACGTCCCATTGTTTCTACTAACTCAAGATCTGGTGTGAAGTTGGGATGTATCGGTCCACTCCTTCTGGTACCTCCCCCACAAAGGGTCAAAATTTTGAGTATCCATGAAGCTTATAAAACGCGAAATTAACATGCGATCTCATTCAGACTTGGTACATCTCAATATTTCCATCAACACAAGATCTTTTATAAAGGTGGTAGAGATCGGACCATTTTTTCTGGTGCATCCCCCACATAGAGTTCAAGATTTTAAAAAACAGAACGCCCTGAGGCTATGCCCGCTTCCTGTCAGAATTATTCAAAATTATAGGCAACTAGTTGTTCTCATATATTTACTATTTTTTGTCCATTTCCAAAATGAGTCAAATAGCGCGGAAGATTAATGAAATGCCTGGATGTTCTCTCAAAAATATGCCAAACAGTTCAATCTTTCAATTCCATGGCATATCCCTTTAATATTATTAATGTGCGCCCGCAATTTAAGTTTCTTCCAATCATTGATTTTGAAAATATTTTGTTTTTATATTTCAAAACAACAAATACATACACAAAATTGGCAGAAGTCGGGCAGAAAAAAATTGTAATCAGCTGGGAGCTCTACCATACCTTTTTATTGTGCCATGGTTATATCTAAATATTACTATCAACCATAAACCTTGAATAAATGTGGAATATATGATTTTACATAAAATTGGATATAAATATTCGATTTTCTTGTAATGTTGAAAAGATTTTCCAGAAAATATCCAAGCCTACTACAACATGGTCTGAAAGTAACATAGGCTACATAAATTTTCAATTCCACTTGGAACTGGAGATATTGCATCAGAATCGGAGGAACCTCTCAACAATTTAGTTTTATATGTACATATCTATTGATTATCGATTACAGATACAGTCTCCAAATTTCGAATGCGTAACGGAATTTGATAGAAAAATTAATTTGCCAAATTATATTGAAATCGGTTCAGATTTGTATATAGCTCCCATATATGTTTTCGACCGATTTCGTTTATTTGATGCACCAAACACGATATGTATCTTCAATTTTAATGAAATTGGAATGAGTGACGGAATTCTATAAGAAAATAAATTTGCCAAATTATTCTTAAATCGGTTCGGATTTGGATATTGCTCCCATATATATTTTCGGTGGTGTTTTACATATTTATGAATTCCTGGTGTTTTGTAAAGCTTTAGACTTTGAGGACCTTAGGTGATTTTTATCACAAATAAGTTTGTAGAATATTTTGTCGTCCTATGACACCTTTTAAAGGGAGTTTTTAATCATACCTTATATAAAGATCAGAAAGATCCGAGTTAAAATTGTCGACCAAAGTATTTCACATATTTTTATGTGGAATATTGCCGAAGACACTATATACCTAAAATTTACGGACTCCGAATAGTCTTAATCCGAAAATTTTGAAAAGTATTGAAATGGTGGGGGTCTTGTCCCCTTTGTTTAGGTTACACTGCTGGAATTTCATCGTAATTATTTTTTGTGTTGCACAGTGTGATCAATATGCCGGCAATTTTTATATCCTACACCACATCGTGGCCAGGGTATTATGTCTTTGTTTTTGTTTGTAACAGGCAAAAGGAAACGAGATAGACCTATAGTTCCTTTTGATGATCTGCATAGAATCACTTTCCGAGTTGATTTATGCATGTCAGTCCTTCTGACCGTCCATGTATTCTTGTGAATAAAATGCAGGTCGCATTTATTATCCGATTGAGATGAAATTTTCCAAACAACATTTGTTTGGCCCAAGGACGAACGCTATTGAAATTGGAGATTATCGGTAGCTCCCATATATATCTTCGTCCGATTTGCCTTTTATTGTGCACCAAACGTGTAATATCATTCCGAATAGTATGGAATTTTGCATATACAACCAAATTAGGCCTCAAAATAAGTATGCCAAATTTGATCGAAATCGGCTCAGATATAGCTATAGATCCCATATATATTGTTCATCCGATTTGTAATTTTTGTCCTCCGCAGCCGTAATATACACTCTGTGACAACAATTTTTAGGGAAATATATCAAATGCAGCTCAGAAATACCTTCGCTAAATTTTCAGATTTGGATATAGCTCCCATATAAAACTTCGTCCGATTTACCTTTTATTGTGCACCAAACGTCTAATATTTGCCCAAATGGAATGGAATTTGGCACATACAACCGAATTGAGTCTAGAAGGTAGTATGCCAAATTTGGTGGAGATCGGTTCAGATATAGCTATAGCTCCTATATATATTGTTCATCCGATTTGTTTTAATTGTTACCCACAGCCGTAATATGCCCTCCGTAACAACGATATTCGGGGAAATATATCAAATACAGCTCAGAAATATCTTTGCCAAATTTTATCGGGATTGGTTCTATATAGCTCCCATATATATCTTTTTCTGATTTCAAATTAATTTTGCACCAAATGGGCAATACAAGTCCGAATTTAAAAGATACAAATGCTTCGGCATATTTAGTCCTTTGAATTTTAAATTATAATTATAATCATAGCGTGTATAATTGAATTCTCCCATAAAAACTTTTAATTGTTATGTGGAGCTCAACTAAATTAGCAATGGTGTAGGGTATCATAAAATCGGCCCCGCCCGACTTTAGGACTTTCTTTACTGGTTTTACACACACATCCATGTTACCATTGTTGTTTTTGCTTTAGTCATTGCATCAGTTGTTTTTTTGGGAACGCACCAGTTATTGTTGTTAATACTTCTGAGAGGTGCTACAATTCTTGTTCTCATTGTTGAGTATTCCAAGGCAATAATTCATTGTGAGCCAGTTTCTCTTGCTTTTCTTCCTTTTTAGAAGTCTGGGGGAATACTTCGATGAGTATTTCAGTCAGACAATTTATTTTGAACATACATTGTATATATGTACTAGTTTGTATGTATGAGTTGTTATTACTCTTGCTTTCTTACGGATGTTATGAAATTTGGGTTTAACTGCCGGCTATGCCATCAATAGCATTCAAAATATTCAAACCCAAAATGGGCAGTGTGCGCCTCCGGACAAGGTTAATGTCCTCAGGTAAAATTTGATAATGAACCAAAAAATAATGTTTTTTTTTTTTTTTTTTTTTTTTTTTTTTGAAACAAAATGTTCGTGAGCGAGTGAGAGTAATGGGGGAAACAAGTATAGAAAATCACAATTGCTTTCAACAGAATTTCGATGCTGTAATTAAATATAAATTAGTTTAATTTTAAAACTCTGTGCAACAACATGCTAGAAAGTCCAGAGACTTTCTAGTTAATTTCTTAAAAAAAGTTTTTTTTTTCTTTTCTCACTAAATTTTGGATAACTCAATTTCGTTTTAATTACTTTGCTGGAAACGTACTAAAATTAAAACTATGACTTATAATTTCTTTAACCCGCCAAGGCAATTAATGAATGCTTGCCGGCCCGCCTTGCTTCGGCGGCCAGTTACCCATCTCACTGTTTGTCTGTCTGTCTGTCTATCGCATCGCATGGCAGTCACTCTTATCTAAGCATTAAACTTCCGCTCCCATTTGTTTAAACATTGTTGTTGTTGAATACTAAAAACAACAACAACGATAAATAAATCTACAAAAGCATTGTTGATTGATATAAACTACAACAACAACATCATCACTTGCTGCTTTTTTCCTACATTTAATATCAGCGTTTAAATAACCGTCGCTCGCTCAATGACGAATCCAGAAATGATCGCGCAGTGCCTCTTTGTTTTTTGTTGTTATTTGTTTGACTAGACTAAGTGGCGGCTACTTGGGAAAACAATTTTGAACGTCAGCTAGCTAGCTACCATAGCGTTGATAAGCGATCATTAGAGCAATACATATGGGAAGTCAACATTTAACACGAGCGATAACTTGACAGGCGAAATGCAAAAATTATAGGCGAAATGTGAATTAGTCAGTTTTGCGGTTCGAAGAAATGTGTGTGAAGAGGGTGAACAGTCATATCACCATCAGACCATTGATGATGATGGTTTGACACTCTCGGATGTTATTTATCAAAGTGATGCGATAATTGACTGACCGACAATACTAGGCTAAATCGAAAGGAGGAAGTATATATTCCAAAACTGAAGTAAATGTCTTACTGTTTCCCTATGGTGCAAATATTTCAATACCATATTTTAAAACTTGAAGGCATTCTTAACATATTTTGAGCCCATTTCTTTCGAAACTTTTTGTATACAAATAAACTAGAAGAGGTAATAGAGCAATAAGTTCGGCCGAGTGGAACGTGAACACCCCCCACAACGAATTTGGAAATTTTCATAAAATATAATCCGTTTAAAATTCTGTTAAAATTTTAAAAATACCAAATATAGGTGTTATATTGGGGTCTATACGACGTGGACCTACATAGGCTTTGTTACATGGCCCATTTACGAACTTAACCTGCCTACTGGAAAAATAAACATTTGTGCAAAATTTTAGCCTTCTATCTCAATTCGTTCGAAAGATAGCGTGATTACAGCAGACAAACAGACGGACATGGATAAATCGACTTAGAATTTTACGCTGATCAGGAATATATATACTTTGTTGGGTCTGACATGAGCATTTCGAGGAGTTACAAACGGAATGACAAAGTTAATATACCCTCCATAGTGTGGTGGAGGGTATATAAATAAAATAAAATCAAAATCATTTTAAAATCAGTAAGGAAAAGTCAAAAGTCGGACGGTGCCGACTATATGATACCCTACAACATTATGCATATTTTGTAGAGCTCCGTAACAAAAGAATTTACTTGAAGTAGATCATACAACCTATCAACATTTAGCTTAAGAGCAGTTATAGTTTGGATTCAGAGGGAACTAAAATCCAATTCTGAATATATTTTCACTAAATTTGACGGAGAGATTTTAATCTTTTATACCAAATACCATTGCTATAGAGTGTATGGTATCACTTTGAGAAGGATTATATTAAAATACAAGTAAGCAAAGGCTATGGTCGTGCGGGGCCGACCATGTGATACCCTACAACACTACAATATGTTAGAAGCCCCCTTATGTCCGAATCCATTTTGGAATATTTCGCTTTTGAAATTATGTCATGGAGCACTGCATTTTGACAAGGACATATGCCCAATATTTACGCACTCCATCGTGCTGTTAGTTGTTGTGGTCCATTTTACAGCTACATGGTTATCCAATGGTTATCCAAAATGCTAGAATTCTTCCCTGTTCTTAACTCTCTTCAATTGAGTGAGCAGGAAAATTTTTTTGTTTTTGGTTCATTTGAACCCCTAATCAACTCCAAAAGCAAGAGGTCCCTCTGTATCACCAAATTTAAACTCATCTATATGATTTGCTGGTCTACGATGTTTGTCTTTATTCATCAACGAAATCAGCATAAAAAAGCCAGAAGTTCGCCTTTTGTGAATTTCGGATATCGCCTGTAAGTAATGTTGGTATTTAAATGTTGGTCCTAAACTCTAACTTCATGCGAGATTTCCTTTGGATTCAATTTGTTAACTTTATAACGGCTGCAAAATCAGGTTGGTCCATTTCAACCCCTAAATATATTGCGGACATATTTGAAAACCATAGGCCTAGCCATTCTGAGCCCAACCCTACCCTTTTGCGTGAGGATAATTGCAATCTGTATATAATAACTCCAACCTGTGTTGTAAAATGAAAAAATATTACAAAATGTACAATTCAATATTATAAGTCAAATTGAAAAAATCACATGCGATAAAAATATGAAAAAATAAAAAAATGTCACAAAATACTACAAAATCTATATTAACATCATTATAGGCATCTTTTTATGCGATTTTTTAAATTTTATATTGTTATGGTAAGAGGGTATTCTGAATTGACAAAATTTGGCGAAATCGGTCTAGCCATTCTTGAGATATAAGCATTGTAGCTAACATCCCCTTCCTTCTATATATACATTGTATATATTTTGCTATAACCGATATATTTACTATCGGCATCTATGTAACGGTCAGAATTGACCTGTTCGTCTGTTTGAGATTTCGCCGGGATTAAGAATATTCACGGTTTAATGGAAAATTTAACTTCTATTTAACACAAATGTTGTGGCCTATTTCACCCACTAAATATTACCCGATGGAAGTCTTCTACCCAGCCCTAAGCTCTAGCCCCGTGCTAACTTCCGTGTCGATTGGTCTACAATTGCGACCTGTAGAGCAACTGCAAAATCAGGATTTTTTCAGTTTTTGGTCCATTTCAACCCCTAAATATTATGCAATCATCTCCAAAAGAAATAGGGTTCTATTCTGATCCTAGTCCCACCTCCATTCTAAATTTCGTGAAGATCGGACCATAATTGCGACCTGTAGAGTGGTTACAAATTAACATGGACAGACGGACAGACGGACGGACGGACTGACATACATAGCTAGATCGACTCAGCTCGGCAAGATAGGAAGATCCATATATACTTTCCTATGTGGGAAACCAATATTTCGTGGTATTACATAATTTTTGGCCCAATCAAACTTATAATACCCCCAACACATAGTGTTGTAGGGTACAAATATATCGGAGCCAAGTTCCACAAAATATAACCGTACGTCCCGAAATTTACCCAATTTAGGCTGACATTAGCCATTATTTGCACAATAAACCTAGAATCGGATTAAGGATATGTAAAGAAGCTACATCCAATTCTTAGCCGATCTCGATCAAATTTGGCAAAGGTATTTCCGAGCTCTGTTTGATATATGGTCTGAACCGATCTTGATACAATTTGGCAGAGGTATTTCTGGACTGTATCTGATACAAAACATCATTCTTATGAGGTGCATTTAACGAATGTGGTGGACTTAAACACAAAATCGGATGAAACATATACATGAGCTATATCTACTCCATACCCGATTGATATCTTAAAGGGTTTGACCATATTTTCCAAACGGAATTAGCAATATTTTGGAATTTGGGGTTATCAGAGATATGGTGTAAGTGCAAAACAAATTATAAAAATATAAACAAACCACACGTATTCTCTCTCGATTTTCATTTATCATTGATTAGTAAGGGGCGAGAGAGTCTCCTACTACTATGGTTATCTCGGGTCATTTCAGTATTAGTTCCCACTTGCAATTTTCACGAATACTTTCGGGCGGAATATTTAAAATGTAATGAAGCAACCACCACATAGTGGTAAGGGAGGAAGCAAGATAGACCAATATTTACTTTTAAGGATCTTCATATGATCACTTTCTATGTAGGTCGGATTTTGATGAAAATTTCCAAACAATATTTGTTTGGCCCAAGGACGAACCCTATTGAAATTCGTGAGAATCGGTTCTAATTTAGATATAGCTCCCATATATATCTTCAACCGATTTTGGGATTATTGTGCACCAAATGGCCAATATCAGCCCAAATGATTTTGGCACATCCGATCGATTTCAGTCTAACAGTACAGTAAGTACAACAAATTTGGAGAAAATTAGATACACCTATAGCTCCCATGTAATTGTTTCATCCGTTAAAGTCCCTCACATGCGTAATATGCTCTACACAACAGTGATATTTGATACCGGGTATCAAATACTCCTCGAAAATACCCCTGCCAAAATTTATCGAAATCGGCTGAGATTTGTATATAGCTTCGATATACATCTTCAACCAATTTCATGGTTATAGCTCAATATCAGCCCAAATTGAATAAGTTTTTTTCATATTCAACCGAAATTTACAATTTGGTGAAACTCGGTGCGGTATATATATTGCTCCAATAAATATTTTTTAACATAATCCTTGTCGAAATCATATCATGCACTTTACATCATTTGTATTTGGCTCACACTTTTTGTTAGGGAGCTCCATAGAGTTATGTTTTATACTTGATGATAAAACACCATTGAAGTTTTAAAATAAAACACTCTATATTATATTAATTTAATTAATTATTTTTATATATTATTATATTTTATGCTAAGTTTACTAGTTAAGGTTTACAATACAACTCCACTTATATTTCTAAATAAATACACAATAATTTTAAGAAGATTACAATGAAATTATCAAATACAACAAAAATAATGTAATGTGAGTAGATGGAAAGACAAAGAGTGTATTGGGATTAAATTGAGAGAGTAAAAGAGAAAGTGATGTAAGTTAAAAGATTTTTATATTGAAAGAGAAATAAGTTTAGATATTTGAGATTAAAACAAGTAAAAAAGCTGTAAGTTCGGCCGGGCCGAACTTTTAATACCCTCCACCATTTGGTACAAATTTGGCAATTTCCAAAAAATAAAACCCGTTAAAAATTCTGTTAAAATCTTAAAAATACCGAATGCTTATACGACGACGTGGGCCTGCATAGGCAACTTTTGTCATAAATTATTACAATATTTAAATGCGAAAGTTGAAGAAAAATCTGTTTATAATGTAGCTGAAATCGTCAAAATACCGAATATGGGGGGTACCGTTATATGGAGGCTATACGAAGACGTGGACCTGCACAGACAATTTTCTGGCATGGGCTGAAGTATGCATTACGAACTTCACATATGAAATTTGAAACAATCCCTGTAAATAACGTCGCTAAAATCATTAAAATACCGAATATGGGGGGGGTACCGTTATATGGGGGCTATATGAAGACGTGGACCTACATGGCTCATTCTTTGACTTTGGATGAAGTATCCATTACGAACTTCAAATACCAAATTTGAAACAATTCCGCTAAACAATGTCGCTAAAATCATCAAAATACCGAATATCGGGGGGAACCGTTATATGGGGGCTATATGAAGACGTGGACCTACATGGCTCATTTTATGTTCTATGGGGGCTACAGGAAGACGTGAACCTGCACAGATAATTTTCTGTCTTAGGCTGTAGCATCCATTGCAAACTTCAAATGCCAAATTTGAAATAATTCCGGTAAATAATGTCGCTAAAATCATCAAAATACCGAATATCGGGAGGTACCGTTATATGGGGGCTATATGATAACTTGGACCTACATGGCCCATTTACGAACTTAACCTGCCTACTGGTAAAAAATACATGTGTGCAAAATTTTAGCCTTCTATCTCAATTTGTTCGAAAGATAGCGTGATTACAACAGACAGGCAGACGGACAGACAGACAGACAGACAGACAGACACACAGACAGACAGACAGACGGACATGGCTAAATCGTCTTAGAATTTTACGCTGATCAAGAATATATATACTTTGTTGGGTCTGACATGAATATTTCGAGGAGTTACAAACGGAATGACAAAATTAATATAACCTCCATAGTATGGTGGAGGGTATAATAAGGTTAAGAGAAATAAATTCATAGAATGAATATAAGAAGGACATTAAGAGGGGTAGACGAATGTGACTATAGGCGGCCCCACTGACTTTAGACATTTCCTTACTGGTTAAAAATGCAAACGCCGATTTTTCCGATTTTAATCTTAAAAATTGACGTTTTTCGAATATTTTCCACTTTTATTGATGCTCTCCAATGAATATGGTTTTTTGTAGAGCATACTTTCGGGCGGAATATTTAAATCGCAATAATTTAATTTTTTTATCCGAAAATACTGAAATTTGAAAATATGCTTATTACATAGAAAAATTGGAAATAATGCGGTTTTTTGAAAATTTATTATAAAAAAATATGTATATCTTAGTACCCAATGGGATGGCTCTTACCTATTAATAACAAATTTATTATCTTTATGATATCTAAATTATCTTTTTGATAATTTGAACATAATTGTTTATAGAAAATAGTAATGAGATTATATAAACTCATAACAAAGTATATATCTGCAAACATTTCTGTTGTATAAAAATAGCTGCAACCTTTATTTTGTATTTTTTGCTACTTCCAAAACCGTTCCTTTCCATTGTCATTCAATTGCCTTTCCCATTCGATTTCAATGTTAGGCTTATAGCATAAAGCCCAATGCCGGTTATTAGCATATTTGCAGCGTGATTCGAATGCATAAAACTTATGATTCATCCTATTGACATTTTGCAACAGTCATAATAAATTGATTAATGACAGCCGAATAGAGAGGAAGAAGAATTGCATTTACAAAAAGAACGAATTTTATGAGGGAGGAACACAAAATAAGTTTCATAATTAAATAATGGCGCCCAAGGGAAAAATGAGAGGGGATAAGATATCGGATGGGAAAAACATCACCCAGCTTGTATAGAATCATGTATAAAATACCAACAAAATGGATTTTTAGCCTTACATTATACATCATTCAAAATAATTCAATCAACATGAGGATGATTAGTTCAGGGAAAATTAGAAAAAAAAAAACTAGTCCTTAAATATTAAAAAAATTAAAACTTTCATAGTTTTTTATTTATTATTTGAAAAAAAATCCAAAAATATATAAATTTTTACATATTTTTATTTGAAGAATATACTGGATTTTTTAAGTACGAAATCCTCCTTAACTATATAATTGCAAATTTTTGGTATCGTACTTTAAAACTCTTCTCCTCCTCCTCCTGTAGTAATTCCATTATGTTATACTATCATTTATGGACAGACCATTATTGTATTTCGTCGTTTTTGTTTTCTATTATTCAATAAAATAAAAATTTTAAAACAATAAAATATATTCTTATCTTTTTTATGGCATACGACTTATGCAGCTACAGAAAATATACAAAGAAGATGCCACTTGAGTGGACAGACTGAGTGGAGGGATTGAATGCAAAAATCGAAAAAAAAAAAAACAAAATTGTTTTGTCAGCAACATATGAACTGCGAGACAGATTCAGCATTTGTATGTATGTTTGTAAGTTTGTAAATATGCATATTAGGGTTATGAATTTTTTGGCAAGTTTCAAAAATACCTACACATAGAAGTGCTATGAAAAAATATAAAATAATATTTTCGGTCATGAAAAAGAGTATCATCAATGATATTTTCCCACGTAGTAAATGTTAAGAAATTTGAACTCAGAAAAAGTTGTACCCCCAATGTACATAAGAATATTTTGATAGGTCTCACTTTTGTTCTGAATGAACATAGTACACCACTCCAGGTTTTGTATTCAAGTATAGACTCAAGCAAAACAATACGCAATTCCTTTAAAAGCAAATAACTCCATTCAAAACTATATAAACGATGGATAAACAATAGTTTCTGCATATATGTGTGTTAATATGTATTTATTTTTTTCTTTGCAAATGCATATGGGGTATTCTATCATTATACCCTCAGCCATATGGCTACAGAGGGTATATATCATTTGATACGAAATAATGGTTTTAGACCCTAGGTCTCTTTGGACCAAATCCGTTTCAGAACATTTGGAGTCGATCTACCGATGTCCGTCCGTCCGTCCGTCTGTCTGTCTGTCTGGCTGGTGCGCACGATGACTCTCGAAGGGAGTATCCGATTTGATTCAAACTTGGTACATCTTAATATTTTTGTCAAACTTAGATTGAGTTCGGTGATGAGCAATATCGGCCCACTCCTTCTGGTACCTCCCACACAAAATGTCATAAATTTCAAAGAACATAATTTATTGCACAGAAAGAGAGAGGATAATCCGATTTTGCTCGAACTTTGCGAATCCTCATATTTTCATCAGTTCTAGGTCATGTGCGAAAATGGGAAATATCGGTCCACTCCATCAGGGACCTCCCCCACAAAGGGTCAAAATTTTGAATAATTCAAGCTCTTATAAAATGTGATGTAAGAGTCCGATAGTCTTCAAATTCCACACATCCCAATAATTTCATTAGCCCAAGGTCTGGTGCAAAAACGGAATGTATCGGTCCACTCCTTCTGGTACCTCCCCCACAAAAGGTCGAAATTTTCAAAATATTATTTTTTGCACAAAAAGAGAAACCATAATCCGATTTTCTGGAACTTTGCAAATCCTCATATTTTTATCAATGAAAGGTTATGTGCGAAAATGGACAATATCGGTCCACTCCATGTAGTACCTCCCCCACAAAGGGTCAAAATTTTGAATAATTACAACTCTTATAAAATGTGATGTAAGAGTCCGATTGTCTTCAAATTTCACATATCCCAATATTTTTATTAACACAAGGTCTGGTGTTAACATGCAATACATCGCTCCACTTCTTTTGGTACCTCCCCCACAAAAGGTCAACATTTTCAAAAAAATATATATAATATATATTTTTTGCACAGAAAGAGAAACGATTGGCCGATTTTGCTCTATCTTTGCAAATCCTAATATTTGCGTCAGTGCTAGGTCGGGTGCGAAAATGGACAGTATCGGTCCACTCCATCAAGTACCTCCCCCACAAAGGGTCAACATTTTGAATAATTATAACTCTTAAATAATGTGATGTAAGTATCCGAACGTCTTCAAATTTCACACATTTCAATATTTTAATAAACCCAAGATCTGGTGTTAGAATGGGATGTATCGGTCCACTCTTTCTTGTACCTCCCCTACAAAGTGTCGAAATTTTGAATACCCATGAAGCACATAAAACGCCAAATTAACATTCGATTCCATATAGACTTGGCACATCTCAATATTTCTATCAACACAAGATCTGTTATAAAGGTGGTACAGATTGAACCATTTCTTCTCCCCCATACATAGGTTTCAAGATTTTGAAAAACAAAACACTCAAATAAAGCGAAATAAATATCCAACTCTCTTCAAATTTCACACACAAATATTTTTGCTAACACAAGATCTGTTGTGAAGTTGATATATATCTCCCAACCCCTTCTGAGGTCACAATTTTCAATAATTATATATGTTATAACTTTCGAAACAATTTAGCAATACTTTACTACTTGCTATGTCAAATATTCTCTCAATAAGAAGCCCGATATGAATATGAAATTTATCGGTATTTATGATTTCGCTCATTATTTTTTATTTGTATCAGATGAAGTATAAAAGTGGAATATTTCGGTAGACTCTATATTGTAAATAACGCACATTTTAACACTTTCTAAAAATGATTACATATCTCATATAAAGTGAAGGAGTAAGTCGATATAATCCATACCAGGAACGTCGGAATATTTATATAATATTTTTGGGTCCGACACGAAATGAACAGTATTGGCCCATTCCTTCGGAACCTGCTCCATAGAGGGTCAAACATTTGAATAATTGTAACACTAGTCAAATTATATTTAAATAATCGAACACAGGCTGAGGGTATATATCTGTCGGCAATACCGACAGATACTTTTTAACTTGTTTTATATTTATTAAAGTCCATCAAAAAATTGACTAGCAATATCGGTTCTACTACTTCATTTAGCAAGAGGGACAGTCGTGGTGAATATGCGTGTAATAAGGCTGGGATTTTGGAAATTTGTGTCAGAAGGTTACGAAAAATACTTAAATGTACTAAAAATCTAATACTTTGCATTAGAATGGGAGTCAGTAATCGGATGCAGGATAGATGTACCAATCGGTTTTTGGAAATTCGAATTTTAATATTACGGGTCCCTTGTATTGTATTGGGTCCCTATTGGCGGTAGGTTTTTGATAAAGAGTTGTTTTGGTACTGAATGTACTAAATTTGATAGCTTGGAATCTGAAATTTGGTATAAGGGATACAGATCATGCGTTGACGGATGTTGTTTCACAATCGTGTACTATATTTGTACGAAATGTACTAAAAAGTTCTAAATTCTAAATAAAATCAGGTGAAATGATACAGACATAATTTTGAAATTTGATATTTAAATTACTGATGGTATCAGTACCTAGTTGTACTAAATATGGTATTTGGTGAATAGTTATGGCTAAAATCATCATTTTTGCAGTTGAGGTCTCTTTTGGTATTTGGAAATTAAATATGGATGTGGTTTTGTAAATGTGTACTATCATTGTACGAAAAGTACGGTACTAAATTTGGTAATGGCTGAAGAAATAGAGCTGAAATCCATAGGTGTTCTAAACGTACTTAAGGTACTAATAATTGAATGATCAAACGTATAAAGGTAGAATTCTGAAATTTTGGGATCAAGGTCGTTGAAGGTAAAGAATAAAGGTTTTTTTTAAATTCAAACTAAAAGTGTACTAAGAGTAACTGAAAGCATTAAATTTGATAATATGTGAACGGATAGAGCTAAATGTATATATTTGGAAGAAGAATTGGGTCGGGGAATTAGAACTGTACTTAATGGTATTAAATTTCACACAATATGGATTCGATCCTGGAAATTTCTCGATGGAGCTGGAAATTTAAAATGTTGTTATTGAAGTCAATGTTATGTTATATATGTTTTTGGAAATATGTATTAAAAATTCGGAAAGTACTAATTGGTACTAAATTTGGTATATAATTGTATGTATTTTGTATAAATTGTATAAGAGTCACTTTTTGTGAGGTGGGGTTGATATAAGGAGGTAGATTTAAACAAGTAAAATAGTATAAGTCGGTTTTGCCGACAGTTGCCCCTTTGTGGGGGAGGTTCCGAAGCAGTTGGCCAATATTAACCAATTCCTATCTGACCTAAGACTGATATAAATATTACAACGAGCCTGATTTCGATATGTGCAAATTTTTGCAAAATTTGGAAATATACGTAAGGTAAACATATACTCGATCGAAGTATTCCATCGTATATCCACCGATATTCATATTCATGTGTAAATTTTGAATAAAATCGAATCGAATATCCAATTTTATGCGAAATCCAAAATTTCGAAAAATTTACATATTACTATCAGTATCTGGTTAAGAGAAATATTTAGATGTAGCAAGTTGTAAAGAATCGCCGACTTGTTTCGCAAGTTCTGACAGATATAAATATTGAAAATTCGAGAAGATATTATAACAGATCTTGTGTTGATGGAAGTATTGAGATGTATCAATCTGAATGGAATGGGATGTTAATCTCGCGTTTTATGAACTTCATAGATATTAAAATTTTTGATCCTTTGTGTGGAGGTACCTGAAGGAGTGGACCGATATATTCATCTTCACATCAGACCTTGATTTGATGAACATATTGTGATGTGTTTAATTTGAAGACAATCAGAAACCTCTTTTACACTTTATAAGAGTTGTAATTATTCAAAATGTTGACCTTATGTGGGGCAGAGGCTTGACGGGGTGTACCGATATTGCCCATATTCGCACCTGACCTAGGACTGATAAAAATATAAGGAGTTGCAAAGTTTGCACTAGATTGGATGATCTGTTTTTTATACGGAAATTTTTTTCTGTAAATATTTTTACCTTTTGTGGGGGAGGTACCAGAAAAAGTGGACCGAAATTACTCATCTTGAACTTGATCTAAGATTTACAATAATATTACGATGTACCAAGTTTGTTCCCGTCGAAAGTTATCGTGCACACCAACCAAACAGACAGATGGACGAATGGACACCATGAATTCTTAAATATTTTTAATTCAAAACAGTCTTAAAAAATACAGGAAAAATCTTAAAAAAAAACTATTATTATCAAAATGAATTGTTTCACGCAGATATTGACGGTGACTGCTCCTCAAATCGTCCATTAGCTTAATCTAATTTTACCATATTTTTCCAATATTACGGCCGGAATGTCACAATTCTTTGCAAGAAGGTTTATGTTGAAGAAGTATGCAAAATTTAGAATCTAAAACAACACAATCCTTTGTATTTTTTTTTTTTTTCAAAATCTTGAAAATTTCACAAATTGGGGGTAAGGTTCTACGGGAGCTATATCAAAAACATGTTCAATGTTGACAATTTTTTGCCCATCAATTTGTTACCCTATCCCAAACATGAATGTTACATTTCATCAAAAACTACAGAAAAATGATGGTGAAACCCTTCCAAAAAATCAAATCGGGGGTCGGGTTCTATGGGAGCTATATCAAAATGTGGACCCACATTACCATAGTTTTGCACGGACATCTGTTACTCATTAAGAACATCAAATGTCAAATAACAGTACATTTAAATAACAAATATACCTAAAATCTTCAAATTTATATAAATCGGGCGGTATCGTCATATGGGACTATGTCTAAGCGTGGACCGATGTTCACAATTTTTTAATTGCATTACTTTTTACACCTTATAAAACTACTCGAAAAATGTCAGATCGATTAGTTGTGTGGAAACATTTTGTCACACCTTCCCATATATGTGGGTCTATTGTACAGTGTGGCGCACGGTATAATCGACGGCTTTTTGCCAGGAAGGCCGCTAAAAATACCTTTAAAATCCACTTATTTCGCCAGTAAGACCTTGGAAAATTTCTTAAAAAAATAAAACAATTATTTACCGAGGGGGTCTTAAACAATTTTTTATCTAATTGCATTGAAAGTCTTTTCTGCGTTTTTTTTGGTCATATCATCCCTATTTTTTAAGAGTCAGTAATTTTTAGAAACATTTTTTTAAAGAATTACAATTTTTGGTCTTTTGTAATGATCTTTTAATATTTATCATCCTTAATTCTAGAATCACAATATTCTAGGCCAAGGAGATTTTTAAAATGAGTTGTTCTTGAAAAAGACGATTTTTGGACAGAATGTCCTTAAGTTTTTAAAAATCGGCGATTTTTGCAATTTTTTTCTTAAAAAAAAATTTTTTGCTTTCCATAATTCGTAGCTAGGAAGTTCTAGAAAAAATTTTTAAAAATCCACCACTCTTGGAATCCTCGAAAATATCCTTGAAATCCTCGGTTCTTGTCCTCAAAGCAAAAATATTAGAACAAAATACTGGAAAAAATAATTTTAAATTTCACGATTCTTGATTATACAGCCCTTAAAAGCGAGTTTTGAAAATCAAGTAATATCAAGTTTTGAAAACTTAAACTTGACCTAATCGGAGACATTGTGTTCGATTATGTTCTGAGTTTAATTAGGCAAGTTGACTTGAGGCAATTTTTTACCATTCCCTCCCCGTCATCTTCTACAAATGATACTTGAAGCAAATAAATATGCCAAATGAAAATTTGAAATTTTTTCATTGCACTGTGCTGTTAATCATTATATTGTTTATAAGCGTACAAAAGCATTTTGGTGAGAATTTTCCAGAAAAAAAATTATTCGTGATGGAATTCAAGCGTGACAGTGTGATTTCTTTATATTTGCTGGAAAACCACAAGTGGCTATCATTGGAGCACTCCAGCATTTAAATGTGAATAAATCTTTTGTGTCTCATACCATCGCTCGTTACCGTGATACTGCTGAATATTATCTCGAAAATATTTTGGAGGGTGAATTAAAGCCTTGGGCACGCAAACATTTTGGCCGCAGACCTTCTAACAGGACTCATCACCATCGGTTCGTCGCTTCATTTCCAGCGCATAATAGCCACCAAAATCTCCGGATACCAATCCGTTGGACTATTGTGTCTGGAGTATTTTGGAAAGCAAGGTTGGCACTAAAATATACCAAAGGGTCCATTACCTCAAGCAAGCGCTTCGCCGGGAATGGGCCAAAATACCGCAGAGCAACATTCGGGCAGCGTGTGCCGGTTTTATTGCCGTTTGAAGGCCATAATTCGTGCCAAAGGTGACCAATTCGAACAAATCTAAATTTATTCTAAAATTTGATGCTTTTTCCGACATTTTTGCTTTCATTCAATAAATTTAAAAAAAGCAAAAATTATGGCAATTAATTATGTTGCAGTTTTTTATCTCACCCTGTATATAAAAATATCGAAATATTGATGATTGATTAATTTTCCTTAGCCTCTTTTTATGTTAATGAATGAAAGTAACGCAAACGTTTTTTTAGACAGAAAATGTCAAAAGAAGATTGGTTTTACACTAAATGTCCCAAAAATCTCAGAGTAAACTTAAGGTTTAATTGCTTTTTAAGAAAATTATTTTCGACATTTATTTACTACAGGTGAAAATTTTGAGTTTAATTAAAATTTTTTTAATTAAAACAGTTACTTATTCTAGACAAATTTTGAAAAAAAAAAAAACACTAAAATGGCGAAAATGGATCCATTATGGGGCATTAACATTTACAAATTACATTATAGCCCGCACTCTTGCCTTTCCAAAATGGTGCCAAATGTGATGATATCTGTTGTAGTTCCGAAGATATTAGTGATAAAAATAATGAAATCATGATTTTCTCCGCTATGTATCTAACCTTTATAACTCGTTTAAGTAGCCGATCTTCAGCTTCATTAGCCAAACGTAGTTATAGCCTTTATATTGGTTTGACAGTATACAAAGGGACATCTGTATTTTGAGATATATTTCGGAGCATTTAAGGTAGAAATCTTTGAAATTGAAAATATTTGGATTACATCTAGAATCATTGGTTGAGAAAATCGGTATCCACATATGGATCTACATTTCGGAATAGCTCCAATGTAAAGACAATTCCGATTTCAAATACCTTTTACGTTTTGGATATGTTTTTCATTTAATTTTGTATTTTGAGTTCTTATTATGAAGAAACACTATTTAGAAAAAATTATCAGCTTCGGGTGCAGCTGTAATGCCAAGATAACCCCTTATTTAAATTTTTGGCTAGGATCTTGGCCAAAATTTTTCAATCGATTTGAAAATTGGTATTTTAGTAGTTGTTTAATCCTCCTTCATATATCTTAAATCAACGGATTCCAAGTAATTTTATTCCAAAAATGTCAGAAAATGTTGAAGAGGGGGAACTTTCACCCTTCCCTAATTAGGCTATATAAATTCTCATAATGCCTATACTTTCATAATCGTTGAATTTTCGCTGTAATTATTAAAAAATTGAATGTTGTCCATAACACTGTGCTGTGAACTTCCGCAGGAAAATTGTATTCTATTATATACGGGCCCCAGAAGCTAGTGATTGTAAAATCCACGGTAAATTATTTTTATTATTATTGTGAATTTCCATTTCGATGCTGGTTGGGATGATAGTTTTTTTCTTTGTTTCTTCTCCAATGCAAAGGCAAACGGCGATATGCCAACCCTCCGATACTAAACTTGCATTCACACTAGCCGTCTCTACGCGACAATGTCAACTGAAAAGACAAAACAAAGAATGGAACAACAAAAAATGAATTGTCTTAAAATGCGATTACTATTGTTGTTAGTCCTTTCAACAAAACAAAAAAAAAAAAACGGATAAAAAAAGGGGACTAAAAAATGGTGGAAATATATAAAAAAGGCAAATGATAAATATAAAGAATAAACTCCATAATGTGATTGTATGTTAATACAAATTATGGATATAAGTTGGAATTTGGAAGTTAAAGAGGGGATATAAATTCGCGTAGATAACACTTTTTTGTTTTTTTCATACCATTGTCGCATATTGTGATTTATTTGGATAACATTCTTCCGTTGAAAACAGACAATTATATTGTATATTTTTTATTTATATTGCATCAATCTTTACATTTCCAAAGCTATATTTCCACTGTATGTCAAAAACAAAAAAAAAAAAAAAAACTTTTGCATCACTAATTCCGAAAATATATCTTAATTGTTTGGTAATTTTAATTTGAATATTTAACATATAACATAGAAAAATATCAACAATTTTGATTTATAAAAAATCGAAAAATGTTGCAGTTTTCAGAACTTCCCACAAATATACTCATAATTTATCTATACAAAAGAAAGTCTTGGTTGTGAAAACTTCCAAGTTGATTTGATAGTACTCAGTTTGTGGTTATGAACCCAAAAAAATTTCATATTTTAAGGTCAAATGCAGTTTAGGTCATATAGTTTTATCAATTTACATAGGGACCCCTATAGTTTGAGATATATTTCGCAACATTTAAGATAGGGCTTCGAAATTTCAAACAAGAAAAAAAAGATTGGACTACATTCAGAATCACTATTACAGACAATAGGCCATGTCCGTCTACTTTTTGCCTCCATATGAGGAAAACTCCGAATGAATGTATTTTTCACCTTTTAGACAGATGGATTTGGGGTTAATTCAGAAAAAAGGAAGAAATAAAAACACAATTAGAAACTTTGTTTACAAAAAAGTATCAATATAGAACCACTCTTTTGTACAGACCTACTATTAAACTACCCCCTGATTTTAGTTATTGCGACCCGCGATTTTGTGAAAATGCAGTTAACATTGGTTATCAAATCTCTTTTAATTTATTATTAACTTGGAAGAGCCCGATACGTCGTCAGCGAAAAGCACACCTTAAAATTTTAAATTCGTTCCAAAAGTTCGGATCAGGCTTTTTTATACCCTCCATCATTCTATGGAGAGTATAATAACATTGTCATTCCGTTTGCAACTCCTCGAAATACTCATGTCAGGCAAACAAAGTTTATATATTTTTCATCAGCAGCGCATTCCTAAGTCGATTTAGCGATGTCCGTTTGTCTTTCTGCCTGTCCGTCTGTCATGGCCATGTCGGCCCAAGTTTTCGTATAGCCCCCATACAACGATACCTGCCGATATTCGGTACTTTGATGATTTTAGCGACATAATCTACCGGAAGTGTTTCAAAATTCGTATTGGACGTTCATAATGGGTACTACAATCTATGGCACAAAATTGTCTATACAGGTCCACGTCTTCGTATAGCCAACATATAACTGTATCTCGTTTTTTTTTTTCGGTATTTTGATGGTATTAGCGACATTATTCACCGAAATTGTTTTTAAATTTCGCATTTAAGGTTCGGATTCGGTACAACAGGCTATGGCAGAAAATTACTTTTGCCGATTCACGTCTTCGTATGGCTACCATATAACGGTTTTACATAAGCGGTATTTTTTGATTATCCCTTCACCCACTACCAAATCTAGTAATATTTAGTACTTTTCGTACAATGTGTACTATACACATTTTTAAAACCCAGCCAAATTTCAAACACAGATATCGACAGTAATCGAAATATCAAAATTCAGAATTTTATGTCTATCCCTTCACTCAATACCAAATTTGGTACCATCAAGTACTTTTCGTACCAATATAATAAACATTTCCGAAACGACCTTCATTTGTCCAGAATACATATGAACAGCGACCTTCATACACAAATTTCAGATTTTATGCACTATCTATTCGTCTAATACCAAATTTTAGCAAATATAGTACTATTTAATACTTTTCGTACACTTGTTGTCCACATTTCAAAAAATAACTCTATCATACCAACTATCAATGGGAACACAATAAAAAAAATTGAAATTCCAGCTTCATTCGTTCACCCTTAACCACACTGTTCGAAATTTAGTACTATTTAATAGAATTCTCACACGTAGCACACATTTCCAAAACCATTTTCATATATCAAACTTACTTTCCAATATTGACAAAGTACAAAGAGTCGCATCGCTACTAATTACAGGAGCGGTCAGGAGCACGCCACAATCCGCTCTAGACACCCTACTCAACTTAAAGCCTCAAGGCTTATTTGTAGAGGAACTAGCTGCTAGGTGTGCCCTGCGACTCAACGAATTGGGACAATGGCGGAGTCAACCCTTCGGGCACTCTGTCATTCTTAAGTATGTGGAAAACGTAAGTAATCAGGCTATAGCTAGTGACTATATACTCCCTAGGCACAGCTTTGATCTACTTCACATCCGCATACCAAACAGGGATATCTGGTCCCGTGGCACTCCACCTTTCGACGGTATAGCTGTCTATACTGATGGTTCAAAGATGGAAAGTGGAACGGGTGCTGGAGTCTACTGTGAAAGCCTAAGTATCCGAAGATCCTTCAGGCTAAACAGCGATTGCAGCGTTTTTCAGGCAGAAATATTTGCTGTCAGAATGGCCATAGAACTGCTGAATAATATAATTAACGAACGGGATGGACCGGTGACTATATATGTCGATAGTCAAGCGGCCCTAAAAGCTCTAAATTCTTTCACAATCAAGTATATGGCTGTTCTGGAGTGCAAGAATGCCCTGGAAAAGTTTAAGTCAGTTGTCAAGCTCTGTTGGGTCCCTGGACACTGCAACATATCTGGCAATGAATCTGCCGATGAATTGGCCAGACGCGGATCTGAGTCAATAGATCTAGAGATCGAGAGCTCAGTGAAGCCACCTTTATGCCACTTCTTTCAAGTACTGCATAAACACTACCTTGGAAGATTTCAACAGAACTGGCTATCTGGAAGGGGATGCATCATCTCCAAAAAGATTTGGCCGGTGAACTCCGAACGGAGATCACGGTCACTCTTGTCCATGACGAAGTTGGTGGTGGGCCTAATTACAGGTCATTGCAACATAAAGGCCATGACTTCAAAATGGGGGGATGACGACACTGAATACTGCAGGCTATGTCAGGACGAGGAAGAAACAGAAACGGTGGAACACTTACTCTGTCATTGTCCTAACCTTATCGGAGTAAGACATAGGCTTCTGGGTAAGCACTTACTGCCTGACCTGTCATGCCTCTCCGAAACAGAACCAGCAGTCATTCTTCAATTAGCCAGAAGACTAAAATGACTAAGGACGACACGCTGATTACACCGTGGACGCAAACCCACTAGCTCTTCTAATTCTTCTAAATCCTATATTCTACACTAACTATCTTTCTTACCTCACTTCCACTTTTTTCTAGACTAGGATGATCACAATGGGCCAGTAGGTCTCCGAGTGGAGTGGTTGTTGTTTTTACACAGCCACACATCCTTTAACCTAACCTAACCTACTTTCCAACCTTGATTCTCAAATGGAACCATTTTAATAGTTTATTACCATTTTAGAACTTTTCGTAACTTTCAGGGGCTACGTACCAAACTGACCTCCCCGCAAAAATTCAAAAATGCAAAAATGGGGGCTTTACCATCTTAAGGTAAAACCCCCATATTGATTTTAGGTATTTTAAAGTTTTCTGTTCCAATTTTCGGTGTCATAGAGGGTAGCTTAAATCCTCTGAAAAAATCAAAGAGTATCCCCTTTTCGGTACTTTGTGTTTAGATTAAATATTTCCCCTCCATCTCAGGTCACTATTACTGTGAATTCAATTAGCACTGCTCAACTTGCCGTCATGAAAGGTAAATCTGCAAGGAGCTCTTGTTAAACTATTAAGTGGGGCATGATGCATTTTATCAGTGGCAAAGGCCTATGTGTGAACCCATATAGTAGAGAGTTTATCCTCTTCACGGGAGAACGAAAAGTACCAGTGTTTTCGTACATATGATTTTCTTTTTACACCTTCAGCCATATGACCACAGAGGTTATATATCATTTGATACCGCCAAAACGTGCCTCATCGAAATAGCGGTTTTAGACCTTAGGTCTCCTTGTCGGTCTAGAGATGTCCGTCCGTATATCCGTCCGTCCATCTGGCTGGTGCTTACCATAACTCTCGAATGCATTATCCGATTTGATCTAAACTTGGTACATCATAATATTATTGTCAAACTTAGCAATTAGATTAGCAATATCGATCCACTCTTTCTGGTACCTCTCCCACAAAACGTCAAAATTTTCATAGAAAATAATTTATCGTATAGAACATGAAAGGATCATTCAAATTTGTGTAAACTTTGCAAATCCCAATATTCGTATCAGCTCTAGGTCAGGCGCAACAAGTAAAAAAACACTAAATTCGGCCGCGCCGAACTTTTGTGTAAAGAAAACATTTTTATACAAAAGTATCTGAATTCAAAGTGTTCTACTTTTAATTACAAATAAAAATCGAACCAAACCAAATAAATGCGTAGTAAGCATCCAATTCCCATCGAATTGCACAGATACCAATCAGAGTCCTGCAATGAGTATGATTGAGTAGGCTTGATCACACACAGTGGAAATACAATCAAACTCAATCAGTCGGTCAGATGTAACATGTACATTCGAGTTGCTCAAGTCAAACGAAAAAGTTGTGATCAAACATGCATTGATCGATGTTTTGTGTTCGCAATCAAACAGCTCACATGAGTTATTTGTTTACGAACTTATGTTGAATTTTTCATAACGAATCGATCATCATGATGAGTCTGATCGGTTTGATTCATCCTAGTTAAGTGAGTGATATGATTTGATAAAAACACAAATGTTCGAATCTGAGCGACACCAAGATTGTAATTTTACTGAAGATTTCATAACTAAAAGCTGTCCCCATTAGGGAATTTGGAACAAATTATATTTAATATACAGACATTTTTTTCATTTTATTTCGTTTTTTGGCATGTTAAACATCACAGACTTATTTCTTAAAAACAAAATTAATATTTTTAATAAAGAAACACATCAAAATGTTTAAATATTTTTTTTTTTATTTTACAATATTGGTCAAGATTTTTCACAAACATCAACATTGCGTTTACCTACACGTGTGTAGATTCTACTTGCAACAATTTTGGTTGCACTATTACAATATTCTTCCGTTTCAAATATTATAAAAGTCAAAATAAACTGTCCCAACTTGATTGAATGGTTGAATAAACAATGACGCTGAACGAACTCGATTCAAAGAAAAAAATCACGGTTGTGATTGCTCATTTACATTCATGTGTTCGATCAACTCATGTTGCTGAACACATCAAACCGTCTCGAACACTCATGTTTAATTGCGAGTGAAGTGATTCAAACTGAGCGTTCGATTTGATCCGATGCGAAAACGGTAACTTCATTCAGACCAAACTAAGCGACTGCATCAACAATAATCATGTAAGAAACCGAGAGTGGTTGAATTTTTTCATACTCGTTGCAGCCCTCTGATCCCAATATTTCTACTACGTACAATACTCTGGGTGAAGATGATAGATATCGGCCCACCCCTTCTGGAATGAGGGGCACCGACGAAGTGTATAATGGATCTACTACAGGGTTTTCGAATAGTACTAAATTTGGTATTGAGTGAAGGGATAGGTTTGGGTCCCTGTTGGTATCTGGGATTGAAATATGGAATTGGTTTTTAAAATGTGTACTATAATTGCACGAAAAGTACTAAGTTTGGTACGTTGGACTCCCAGAATTTGATTTTGAGGTCTCTGTTCGTATCTGCGATTAAGTTGTAGAAATATCTACCAAATTGTACTTAATTTTTATTGTTTTAAGGAAATTCTGTAATTTGATATAGATGTTACTATTGGGTTCTTTGGTTCAAGTATGGAGGAGGTTTAGGAAATGCGTGCTATAGTTGTTCGAAAAGAACTAAATTAAGCTAAATTTTGTAATGGGGGAGGTTAAAGAGCTGAAATTCTGACGTTTGAAATGCAAGTCACTGTTGGCGTCTGTGGTTGAGAGGGATTGAGATGTGAAGGTGGTTTTTGGAAATGTGTAGTAAAATTATACGAAAAGTACTAAATTTTCTATTGAGTGAATATATAGACCTGGAATCTCGAAATTAAATATTGAGCACTTTTTAATATGCGTACTTAATGATATTACATTTGTTACTGGGATAGGGCGGAAATTCTGAAACTTGCTATTGATGTATATTGAGATATGGAATTAGTTTTGAACAGCAAATTTGCCAAAGGTTTTAACAATAACCTACTCGGTTAACTTCAAAAAGAAAGATTTTGAATACTTTTTCGTGTAAAAATTAGAATTTTTCTGTTATTCTCTCCAAAAAAGGGAAAAACTTGAATAATATAGAAAACCTTGAAAGTCTGACAATTAAGTACGATGCATGCATTTGTAGTACTATAAGATTTTAATTTTCGCTGATGAAGTAGCGTCTATTTGCTAGTCTCTTATAATTGGAAATCAAGTCAGCGATTCTTTTAAAAATTGGTAACCGAAGATCTGATGTGAATATAGAATTCGTCGGCTCACTCCTACTGGTACCTCACTACAAAATGTTTAAATTTTGATAAATTATTCGCATTATCTTGGAAATACAGGGTTGCCCATATTCGACGGACCCATCTGGCAACGCCATAACTTTTGACAGAGATGTCACATCGCTTAATGACATACCGCGTTTGAATCATCAGTCCAAGCAGATTTTTACCATAAATCAATAAACGCCACGCGATAGTTCTGAAATTTACATTGAACAGAAGAAGTCAATTGTGAAAACTCTACGTGCTTATAAAACATTAAAAAATGTGAGAAGTGCGCCTTCTAAGAACACCATTAAGCGTTTATACGAAAAATCTTCGACTGGTAAGGCTCTTTCTAATCCGAAGAGGCCATATAAAAGTCGACCGAGGCGATCGGCCGAGAAGAACATCCCAAAAACGCCGTTCTCAGCAGTTGGGCATGGCTCGGTCCACTTTACAACGGATTATTCGCATTGATTTGCATTTGTTCCCGTACAAAATTCAATTGACGCAAAAAATGTTGCCTGCGGACAAGCCTCGTCGATTGGAATGGGCCCAAAGGTCCGTCGAATATGGTCAACCCTGTACATGCTGGATGCTCATTCCAGTATTTGTTTTCAGTAATAGATAAAGTGTAATATTTTGGTCTTCTTGATCTGGTGCCTCACGCACATTTTTTAATATTCCAAAAAATATAACATTTCTCATTGAAGTGATTGAAGTAATCGATTTATAGCAGACTTAGGTCAAACAGGAAATGGAAAACATTGACCCACTCCTTTGGAAACCCACCCTCTCATAAAGGGTCAACAGTTTGTATAATCATAACGCAAGCCTGAGGGTATACATCTATTGGCAAAACCGACAGATAGTTTTTAACTTGTTTCAGTAAATCTATTTTCGATATTTTTAATTTTTCTTTAAGAAAAAAGACTTTTAAAAGAAAAGACTCATCCTAGATGTCGCTTAAATTTTTTATTGTATTAAGATTTTTCTTGCTCTATTTCACAACCAAATTCTGCAAGATCCACAAACAACATACATTTATTTATGGTCTATCCTTGCACTCCTTCTTGTATACCACACAAGAAAATCCACATCTTTCATCCTTGATGGCCGACTGCATTTTGCAAAAGCAAATGTTGCCAGAAATTGCAAACATAAATTTTGACCATTCTACAATTTAAGAGATTTATGCGATAACCCAGATACGAGTACCACCACAACCACTCCAATACGTGGGAGTGTGATTTAAAGAGATATTTCCATGCGAATGAACAAAGTATACAAATATTTGAAAAAAAAAAAACAGAAAAACCACAACCAAAATATTGAAAAAGAAACATTTATCTAAAAAGAAAAATATTTAAATTGACAAAATAAACCAATATTTAAAAGTTACCACCCACCATCGGGGCTAACAATTGGGTGAGAATGTGGGAGGTGGTAATATTTTCCATTTCAATGCCTTTAGCTACTCGAAATATTCATAAATTAGCAGGCAATTTACGTTTGCCATTGGCAAGAAGTTGCATGAATATGCAAATAGGCATTGATGGGTATCGTTTTGAGTGTATGAGTGTGTGAGTGCAGGATTTTGTATGTGTTTGCTGGAGCAGTTTGTGTGAACATTCAAACTAACATATATTTTCAGCTGTCTGGCAGGAAGCCGCTTTTTTAGGGGTATGTGTGTCTTGCCTGAATAATTCTATCAAGATTTAGATTTTAAATAACTTTTTCTTCTTTATTGCGGTTTATTGAAAATGTTGCTAAATAAAAAATGCAAATTTTTCTTCATTTTTTTTTCTGTGGTTATATGCCATTATTATCTTTAATCTATTAGTATGTTTTCTTTCTTTGGGATATCTAAGACATGTTTGAAGCAATAATTATTTTTGCATTTTTTCAATACCAGTTTCTAGTTCATGATTTATTTATTTAACATTATTTAAAGTTAAAGAGAATCAATCGGTTTTGCTGACTAATGCAAACCGCCAGCTGTTGTCCATTTTTTACATATAATTTGACTTTCGTAATGTTACACAAAAAATTGTTACTGGGAAAATCCAGCTGATTATGGAAGTAGAACTAAAAATAGAAGGCTCTGGTATCGGCCTTTTTCAAATTTAACATTGTAAAGTACCCTAAGTATAGGGTACTTCCTCTTCCACACTTTTGAAAATTTTCGGTTTAAGATTCCTCGGAATTTGTTAATTTTAAGTATAGAGTCGGCAATATTGCAGATAAAACCAGTAAGGAAAGGTCAAAAGTAGAGTGGCCTACCATATGATACCATACACACTGTGTGTATTTAGTAGAGCTCCCGTAACAAAAAAGTTTATATTGGGAATTTATGTGAAGTAGATCATACCACCTATGAACCAAATAACATTGATGTATAGTGCATGATAAGATTTCGATAAGGATAACATTAAAAATATTTATTGGGGCAATAGATGTACCGGACCGAGTTTCACCAAATGGTTAAATTCGGTTGAATATGAAGAAATATATTCAATTTGGGCTGATATCACATACATGGTGAGCAATAACCGTACATAAAAATCTGAACCGACCTCGATAAAATTTGCCAAAAGTATTTTCAACCAGTATCTGATGCCGGGTGTCATATATCATTGTTGTGGAGTGCATATTACGCATGTGAGGGACTGTAACACCAAATCAGATAAAACATATATATGGGAGCTTAAGCTATGTATTAACCGATTTTCACCTAATTTAAAATACTTGTTTCTAGACTTAATTCGGTCCGATGTGCCACAATTCAGTCCATTTGGGCGGATATTAGCCATTTAATGCAAAATAAACTTGATATCTGATAAAGACATATATGGGAACTATATCCTAATCTGATCCGATTTTCACCAAATATGTCAAAATTCAGGTCATTTGGACTGATATTGGCTATTTGGTGCACAATTAACCCGAAAATGGTTGAAGATGTATGGGAGCTATATCCAAATATGAACTGATCTTGACAAAATTTGACAGCGGTATTTTCGAGCAGTATCTGATGCCCGGTACCAAATACCATTCTTGTGGAGTGCATATTACGCATGTGAGAGACTTAAAATTAATGAATTCCGTCGGAAATGTCAAAATTCAGTCATTTGAACTGATATTGGCCATTTGATGACATTGGCTGAAATAGGTTAAAGATATATATGGAAGCTATATCTAAATTTGAACCGATTGTCACCAATTTCAATAAGGTTCGTCCTTGGGCCAAACAAATATTATTTGCAAAGCGGATAATAAATGTGAACTGAATTTTGGTCAGAAAAATACATGGTCATATGGACGGATAGACGGACTCGACTCAGAAAATGATTCCATGAATATCCTCAGGAGTAACTATGGGTCTAACTCGCTTCCTTCTCCATGTTACAAACAAATGCACAAAGACATAATACCCTTACCACTATGTGGTGTAGGGTATAATAAGGACTTGAAAATTCCCCAGCAAGGAAGTGTGGTGATATGGAGTTTTCGGATGTAATGGAAAATTAAGAATATTGTAATTTTTATGGAACAATAAATCAATAGTGTATTGAATTAAGGAGGCTTTTTGGTATTGAAAATAATAAGAATCAAATATGGACGAAGACAGATGGAGGCTTGCTATCCTCTGTTGCAAGTTTATACGAGAATTCTGCTTTTAAAAGCAGGTTGGAAAGTATCAGTCCGTTCGATATTAAAATAGTGTAAGTGTACCAGTAGTCGGCACTTTTGGGATTTTCGCGTTTTCAATCGTTTACTATTCTGAACAGAACTTTTCAATTATTACAAAGTTAATTTATTCAGTTAATTTATTTAATCTATTTTTGCAATAAATAAAGTTAGGACTGAGGAATGTAGGTAGTTTTGGAAATTCGTACTTATGTATATTAAATGGTACTGATTTTGGTCCAATTTAAACTTTAGGTGAATCCTGAAATTGTAAAATACGTTTTCTATACGACTGTACGGTGTAGGTATTTATGAACGTACTTAAATGTACTAAATGGTACTAAATTTGTTACAATTTAAATCTTGGGTGAACCAATAAAATTTAAACCCTGAAATTTGGAAATAAGATTACTGTCGAAATTTAGGATTGGGGTATGTAGGGAGCTTTGGAAATTCGTACTGTTGTGCATTTGTGCAATGGTACTAAATTGTGTTCAAATTGGATTTGAGTAAAACGATAGAGCTGGAATCCTGACATTTGGAATTAAGATTGCTGTAGGGTGTCTAGGATGGAGAGGTGCAAGTAGTTTTGGATGAGCGTACAAAATGTTACTACATTTGGTATCGGGTGAACAGATAGAGCTGAAATCCTGAAATGTGATATTTAGGTCACTCTGGGCATCAAGGGTTTACATATGCAGACTTTAAATCAGTTTTGGAGAGAAAAACTGAATGTTAGCCATTGTGTAATATCCTCATCGGTGAACTTTAAAATGGAATATTTAAAAAAAAATTTGGTGCAAAAGATAAACATTTTTCTTTTATTATTTCCGAAAAAGGAAACAGTTTATTAATATACAAAACCTTGAATATCTAAAAAGATAGTACGTTATATGCATTTTTGAGTACTAAAAATCCTAACAAAAACTGTTGAAAAAAATCAAAAATTTTCGCTGACCAAGCAGTGGACACTTTCCAGTTTTAAGTATTAAGACAATAATATTGCAGATAAAAATGCGAGGAATATTTTTGTATATAATTTTAATCCGTAAGCAGGATAGGGGTCTTTTTGGTCCTTTTTGAAAATAGGGTTGAAAACTCCCTTTTAAACGGTGTCAAAATATTCGACAAGATTATTTGCCACAATATTCTACTATATATAAAAAACACAGTTTGTAATATCCTTCAAAGAATAATATCCTTCAAAGCTTCATTTTAAAAGAATAACTTAGGGAACAATATCAGTCTATAAAATTTCACTATAAGCCACCAAAAGACAAAAGCCTATATTTTCCGTATATACCAAGAGAATATTTCCACTGATGCTGCTTAATATTTCCTAATACTTTATCAATTCTCCCTCGTTTTTTTTTTTTTGAGTTAATGCATGAAGATAAAAAAACATTCGTTTTAGGTAGAAATGTTCAAAAATTTTACCTACTTTCAACCTCTTAATAAACAATATGTCTAGGTATAATATGTTTTAAGAAAATTACTTGTAACATTTTGTGAGTGTCGGACCACAATGGTGTCTTGTAGAGTGATTACAAGTTATCATGGACATACGGACACCAATAGGTAGACATGATATGCAATATTTCGAGGTGTTATCAAGGTGTTGGCTTCCTTAAATTTATAATACCCTCACAACATAGTTTGCAGGATATAGAAATCGGGCACTAATTTCCAATTTTGTAAGAGTTATTTAAAATGTTGAACTTTTCGAGCAGGATACTAAAGAGCTATAGGAACATATTCCAAAAGAAAGTAAGAAAGCGGTAAGTTCGGCCATGCCGAACTTTTAATGCCCTCCACCATTTGGAACAAAATTGGCAATTTTCAAAAAAAAATCGTTCAAAATTCTGCTAAAATCTTAAAAATGTCGATAGTAGCCGTTAGATTAGGGTATATACGACGACGTTGACCTGCATAGACAACTTTTGTCATTAGCCATTACAATATTCGAATGCGAAACTTGAAACAAATTCGGTGAATAATATAGCTTAAATCATTCAACTACCGAATATAGGGAGGTACCGTATTGGGGCTACACGAAGACGGGGACCTGCACAGACAGTTTTCTGTTGTAGGCTGTAGTATGAATTACGAACTTTAAATACCAAATTTGAAACAATTCCGCTGAAAAATGTCGCTAATATCATGAAAATACCGAACATCGGGGGTTCCGATATATGGGCTGAATTCCGTCGGAAGTTCCGAAATTCAGTCTATGTGGGCTGGTATTAGCAATTTGGAGCACAAAAAAAAACTAAAATCGGATAAAGATATATATATGGGAGCTATATCCAAATCTGAACCGAACTTGACAATATTTAAAACACTTATTTCTGAGCTGTATTTGATATCTGATACCAAATACCATTGTTGTAGAGTGCATATTACGAAAGTGAGAGACTTTCTTGTAGACTGAATTCGGTCGGAAGTGCCAAATTTCAGGTCATTTGGACTGATATTGGCCATTTGGTGCACAATTAACCCGAAATCGGTTGAAGATGTATATGGGAGCTATATCTAAATTAGAACCGATTCTGACTAATTTAAATTGGGTTAATCCTTGGGCCAAACAAATATTGTTTGGAAAATTTCATCTCAATCGGATAATATATGCGTCCTGCATTTTGTTCACAAAAATACATGGACAGACGGACGGACGGATAGACGGACTAACATGCATAAATCGACTCAGAAAGTGATTCTATGAAGAACCACATCAGCACAGATTTCCGAAATGTCAGGAAGAGACAGAAAAACTGCAACAAAGTCAAATGCAATAATTTTTACATTTTCATTTTTTAAATTTTATGGAATGAAAGTAAAAATGTCGGAAATAGCATATCATAGCAATTTTAGAATAAGTTTTGATTTGTTCGAATTGGTCACGTTTGGCATGAATTATGGCCTTCAAACGGCCAATGAAACCGTCACACTCTGCCCAAATATTGCTCTGCGGTATTTTGACCAATTCCCGGCGAAGCGCTTTCTTGAGGTGATCCACACGTTGGTATTGTGCCAACCTTGTTTTCCAAAATACTCCACACACAATAGTCCAACGGATTTTCTTTCTTTTTGGAATTTCAATAGCATTACCCCGAGCTCATTTTTCAATATTTGCCGAATGGAATGTTGCGAATGGTTTCGATCAAGTCGCTTCTATACTTTTCAAATCATTTCTGATGATGTTCTCTAACGATAGCCATTTGTGGTTTTCCAGCCAAATAAAAACAAATGACACTATCACGCTAGAAATCCATCACGAATAACTTTTTTCTGGAAAATTCTCCCCAAAATGCTTTTGTACGCTTGTAAACAATATAATGAGCTGTCACTGGAATAATTTTAACATCTGTCGTATGAGTGGCTTAGAAATGACGGCAATCTGAAATTGGTTGCAATTTTTTCATCTCACCCTGTATGACTCTATTATTATTATTCTCACCGAGAGTGACCCTACCCATGTATTTCAAGATTTTAGCTTCATTTGTTTCGCCTGGCCGTTGGTTATCCATCGTTCACTTATCCTGTGTTCAAAAATATTGATTATAATATTTTAAAGATCAAAGCGAACTATGCCAGTCAAGGCAAAACTTTTTTCATACAAAAAGAGAAATTAAAATAATTTCCGCTTCCTGATTCAAAATCCTCTCTTTGTCCCCCTGTCAAATTTCCGTTCCTTTATCCAAAATGCCTGCAGATAAATCATTTGGCCACTATTCAACAAGGGACAATGTCACGTCTTTAAGGATTAGCTCGAGGGGATACATTTTGTATGTCACACGAAATGTCAGTGACACTGACGTTGTCGATATAAATTTTCACGCGAGTCGTTGTGTTGAAATGCCACAAGTTTTGTTTTTTGTCCTTTGTTTTTTAGCGTTTTTTTTTTTGTGTAAACCCCTCCAACACCATCACAAATGAAAAGTTCAAAAGTTAACTGATTTGTTGCTGAGATGGGAATAAAGAACCCAAAAAGTTTGAATGAAAAAATAAATTTTTCGCGTATATCGAAGAAAACCATCAGCAACAGCAGCTGAAAGTGTCAAATGTTACAAAACAAGTTGAAGTGTTGTAAAGCAGCAGCAACAACAACAACCAGAAAACATCTAAAAATATTGTATTTGTTTTAAAAAAAAAAAAAAAATTATGGGAAACAATATCAACTTGAATTATGTTTATGTACAATTTTCATAATAAATTCAAAATTCAATTTTTTTCCGAGATTTAAATATTTAATGGTGATATAAAATGTCTATTTTTTCTTCGAGCAGTTTTTTTTATAAAAAAAATTAAAATACGTTATTACTAAATAAGAAGATCATCTAAAGGCTCATACAATTTTAAGGGAAAATACAATGGGATAGGGATAAATGGGTTAATAAAGTTTCAAACTCAAATTTCTAATTGAAATTTTCGAGATTGTTCAAATTTTGGACTAATAGAGGTAAAATATTGATCTATTGTAGGGAGGTACGTGAAGAACGGTTTTATACATATTTTCAAAAATGGTTTTAAGGAGAAGTTTTAAAGGATGCGACAACATGTTCTCTCCTTGCACCGAAAGTTTGGAACAACTCAAAAATATTTTCACTTGATACAAAGTATACGATTATCTAAATTTTGATCCTTCATTTAACAGGTGGACTTTGTTCATTTTCTAATGAGATTTAAAGTAAAAATATTCATGATCATAATAAAATTCTAAGTCGATTCGTTGTCCGTTGAAACCACATTGGTTGACATAGAGCTACAAAATTTGGTATAATAATTTGTATTGTGTCTAAGGTGGTCGGTATTGAAAATGAGATACCGATTCCATTCAGACTTGGCAAATCTCAATATTGCTATCAACGAAAGCCTTGAACGTTTGAACAATATTGACCCATTCCCTCGGAACCTACTCCATAGAGGGTCAACAATTTGAATAATCACAACAGAAGTCAAAATATATTAAAATAATCGAGCATTGGGTGAAGGTATACATCTGTCGGAAAACTCGACTTATACTTTTTAACTTGTTGTTGTCTGCCTCAGGCAACTCGATGGTGTTCTCATCGGAGACGGGGAAAACCAAATTCGGCAGTTCGCACTTTCGGCCAAGCGAAGAAACTCTTTAGCTCTTTTGAGTCTATTTTCTTTCTGTAGCGGTGTAAGTTATTGCACTTTTTGGAATTTCAATGGCTTTACCCCGACCTCATTTTTCAATATATGCCCAATGGAATATTGCGATATGTTCAGCTCACGAGCCATTTTTCGGCCACTGCGATGCGGGTTTGGATCAAGTCGCTTCTTTACTTTTCGAACCATTTCTGCTGATTGCAGTGTTGCTGTTTTCTTCCGTCCACTTCCTTGACGTCGGGCTACGCTACCAGGATCACGGTAACGAGTGATGGTACGAGACACAAAAAAATTATTCTTATTCAAATGCTGGAGTGCTCTAACGATAGTCAATTTTGGTTTTCCAGCCAAGTATAAAGGAATCACACTATCACGCTTGAATTCCATAACGATTACCTTTTTTTCTGGAAAATTCTCACTAAAATGCTTTTGTACGCTTGTAAGCAATTTAATGAGCTGTCACTGGAATAACTTTAACATCTGTCGGACGAGTGGCTTAAAAATGACAGTAGTCTGAAAATGGTTTGCAGTTTCTTCATCTCACCCTGCATATGTTACGTAAAGTGGTACTCCTCGCCGTACTATATTTGAACAAAGACTTACAACTATAAAGACTGGACAAAATGCATATGGGCTTTAATTTTTCCATCTGGTAATAGATGGCCGGCGGCATAACAGAAATGCATTGGAAATTTTAGAAAAATATGTTATTCCGATATCGCCGAAAATGGCGGAAATACGCGGAAAAAAATATCAGGCTTGATAGACATGGTCTCAAAAATCTATTCCAGAGCATTTCCTTGTACATTGAATCGATAAAATCAACAACAACCCTTAAAAAGTGTCAGCTCTGTTAAATTATAACATAATGTTATGTCACGATATCGTGACATAACATATTTTTCCACTACAAACGCCATCTATTGAAGAAAAGTGGAAATGTAATGTCGCATCTTATTATATTATATGTCTTTGATTTGAAAGACCCAAACTGCATTCTCCTACCGACTTAACTGGCATTTGGAAAACATAATAATTTTTTGCAATATTCAATAAATAAATTAAATTTCTTTGACGAAAATATTTTTAAGACCATCAAATATGTCCTGCGTAAGAAAGTGTTATCCACTTGTCAAAATATTTATATTTAATTAACTCAGAAAATTTTTGCATTTTCCTTTTTATACAATACGCTTTCCTTTTATTTCCTTTCTTTCCAAACTCTTCCGCACATTTAAAAGTTGAACATTTATTGAAAAAGAAGCACTTCCTTTAAAGTTTCTTTTCGTTTCAGGAAATGACCCAATTTTCGTTGTTTTTAGTTAATTTTCCCATTTTTACCATTCATTCTCTTTCCAATTTTCACTTCTGTAAACGAGTTAACGTTAACATAATCTGGATCCTAACTTCAGTGCTAATAATGAATTGAATTTTAACGGAATTTTGTTTCCTTCTCCTTAGGCCAATAAGCAACAATTTAATATTTTCACTTTGTTGTGTAGATGACTTCACTTCTGATTGAAAAGTGTTGGAAAGGTTTGTTTTTAGTTTTTTGTTTTTAGTTTTAGAGAGACATTTACCTTTCCTTTCTTTTGATTTAAATGTGTTAAATGGCATAAAATAATAAATAACATTTAAAATGTGTTAATGTCAGTTAATGATGTTGAGATATGGTTTAGATTTTTTTCTTGCCTTTTGTTTTGACCAAATAAAATGACCATTGGCATATGACGTAAAGTAGAAATGAACTCTTTGCCAACGCTTTCGTTGGTCATGACTCTCAGCATATATTGAGGCGCCTATGAATGTTGTTTGCAAACGTAAAGTCAATATAGAGCGTATGAGCAATAATGCCTGAAAATCATCAATTCAATTCAATTCCTTTTGTCCTCAACTTTCTTAAACAACGTCGAAAATTAAATTATAGTTTCAACCGAAAGCGGGAACATAAAAAACTAGCTCCTTTTCACTTTCCGTTCATCTTCGATTTTTATTTTAACAGGGGGCAATGTCACGTTCCAAGGAAGAATGGTTAGGGTTCAGTTTCTGTATACCACAAATGTCACTGCCACTGAACTTGTCTAACATAAAATGTCACGCTTTTCCTTTCAAAATTTGGCAGAACAATTTGTATTGTGTCTAGAATGGTTGGTATTGAAAATGAGATATATCGGTCCACGTTTTGATATAGCCGCCATATAACGGTATCCACTTTTTCGTATAGCTCACATATAACAGTATCTCCCGATATTCGATATTTCGATGGTTTTTGCCAAATTTGTTTTCGCAGATTTGCCTAAAAATTAGTATTTGTGGTTCATAATGGGTTCTAGCTCCAGTGGCGACACATTGTACATATAAGTCCACGTTATTGTATAGCCTCATATAACAGTACCTCCCGATATTCGGTGTTTTGATGATTTTTGCCACATTTTTTCAAGGATTTGTCTAAAAATTGGTATTTTGGGTCATAATGGGTTTGTAGCTCCTGTGGCGAAACATTGTATTTATAGGTACACGTTGTTGTATAGCCTCATATAACACAATATAACGGTACCTCCCAATATTCGGTATTTTGATGATTTTTGTCACATTTTCCCATGAAATTGTCTAAAAATTGGTATTTGTGGGTCATAATGGGTTCTAGCTCGTATGGCGGAACATTGTATGTATAAGTCCACGTTTTGGTATAGCCCCTACATAACGATACCTCCCGATATTCGATCTTTTGATAAAAATTGGTATTTGCAGTTCATAAAGGGTTCTAGTCCGGTGGTAAGACATTGAATATTTAGTTCCACGTTTTCCTAAACCGCACACGCTTTAAAAACCCACCGATATTCCGTATTTTGATAATCCTAGTCACATTTACTCACATAATTGTTTCAAATTTGGTATTTTAGAAGATTTGATAGATGAGAATCCTTGAAGTATGAGATTACTCATAGAGGTCAAGTAAAACACACTTGAATTCAGTTACTTTTATATAAAAATGTTTCCTTTACCCTATAGAGGGTATTGAAAGTTCGGCCCGGCCGAACTTAATGTTTTTTTATATGCTTTTTTATTTGTTATATTGTATATAAATATCAAATTAGTGGAGATACCTCCATATGACTTTTCGTGAAGATTAGATACCAATTAAGAGCTTAAAAACAATCAGAACCCGGAATATGCAGTGCTGCTGCTTTCTCAGGCTAATCTCAACCGATTTGGAATATATATTTGTTCATTGCAAACATAATTTTAGTGCGATTGTTTTTAAGGTAGTTATGTTCGGCCTTTTGGTACGCCCAACAACTTTATCTACTACCAATGTCAAACTTAGAAAAAAAATCCCCGATATTAATGTGATTGTTGTTTGAAAATCGTCAAAATACACAGCTATCGATCGATTAGAAGCAATTACATTGTATGACCAAAATAAATGTAAAGCAAGTTAAAAAGTATCTGTCGATTTTATTTTATTAATTTGTAATACTAAATAACAAGCTACTCGGGTTGAAATACGATAAAATAAATATGGAATATAGTAAGGTGAATGGACATCGGAGAGTTTCGGGAATTCAATGTAGTGTTGCTTAAGTGATGATCGGGAATTCAACGTTTACTCGTCTCGTAGGCAAGAGTGTAAACGACTAGTCGACAATTGAGAATGATGATGTCGGGTTGTTCAAAATAGGTACTCGGGTAGTTAATGTGAAGTGTGATTAGCCGACGATTCGGAGGCGATCGGATACTCGTGGATGACCATCGGATGCTGATCGGTGGGGAAGATCAGAAATTAGGATGTTGCTTTCGGATGACGCTGGCGTTGACGATTTCAAGGTAATCGGGAACGTGTGGTCGTCGGTTTGAATGTTGTCAGGAATTACGATGTTTGTGTTCGTAGAAGGTTTGAGATTCGTTTGGGTTTGGTAGCTTATTGAATGTAGGTGCGGCAGCTGATGTCTAGACTTTTGCAGGTCGATAGGTACTTTCGTTCGCAGCTCGTGAAAAATAGGCTCGGCAACCGATGTCTTTGTAGATGGATTGGAACTCGTTCTGGTTCGGCTGCTCGTTGAGGGTAGGTTCGGCAACCGATGTTTAGGTCTTTGTAGATGTATCAAAACTCTTTCGGGTTCGGCAACTCGGGTTTAGCTATTCGGGTCGTCTACAAGGACGAGGTAACTAGTCCAGTTACAGTTTATAACTACATATACACCACAACCAATGTTTGACTTTGATACGGAAAAACGATCCGAAGCTAATGAGAAACAGTGGGCCGTAGCTCCTGTAGAACAGCGCGCCGAAGCTCTCCTCTCTCTCTCTCCAAGACTTCTGCGGAACAGTGAGATGAAACTCCTGCGGAACAACAAGACAAGGCCCCTGTGTAAATGAATTACCGGTCACTCAACTTATTGAGAGCCAGTCTTGAAAAAATTATTCCCAGCTATCCAGAGACGGGTTTGATCCAAAGGGTTCTAGGGTCTACAACCCTTATTTCGATTAGGTTCCATAAAATTTGTATTGGATTTAAGTGGAGTGGAGGATACCTCCCGATATTCGGTATTTTAATGAATTTAGGGACATTTTTCACCAGAATTTTTTCAAATTTGATAGTTGAAGTTCGTAATGGATACTATAGCCTACGACAGAAAATTGTCTGTGCCCCCATATAACGGTACCTCCCGATATTCGATATTTTGAACTGCACATATAACTGCCTCCCTTTATTCGGTATTTTGACGATTTTAGGTACAATACTCACCGAAATTGAAGTTCGTAATGGATACTACAGGCTGTAACACAAAATTGTCTATGTAAGTCCAGGTCTTCGTATAGCTCCGATGTAACGGTTTCTCCCTATGTACGGTGTTTTGATGATTTTAGCTACATTATTCACCGTTTATTTCAAGTTTCGAATTTACGAATTTGTAGGTCCACGTCGTATAAACCCCAATATAACGGCTATATTCGGTATTTTTAAGATTTTAATAGAATTTTTAACGGTTTTTATTTTTTGAAAATTTCCAAATTCGTTCAAATGGTGGAGGGTATTCAAAGTTCGACCTGGCCGAACTTATTGCTATTTAACTTGTTACATTTAGTAAGATTGTTCCAAATGGTGGAGGGTATTAACATTTCGACCCGGCCGATCTTAGCTGATTTTTTACTTGTGTCTGGCTTATTTGCGCGATATAGCTATTGAAATTTTTATAAGGACATGTCGTCCAAGATATGTATTTATTCTTTGACGACTAAAACTCAGAGAGATGACAAGATTTTTATTTAGATTTTTCTTTTTCTTTAAATAGATAAGATTTTTCGGTAATGCGGAGAGTATGTAGTTGTCATTATGTTTGACCCACTGCTAAATCAGACGGTATGCAGTTGTCAGTGCATAAACTGGCATATGCTCTTGCCATCATGAAATTAACCATTAGTTTCTTTTTTGGCGCCAGTGCAAGTGAGATTCCCTGCTTCCTAAAATACTCTCCAAGGAAGTATTATGATTTAATATATTTTCAAACACGAAACCTTCTTGCTAATATTTGACTTTTATTACTTAAAGACCTCCATTAGTGGCAGACAGTTATTTTTCGCATTTGAAAATTAAACTTCTTCCTCGCTTTTGTAAATCACTAACATTTCATTCCAACGCAAACTTGCATTATGACCGCCTATTCATCATTTTAATATCTTTTTTGACAGACAAAGGAAAATAAACTACTCAAGTTCGTCTGGAGCTCATATAGTTACATTTAAGATTTTTTCAACACTTTTTCCAACATTTTGCAGTGATTTGGTAGGAATGCTAGTACTAACAATTCCTTTTATTTCTTATGAACTATGGAAGTAAAATATTTCTCCTTGGTCTTTGTGTGGCTGAAATAGTTTTCTTTTATTTTTTTATAGAAAAAGGTAAGTGCTTCCAAAACAGTTTCTTAGCATTTCTTCTACAAGAAGTAAGAAAGCAATAATAAAAGCTATTAAGTTAGCAAATGTCCTAATGTGTGGCGGGAAGAAAAAAACTCAATATTTATTGTTGTCGAAGAAGTCTTTAAAAAGCCACCCAGAGGAAAGAAGACGAAGAAACCATAAATAAGTTTTCTAGTTCATAGTTATGGATTTGTTTAAAAACCACATATTTTTCTGTCTAGGTTTTATTAAGACTTTTTTAAATTTTCGAATAATATCTAAATACGTATGTCATTATCACTTTCAATTGTTTTGCCAAAAATAAGAAGAATCACGCAACGTACGAGTACGTCTGGTTTTGTGAAAAGAAAATATATATTTTACTTAATATCCTGTCACAGCTGTTGTCCGAAAAAAGGAATAAACAAACTGTTGCATAATATTAAGCAACATTCCTAATTCCTTTTTTTTTTGTGTTTCCATTTAAATTTTCAAGTCCATTCCATAGCACAATAAGTAAGCGCCAATATTATCCATTGCGCATCGGACCTAAAAAATATGATATAAATATTCCAACGTGCCAGGTTTGGACTATATTATTTACTTCCTTTAGTTTATATGAGATATGTGACAATTTTTAGAAAATATTAAAATGTGCGTGAGGTACAGGAAGGGGTTCCCAGATATATATCATCTTCACAGCAGATCTTGTGTTAGCAAAATTTTTATGTGTGTGAAATTTGAAGAGAGTTGGGTGCTTATTTCACTTTCTGTGGGCGTTTGTTTTTCAAATGGGGGAGGTACAAGAAGAAATGCTCCTATCTCTACCATATTTTTAACAAATCTTTTGTTGATGGAAATATCGAAACGTACCAAGTGTGAATGGAATCGGATGATAATTTCACTTTTTATGAGCTTCATGGATATTCAAAATTTTGAACCTTTGTGGGGGAGGTACCAGAAGGAGTGGACCGATATATCCCATCTTCACAACAGATCTTGTATTAGTAGAAATAAAGGAATGTGCGAAATATAACGAGAAACTGATGCTTATTTCGGATTTTATAAACGTTTTCGTTCTTCAAAACTTTTACCCTTTGTGGGGGAGGTACCCGAAAAAAATTGTCTGATCTCTACCATCTTTATAACAGTTATTGAGATTTGCCAAGCTTGAACGGAATCGAATGTTCATTTCGCGTTTTATGAGTTTCATGGGTATTCAAAATTTTGACCCTTTGTGGGGGAGGTATCAGAAGGAGTGGACCGATATATCCCATTTTCACAGTAGACCTTGGGTTACTAAAACTTTTATGATGTGTGTAATTTGAAGAGAATCAGACACTTACATCACATTTTATAAGAGTTATAATTATTCAAAAATTTAATTAGCAGATTTATTTGTCCATGGGTCATACAAATAATTTGTGCAAAACTTCAACTCAATCGGATGGACAGACAGACTGACATGTATAAATCGACTCAGAAAGTGATTCTATGCAGATCCCCAAAAAAAAAACTATGGGTCTATCTCGCTTCCTTATCCATGGTACACAAAATGCCCAAATATATAATACCCTGACCACAGTGAGGTGTAGGGTATAAAAATGTGGATTCTTGAGACAATGTTTTATATATCCTTGGTCATGATATAAGGATTATGTTTTAATATATTTTAATTTTTTTTAATATATTTTATAGTTATTAGAACCATATATATACCGGACTGAGTTTCACCAAATGTAAAATTCGGTTGAATATGGAAAAATCTATCCGATTCGGGCTGATCTTACATATATGGTGAACAATAACTGTAAAATCGAAGCTATATTAAATCCTGAACCGATGTCGATAAAATTTGGCAGAGATATTTTCGAGCCGGTATCAAATATTAGTGTTGTGGAGTGCATATTATATAGTAAGGGGCTTAAATAACAAATCGGGAGCTTTAGCTATATTTGAACAGATTTTCAACAAAATTCGAAGTACTTACTTCTCGGATAAATTCCGTCGGAAGTGTCGAAATTGGTGCACAATAAACCTGAAATCGGATGAAGATATATATGGGAGCTATATCTAAATTTGAACAGATTGTCACCAATTTCAATGGGGTTTGTCGTTGGGCCAAACAAATATTGTTTGGAGAATCTCATCTCATTCGAATAATAGATGCGACCTGCATTTTTTTCACAAGAATACAGGGACAGACAGACGGACGGACAGCCGGACTGACATACATAAATCGAATCAGAAAGTGATTGTATGGAGATCCTCAAAAGTAATTATGGGTCTATCTCGCTTCCTTCTCCATGCTACAAACAAATGCACAAATACATAATACCCTTATAAATAGTCCAAATGACCTGACTTTTTCAGATCTGACCAAATTCAGTCTAGAAGCAAAGTCATCAAATTTGGCGAGAATCGGTTTAGACAAAGCCATAGCTCCCATGTATATGTTACATCCGATTTGGTGCCTCAGTCCCTCACATTCGTAATATGAAGTCCACAAGAATGAAATTAGAAATAAGTGTCTACAAGATCGGTTCAGATTTGGATATTGATCTCATATATTCAAAATTTTGACCCATTGTGGAGGAGGTACCAGAAGTATAGGGCCCATATTTGCCATCTTCACCACAGACTTTGCGTTGCTAGAAATATTGAAAATCACCGAGTTTTAAAGGAATCGGATCACCAATTCTCGTTTTACGAGCTTCATGGTTATTCAAATTTTTGATCCGTTGTGGGAGATGTACCATAAGGCGTGGGCCGATATCTACCATTCTCACAAGAGATTTTGTGTTAATAAAAATATTGAGATGTATGATATTGGAAGACAATCGGACTGTTATTTCATATTTTATAAGTGCTATAATTATTCCAAAGTTTGTCCATTTGAGGGGGAGGTACTTGATGAAGTAGGGCGATATTTTCCGTTTTCACATGTGACCTAGCAGTGACAAAAATATTAGCAAATTTTGCACAAAATTGAATGCTCCTTTCGTGTTCTATACAGAAAATTATTTTCTGTACAAATTTTGTTTTTTTGTGGGTGAGGTACCAGAAATAGTGGACAGATGTTGCTCATCTCCGACCTCGATCGAAGTTTGAAAACAATATTCCGATGTACCAAACTGGGACCAAATGTGCATACCATCTATACAGATAAACGGACGAACACCCGTAGATCGATTTCAAATGTCCTGAAACGGATTTAGTCCAAAGAGCGCTAGGGCCGAAGCCCTGATTTGAAGTTTATAGTACACCAAATGGCTATCGAGAGCTTTACAAAATACGCATAGTAGTGTAGGGTATCATATAGTCGGTCCCGCCCGACTTTTGACCTTTCCTTAATGGCTTTTCATACATTATAATACCGATTGCAAACTTCAACTCAGAATTTGTAACAGTTCCGGTTAATAATATCGCTAAAATCGTCAAAATACCGAATATTAGGAGGTATCGTTATATGGCTGCTATATGAAAACGTGGACCTACATGGCGCATTTTCCCACTGGCAAAATACACATGTGTACAAATTTTAGCCATCTACCTCGATTTGTTCAAAAGATTGCAACATGATTACGTGATTACAACAGACGGGCAGGCAGACAAACATCGAATTAGAATTTTTCGCTCATCAAGAATATATATACTTTGTTGGGTCTGACAAGAGTATTCAGGCGAGTTGCAAGCGGAATGACAAAGTTATTATATCCTCCATAGCATGGTGGAGATGTTAACTTCTCTCTGATGTAACTTTGCTTGAGTTGGAAAATTTACATTTTACAATTTCTTCCGATTGTGATCAGGGAGTTTTCAAAAATAGAAATAGAGACCTCTGATGTAGCCTCTACATAGAATACACCTGGATTTCAAGTATTTCTTACGTTTTAGTTATAAATTCCATCCATTTCCTGTTTGGGCAACTTGGCCCACTTCCTTCAGAGACAGAGTCAAAGTCAGAAAATGTTGTTTTTGGAAAATGGCACTTAGTGCCGGTAAACTGCCGGATGTCTGAAACATTGTACAAGGTGAAATTAAAAGACTGCAACAAAGCCAAACGCCATAATTTTTACATTTTTTTTTACAATTTTATTGAATTAAAGCAAAAAAATGTCGGAAATAGCATCAAATTTTAGAATAAGTTTACATTTGTTCGAATTGGTCACCTATGGCGTGAATTATGGCCTTCAAACGGCCAATGAACCCGTAACACTCTCCCCGAATGTTGCTTTGCGGTATTTTAGCCCATTCCCGGCGAAGCGCTTGCTTGAGGTGATCGACACTTTGGTATTTTGTAGTGCCAACCTTACTTTCCAAAATACTCCAGACACAATAGTCCAACGGATTGGTATCCGGAGATTTTGGTGGCCAAAAGCGAGGAACCTCATTTTATAACCATTCTTGGGTGGCGCGTGCTGAGTGCGATGGTGAGAGTCCTGTTGGAATGTCCAAGGTCTGCGGCCAAAATGTTTGCATGCCTATGGCTTTAAAACGCCCTACAGAATATTTTCGCGATAACATTCGGCATTTATTCTGATGCCACGGTCGATTAATGCGAGCGGAGAGCGACCATCGGCTATTATGGCGGTCCACAACACCACCATGGCCGGCGCATGAGTTCTGGTGGCCAACCGAGGGTGCACATTTTCAGCTGACCTCTTTAGTAAGTAAACTCGATCATTCTGTTGGTTTACAAACTGCTGGACAACGAATATTTTCTTATCGGAGAAAACCAAATTCGGCCAAGCGAAGCAACTCTTTAGCTTCTATTTTCTTTCCGTTGCGGAGTAAGTTCTTGCACTTTTTGGAATTTCAAAGGCTTTACCCTAAGCTCATTTTACAATACTTGCCGAATGGAATATTACGATATGTTCATCTCACGAGCCATTTTTCGGCCACTGCGACGCGGGTTTCGATCAAGTCACTTCTTTACTTTTCGAACCATTTCAGCTGATGTTGCTGTTTTCTTCCGTCCACTTCCTCGAAGTCGGGCTACGCTACCAATATCACGGTAACGAGCAATGTTATGAGACACAAAAGATTTGTTCACATTTAAATGCTGGAGAGCTCTAAAGATAGCCACTTGTGGTTTTCTAGCCACATATGAAGAAATCACACTATCACGCTTGAATTCCATCACGAATAACTTTTTTTCTGGAAAATTCTCACCAAAATTCCTTTGTACGCTTGTGCACAATAAAATTAGCTGTCACTGCAATAATTTTAACAGCTATCGGACGAGTGGCTTAGAAATGACAGCAGTCTGAAGTTGGTTGCAGTTTTTTTCATTCCACCCCATACATGGCTAAACTGCATGGTTTCGCCACCTCCACTCAAACCCGAATGATCTCTCCATTGATAATCATATCAGATTGCAATTAAATCTCATTCACTTTCAAACATTGTTATAAGCTTAAATTGCGAACAATTTCTGGACTTCTTGGAATTTCTTTTTAAAAGATAAGGGGTTTTTTGAGGATTACCCTCAAAGGCAAAAATATAGTATTTTGGCAGAATTTATTAGCAGATGCAAGGGAAACTTGTCTATCCTTTATTAAATCCTTGTTACACAGCTTCTGAAGAATAAAGCAAATATACGACGAAGGATATATTTTAACATATTTTTTAAGACACAATCCTATATTTACCCCATAATTTTGCATCCCCCCCTAAAACCTATAATAAAATTTTTATGATTATATTCAACTTGACCACCTGCCCGTAATTGCCATGGCAGAAGAAAAAACAAAGAAGTCTTAATTAAGCAAATACACGTTTTAATAAGCTTAATTTTCACCAGAACTTCTATACATTTTGTTTTTCGCACACGTTTGGTTAGACTCATTACCAACATCCTTAGCGCCATCAGCATCTGCATCATCATCACCACCACCATTGTAATATTGTGTGGGAAAATATGATTCCATGGAATGTCACCCTTACCCTGTTACAAAATCTCTCGCTTTTTGTCAGCTTTACAGATAAACATGTCTGTTCAGCATTCTTTACGTCCTCCGGAAGATATTTTAATGTCTTGTTTCCTTGGCTGTTGTTTGCTGCAGAAGTTCTGGCATAAACATCTCGTTGTTATTGTCTGCTGTTGTTGTCTGCCTGCCTGACATGCCTTTGGCCGGCATTAATGGTGTCGGGTTTAAGGGTAGTCAAGTATGCGTACTTTTAATTCCGTCGTTACCTTAATCGTCTTAAGGTTTCCTTCAATGAGTTTTATTGGTGTTGTTTTACCATTGTTTGTTACACTTTTTTGTTGCGCCCGTTAAGCATCCAGAAAATTGCTGTTGTGGTCTTTTTGTGTGACAAATTTATTGAAATAAAAGGGGGCAGGTACTTGTGGGATGCATATCATAAGAAGTTGTAAGCAGATCATAAATTATGTTTATTTGAGTTATATGAAGGTGATTTTAATTTTCAAAGTCTAATTAAAAAAATTTGACATTACCGTAGAGCTGTTTTCGTTACGGCAAAACATCAGAATAATGTGTATGCAATTGTTTTCTTTGATTGCTTACGTCTGTAGTATTCCCCCATGAGTTTAATTTAATAAAACTTTCTATTAAAGAGCTCTCTGATCCCTGCCAATATCATGATTTCATCATGGCGAGGGAAATAGTGACTTGGCTTTTTCATCTTTTTGATATGACGACTTTGGTGGACAACAAGCTCTATAAGTGAAGAACAATCACAAGTGAATGAGAATCACACTCACTTCTTGCCGTACGGTGCGTTGTAACAAGTGCTCAAAATTAGATTAAATGTGAACATTTGTTTATTTTGTATACCCTAGACCATATATAGCTTGGAGTTCGTAATTCCATTTGCAACTCATCGAAACAATAATTTTAGACCCAACTAAGTATACATATTCTTGATCAGCCTAAAATTCTAAGACGATTTAGCCCTATCCGCCCGTCTGTTGTAATCACGCTAGAGTCAAAACATATTAAGATAGGAAGCTAAAAAGTTGCACAGATCAGTCTTTTGTCTGCGGGTAGGTCAAGTTCGAAGGTTGGCTATATCGGTCCACCATATCGTATGTCCTCTTCCTCCTCCTCGAAGAGAATTGTTTATATAAGTCCACGATATCGTAAAGAATACCCCCACCCCCCAGTATTCGGTATTTTCATGATTTTAGCCACATTTTTTAATGAAATTTGGTGAACATTAACACAAGGAGTTCCATCTGAGTAATTTACCCCCTGAAAGATAATGGACTATATAAGTTTACGATACCAAATAGACCCCATTCAACGGTACCTTCCTTCATTCGTTATTTTGATGATTTTAGAGACATCATTCACGGGAATTGATTTAATTTTCATATTTAAAGTTAATAATGGGTACTACAGCCGATGAAAAAAAAAATACTTATGCAGAACCACGTCTTCATATAGGCCCCATATAAGGGTTTTCCTTTGAGCCGTATATTTTGACGGATTTTTTTTGGAAATTTTTCAAGTTCCTTCAAAGTGGTGGGGGGTACTAAAAGTTCGGGCCGGCCGAACATAGCCGGTTTTTCCTTGTTTGATTAAATCTACTACCCGAATGCAATCAACTCCACTTTGAATTTCTCACACCCCAGATTGGTAGTTGCACAATGTTATGATATTAATATTGAAAAGTTGCTACCCTTTATAGGTTAGGTACCAAACGAGGTGAACCAGTATAACCCATCTTCATACCAAATCTTGTAGAAATATTAGATGTATAAAATGTTGAGGCCGATAACGGATACTTATTTCACATTTTATTATTCAACGTTTTGACCTTTGTAGGGGGAGGTACCAGAAGGAGTGGTACGATAAATTTTCATCTTCACACCCGACTTTGCGTTAATAGAAATATTGGAAGGTGGCGAGTATTGCGCGAAATTTGAAGACAATCGAATTCTTATGCCACATTTTACAATTATTCAAAATTTTGACATTTTAGGGGGGGGTGGTGTGCACTCGATGGAGTGAGGGGCGTGAGCGTCCATATTCGCGCTTGACCTAGCAAAGATACAAATATTAAGATTTGGAAAATTTGCTTCAAAAGGCATATTATGCCATGTTTACGTCAAGTGGATTTAGTTGAAGTATATGTAAGGGATATGACAATTTATATGTGAACATACTGTTATTCTCTGTTGTTGACCTTTTATAGGGGAGGTATCAGAAAGGGTGGGCTGATGTTGCCCATCTCCGAATTCGATCTATGTTCGTTTCCAAATGTATAAGCTACACAAGAACAGCAACCCTAATACCAAATTGTACCACATGTACAGGGTGGGATAAAAAACTGCAACAAACTTCAGACTGCTGTCATATCTAACCCAGTCGTCCGACAATTGTTAATATTATACCAGTGACAACTTATTATATTATTTATAAGCGTACAAAATCATTTTGATGAGAATTTTCCAGAAAAATAGTTATTCGTGATAGAATTCAAGCATGATAGTGTAAAGAAGCAACTTGATCGAAACCTGCGTTGCAGTGGCCGAAAAATGACTCATGAGCTAAACATATCGCAATATTCTATTCGGCAAATATTGAAAAATGAGCTCAGGGTAAAGCCATTGCAATTCCTAAAAGTGCAAGAACTTACACCGCATCAGAAAGAAAATAGACTCAAAAGAGCTAAAGAGTCGCTTCGCTTGGCCAAAAGTGGTCAACTGCCGAATTTAGTTTTCTCCGATGAGAAAACATTCGTTGTCCAGAAGTTTGAAAACAAACAAAATTATGATGTTTATTTGACAAAGAGGTCAGAAGAACATGTGCACCTTCGGTTGGCCACCAGAATTCAAGCGCCGGCCATTTTGATGGTGTGGGTTGCCATAACAGCCAATTAATCGACCGTGGCATTCCAACAGGACTCAGCACCATCGCACTCAGCATGCGCCACCCAAGAATGGTTACAAATTGAGTTTCCTCGTTTAATTTCCAGCGCACAATGGCCACCAACATCGGGTACCAATCCGATGGACTATTGTGTCTGGAGTATTTTGGAAAGCAAGGTTGGCACAAAAATTACCAAAGTGTCGATCACCTCAAACAAGCGCTTCGCCGGGAATGGGCCGAAATACCGCAGAGCAACATTCGGGCAGCGTGTGACGGTTCCATTGGCCATTTGAAGGCCACAATTCGTGCCAAAAGTGACCAATTCGAACAAATCTAAACTTATTCTACAATTTGATGTTATTTCCGACATTTTTTGCTTTCATCCAATAAAATTAAAGAAAAAAATGTATAAATTATGGCGTTTGACTTTGTTGTTGTTTTTTATTTCAGTCTGTAGTAACGATTCCGAACTTCAAATACGAAATTCGAAACAATTCCGGTCAATAATGTTAAAATAACGAATATCGGGGGCACCATTGCATGGGGCCTATACTAAGACGTGGACATGCATAGACAATTTTCCGTCTTAGGTTGTAGTACCCATTACGAACTTCAAATATGTCACGAAAATTCTGGAAATACCGAATATCTTGGGGTAGCGTTGTATGGTTGCTGTGCTGAAACCTAGACCTAGATAGACAATTCTCATTCAGGGGGAACTTAAAACAATTCCATTGAAAAAAGTGGTTAAAGCCATTAAAATAGCTAATATCGGGGGTACCGTTATATGGGGATTATACGATACCATAGACCGATGTAGCCCATCTTCGAACTTGACCTGCCTGCAGACAAAAAAACAGATCGGTGCAAAATTTTAGCTTCCTATCTTTATTCGTTTTGACTCTAGCGTTTCGTTTGACTCTAGACTCTAGGGCTAATCGTCTTAGAATTTTACGCTGATTAAGAATATTTATACTGTGTCGGGTCTAAAACTATTATTTCGATGAGGTACAAACGGAATGACGAACTTTATATACTCTCCATGTATACCCTATGTACGGTGGAGGTATAATAAACACTATATTCGCTAAATTTCCTTAGAAGAGTTAGACGAACGTGATCCGTTTAACATTTGATACGGCCTATAATTGTCGCATTGAAAAAAAAAACGGTTTCAGACCCTAGGTCTCTTTGGACCAAATCCGTTTCAGGACATTTGCAGTTGATCCAGGAGGGCTTCACTAAATCTGGCCAAATGGCCATTCCCTTTCAAACACCTAGAAGTATACATTTTAGATCCCTTCCGAACGAAATGAAGTAGTAGTATTGGTATTGAAATTGGGCTATGTATGTCCAGGTTTTGGTATAGCCCCCATGTTACTGTACCGATAGATTTAAGTATTTTTTTGCTGTAAATAGGCAGTATGTGATCCCATTATGTACGAAACATCCTCGGTTAGAGCTGTCAATATAGGTCCAAATTTTGGTATAGTCCTCATATTACTGTGCCTAATGATAGTCGGAATTTTAATGATTTGTGTCAAACTTTTCACCGGAAATGTTTCAGATTTGGAATTTGAAGTTCCTAATGGGTACTTATTCTTTCTCAACATCAAGTTTCTGGATTCCAGCTCTATCCCTTCATTCAATACCAAATTTGCTATTATTAAGCACTTTTCGAATAATTATAGTACACATTTTCAATACCACATCCATATCTTTAGCACTGACACCGGCAGTGGCATCTATATCGAATTTGGAGCTAGAATCTCCAAATCCCTTCAGCTGATACCAATTTTGACTAGTTAGTCATTTCCGTACAATTATAGTACACATTTCCAAAACCAGATCTCAGTTCCTGACACCAACAGAGACCCTAATATCAAGTTTGAGGATCCATCCCTATACTAGTACAATTTAGTACATTTTGTACAAATATAAACAATTTGGACGTACGAATATGGACCAAACTATCAAAAATTTAGTACCAATTAGTACAGTTCGTACCCATCACCTACCTACATCAAACTTACTTTCCAACCTTGTCATTCATCCGAATTCCAACTTGTTAGCTCTATCCGTTTATCTAATACCAATTGGTACCATTTGAGAAGTTTAGTACCATTTTAGAACTTTTCTTAACCCTAAAGTTCGAAACCCTTTGGTCCATCTATCCTGTACTCCACCAACGACTATCATTCCAAATTTCAGAATTCCAGCTCAGTCCGTTTATTCAATATAAAGTATTCAATTTTGGTACATTTTTGCACTTTTCGTACCCATTTTGTACGGATTCTATCTGGGCGTTAATTCTCAGTCAGTCAGTTATTTCACTTCTCTTTTACAGAGTGAGATGAAGAAAACTGCAACCAACTTCAGACTACTGTCATTTCAAAGCCACTTGTCCGAGAGCTGTTAAAATTATTCCAAAGACAGCTCATTATATTGTTTACAAGCGTACAAAAGCATTTTGGTGAGAATTTTCCAGAGAAAAATATTATTCGTGATGGAATTCAAGGATGATAGTGTTATTTCTTTATATTTGGCTGGAACCACAAGTGGCTATCGTCAGAGCACTCTAGCATTTTAAAGGTGAATAAACCTTTTGTGTCTCGTACCATCGCTCGTTAACGTGATACTGGTAGCGTAGTGCGACGTCAAGGAAGTGGACGAAAGAAAAAAGCAACATCAGTAGAAATGGCCGAAAAATAGATCGTGAGCTGAACATATCGCAATATTGCTTTTGGCAAATATTAAAAAATGAGCTCGGGGTAAAACCATTAAAATTCCAAAAAGTGCAATAACTTACACCGCAACCAAATGAAAATAGACTCAAAAGAGCTAAAGAGTTGCTTAGCTTGGACAAAAGTGATGAACTGCCGAATTTGGTTTTCTTCGATGAGAAAACATTCGTTGTCCAGCAGTTTGTAAACAACGAAAATTATCGTGGTTACTTGCCAAAGAGTAAATCCTCTACTCTACTTTTGAATGTATTACATGGTCGGACCTGTTCAACTATAGCCGTTGCTCACTTGTTTGTTTAGCTTTTTTGTTCGCCTGATGGAAGGGTTAAACTGGCGATTTTCTGACAGGTAGGCGAGTACACTATTCGTTCAGCCATTGTTAAAAACTTTAAGTACAAAAGTGCCTCATCAAAATAACGGTTTTAGGTCCTAGGTCTCTTTGGAGCAAATCCGTTTTAGTAAATTCGGAGTCGATCAAGCGATGTCCGTCCGTCTGCCAGTCTGGCTGGTCCATCCGATGACTATCGAATGGAGTATCCGATTTCATCCAAACTTGGTACATCGTTATATTATTATCACTTAGATCGAGTTTGGAGATGGCCAATATCGGTCTACTCCTTCTGGTACCTCCCCCACAAAATGTCAACATATTCAAAGAAAATAATTTGCTGCACAGAAAGAGAAAGGATAATCCAATTTTGCTATAAATCTTTGCAAATCCTAATATTTGCATCAGTGCTAGGTCAGGTGCGAAAATGGACAGTATCGGTCAACTCCATCATGTCCATGATAATTCTAACTTTAATAAAATGTGATGTAAGTGACCGATTGTCTTCAAATTATACATATCAATATTTTAATTAACCCAAGGTCGGTTGAGAAGTTGGAATATATCGGTTCAATCCTTTCGTACCTCCCACACAAACGGCCAAAATTTTGAATATTCTTAAGGCTCATAAAACGCGAAATTGACATCCGCTTCCATTTAGACTTGGCACATCTCAATATTTCCATCAACGCAAGATCTTTTATAAAGATGGTAGAGATCGGACCATTTCTTCTGGTACCTCCTCCACATAGGTTTCAAGATTTTGAAAAAGAAAAAGTTCGAAGAAAGTGAAATAAACGTCCAACTCTCTTCAAATTTCACACATACAAATATTTTTGCTAACATAAGATCTGTTTTGAAGATGATACATATCTGCGAACCCTTTCTGGTACCTCATCGACACACACAATTTTCAATACTGGCGAAACAAGCCAACTTGCTATATCAAAAGAAACCAGAAACCTGAAATGAATATCATTTTATGTATATTTAGATGAATTCAAAGATATTGAGTATTGAAGAGATTATGAGGTTCTAAAATGATTTGTCGACTGTAAATGATACGATTTTTGGAAGCTAACATATTTAGGTGTTTTTAAGATCCGTACAAAATTTTAACGGAATTGGTCTTAATATTTTATATGATGTGTATGGGATTTTTATACCCTCCACCATACATAGTATGAAGGTCATATTAAATTCGTCATTCCGTTTGTAACTCATCGATATAATAATTTTAGACCTAAGGGAGTATATATATTTTTGATCAGCGTAAAATTCGATTCGAAACACGATATAAGATAGGGGGCTAAAATGCACAGATCAGTCTTTTGTTTGCAGGCAGGTCAAGTTTGAAGATGGGTTATATCGGTCCACGATATCTTATAGCCCCAATATAATGTACCCCCAATATTCAGTATTTTCATATTTCGTATTTCCAATACGCCCTACAGCTTATGCAAGAAAATTGTTTATGCAGGGCCTGGTCTTCGTATAGCCCCCATATAAGGGTACATCCTCATATTCGGTACTTTTATGATTTTAGCTACATTATTCACCGGAATTGTTTCATATTTCGTATGTGAAGTTCAGCCTGTGACAGAAAATTGTCTATGCTGGTCCAGGTCTTCGTGGTACATCCCTATATGTGGTATTTTTATGATTTTAGTGACATTATTCACCGGAAGTGTTTCAGATTTGGTATTTGAAAATCTCAATGGAAACTACAGCCTAAAATAGAAAATTGTCTGTACAGGTCCACGTCTTCGTATAGACCCCATATATTTTGGTGATTTACAGCTTAAGACACAAAATTGTCTGTGCAGGTCCACGTTATTGTATAGCCCACACATAAAGGTACCTCCTATATTCGGTATTTTGATGAATTTAGCTATATTACTCTTCTTTTTTCAAGTTTCACATTTTTCACATTTTGCTTATGGCAAAAATTGCCTATGCAGGTCTATGTCGTCATATAGACCCTAATATAACGGCTACATTCGGTATTTTTAAGATTTTAACAGCTTTTTAACGGATTTTATTTCTTTGAAAATTGCCAATTTTGTTCCAAATGATGGAGGTTATCCAAAGTTCGGCCCGGTCGTACTTATATCCTTTTTTAATTGTTTTTATTTAACTGGTAATGCGGAAGGTAGCTTGTTTACATTACTTTTCAAAGGGTTATTCGTCTCATAAATTTCTAAAGTTATTGTTGGATAGTTATCAGCATTGGCAGGGAAGCGATTATGTAAAGGTGTTATAAAGAAGAAATTTTCTTTATATATTCAGGCGAATTCAAAAAAAATGAGGATTGAAGAGATTATAAGGTTCTAAAATGAAATTATTAATTAAAAATTATGAATTTTTTGGGGAAAACATATTTAGTTATTTGTAAGGTCTTGAAATATTTTAACGGAATTGCTAATCGGTTGGCCTATTATTTTATGAAATGTGTATGGGATTTTTTATTCAAAAACGGTTAATAAAAGTCGTAAATGCTCTATTCCAGAACCCGCAAGAATATACAAATTATACCCTACACCACATAGTGGCATTTGTTTTTAACAGGGAGAAGGAATCGAGATAGACCCTAGTTACTTTTGAGGATCTTTATAGAATCACTTTCTGAGTCGATTCATGCATGTATATATATATATATATATATATATATATATATATATATATATATATATATATATATATATATATATATATATATATATATATATATATATATGTATATATATATATATATAAGTCCTAAGGACCTGAATTTTGGCACATCCAAATGAATTCATGCCTAGTATGCACTCCAGAAGAATGATATTTTGTACCGGACATCAGATACTGCTCGAAAATACTTCTTTCAAATTTTATCGAGATCGATTCAGATTTTTATGTAGCTTCGATATACATCTTCATTCTGTTTTACAGTTATTGCTCACCATATATATCAACTTCACTTAAATTCCCAATGTAAGTAGTTATGAAGGGTATCATATAGTCGGCCTCGCCTGACTTTTAACCTTTCCTTTCTGGTTCATATATAGCCGAATTCATAAATAATAGGAACTGAAAAATTATATCAAAAGGAAAAATCAATCATTGTAGTAAAAATTTCTAGATTCTTATTGTTCTGGAACAGACCAAAAGTTTTTCTATTAACTCCATTTTGCCTCATTATTTACGAAATTGTCTGGAAATATCAAATTGCAGACAGTTGTCCTAAAATTGTGCCACAAATCCTCAAAATCCTAAGCAAATGAACAAAATTCAGTTTTCAGCTCTCATTTTACCACTTATTTTGGATTCTTATCTTGCATCGCTACTCAATTTCCAATTTATGCAACCATTGTGTAATGTTTGAACAACAATATGCCACCGACTAACTCCCTGATGCTGCACAATCACAAATTGAAAATGGGGTACATGCCCTCCCATCCACGCAAACCATTCCGCATCGTTGTGTTCACATCCGTTGGTCATAACATTTATGAAATGTTAAGATAATTTACACGTCATTCGAACTAACACGACATATCTGCATAATGAATGGCTGAACGAAGCAACCACCATCGACCGACCGACCGACCGACCGACCGACCGACAACAAACATTTAATGAATTATTGGACCAAATTCTCCCTAGTATTCTAGCTACTGGTGTACCACTTAACACCAAACACAAAACGTTGTGTTGTGTTGCTTAAGTCTGGGCATAGGATACCACATTGTATTTGCGATGTAGTTGTAACACCATTCACGTATTAACACAGACAAAATGCCAAATTTCCAGAAACACACTTACATACACACTCACTTACAAAATTATGTAGCTGAATGGTGAACTCACAAAATGTGAATTGGAATTTGCAACATTTTTGAGGGTAGGATTGAGCGGAAGGATTTTGAAAATTTTGCTGTGCATTCATTATTGGTGTGTGGGATTTAAAGAGGTTATGTGAGAGTTAAATTACCAAAAATGACATCAGTCGGACCAAAAGGCTTTAGGATGTATATTGTTATTTGAAGTGAAATAAATGTAGGCCTCTGGCTATAAAAAAATGCATAACAGATTTGGTTGCATCAAGAGATATAACAGCCATTATTACTATTCTCAAATATCGAGAGGATCCCACAATTCTTGGTATGACGGACGTGTCGTGGTTGCGGCCATCACAAAGTGAATGTAATCATCCCTTCAGCGACAAATTTGTTGTCTATATTAGAGATTGGAGAATATAACTTCACAAATATGTCCATTAGGTGTTGCTACTGAAGGAAGTCTAGCTTTTTTATTCCTTCCACCATACTGGAGAGTATATTAAATTTGTCATCCAGTTTGCAAAACCTCGAAATATTCGTCGCAGACCTCAAAAAGTATATATGTCTGCATATAGTATAAACAAAGGTTTACATTATATGCAGGCTGATTGGTATTAACAATGGGCTATATTGGTCCACGTTTAAGCATAGCCCGCATAAAACAGTACCTTTAAATTTTCGGTATTATGAAGTTATCCTTCACAATTTCCACAAGTTGAAACTTTACATTTGGAGTTCTTGGTAGAGCTGCAACAATAATCTGCTACAGGCCCACTAGTTGGTATAACCCCAATATAACGAGTTTCTGGATCATTTAACTTTACTTTGGTGGAGGGTATAAAAAGTTCGGCCCGGGGGAACTTAAAGCCCTTTTTACTGGAACTTCCATTGGACTTTTCTGTCACTTCTGTCTGATTTTCCTGGCCAAGTAATTATTTAGCCTTTATTTTCGTTGTTTCGAAAACTTAATTGCCACAATTAACCAGGGATGTATCATTCGAACTAAAACTAATAATTCCACACCAAAAATATAAAAAAGTAAGGAAAGCTCAAAAGTCGGGCGGTCCGACTATATGATTCCCTACACAACCATGTATATTTAGTAGAGCTCTCGTAAAAGAAAGGCTTTTATTGGAAATTTCTAAGCTCTATGAGATATCTGGTACAAAGTATGATTATGGTAGAGTGCATTATCCGAAAGTTGGAGATTTAAACACCAAATCGGATGAAACATATATATGAGAGCTAAAGCTATATCTAAAGCGATTTTCA